>NC_052616.1:10995748-11303344 GCF_016545825.1 Eucalyptus grandis | reverse complement strand
CCTAATAATCCGACCCTTTTTTTGTGCTTTACTTTCTCATACCCACATTTAAGTTTCACTTGACCCATTTATGACCCATATTTAAGTTTCACTTGACCCATTTATAATCCAAATTTAACTTTCACTTAACTCATATAAACCCATTTTAACTAAAAATGAGTCATAATATGAGTTTATGACCCATTTTGCCAGCTCTCTCTCTATATCTATATCTACACGCGCGGCGCCTGCACATACACACACGCACGCATGCACGCGTGCGCACACACACACACATATCTTGAAGTTCTATCAATTTACGATATCTACACGAGATATGTTTTTAAATAGTGCAATGCTTTAAACAAGTTACATATCGCAACATGCCTAAGTTATGATGGGGAAAGCACTGAAATTTTTTTAAAATTTATTCAATCCTAAACTTTTAATTGTATCAATTTAGTTCTAAATATTTTTACAATTTGTCAATTGAGTCAATCCTAATAATTTTGACCATTAATCGTTGATGTGGATGGCGACTATCCTCGTGATACAGCTAACGTTGGCATGGATATATTTTTTTTAATGATATTAAATTTTTTATAATTTTTTCCTTTCAATTTGATCAAAAATAAAATGTTTTGGCTAGCAAAGACTTAACTTGAGAGTCGCAACCCTCGCTAGATTTGGGCGATGACCGCCTCACCCAAAGCCGGCGGGACCGAGGGCAAGGGTACAAAGGCCTCACTAGATCTAAGCAAGCGCCCTTAGAGCCTTCATGGCCCTACTAGCTTTAGGCGAGGTGACCTCACTAGCGGCTGGTAAGGATTTGCGGGTGCTCGCCCAAGCCAAAATGAAAGGAAAAAATAATGAAAGAAAGAAAATTTAAAAAAATAATAATTTAAAATTTTATTAAAATATTATTAAAAAATGTTTACGTCGCACTGTTATACCACACGTCAACTTTAGTGATTTTCAGCTAGAATTGGCCAAATGTATTCAATTGCGGAATGTGAAAAAGCTTATGATTAAGGCTTCTTTGCTTAAAACAATTTCCAAGAAAATATTTTCCAGATTTTCCATATGGAAAATAAACTGGTTGAGGAAGATATTTTCCGTATGCAAAAAAAAGTCTTCTAAAATAGGGAAATTTTTTTCCACTTTCCAAGATGAGAAAAACATTTCCTCATTCATTTTCTCTTATCTCACATGTTAACCTTTCCATCTTTCTTTTTTCATTTTTAATTATTTTCTTTTTCTTGTTATTTTAAACTTCTATCTTGGCGAGTCATTGGCCACAACGACAACCGGCAATTGACTTGGTGAGCTCAAGGCTCGCCTACATTTAGCAATCTTGCCGCTCGCCAAATCGGTGAGCCAAGTGAGCACGAGCCTTTGGCGGCGGCGAGCTCAATTGGTCACTAGTTGTCACCATGGCTAGTGACCGGCGAAGAAGAAGAAGAAGAATATAAAAAAGAAAGAAAATAAAAACTAAAATTAAAAATAATTTAAAAATCGGTTTCTAAAAAAATTAGAATAAAATTAAAATAAAAAATAAAAAATTATTGAAAAATTGGTTTCTAACAATTTTCTTTATCCAATAGCAAAAAATGCAAACGCTTCATTTTTAGGATTCAACTGAACATCGAAAAACAAATGAAATTTATATTAGTACAATTGAAAGGTTTATTTTACTTGATCATAATTTGGAAAAGTACAAAAAAAAAAAGTTATAACCATACTCTTTGAATTTCCGAACTCTTCTTTTTTTTTCATTTGTTAGTCGCATCACATATCGTCCATTTTACACGATACTTTGCCTGGACCGACAATAAAGGGCACCCAATGATGTCACGTGACCCAGCCACATCACCCAACACCTCATTTACAAAGCCGCATGGCGGCTTCATGGAGTCGCCGAGCTCCTGGAGGCTAACGTCAGCATCAGCCTCCACGAACAGAATCCCCTCGCCGGTACAGTCCACCCCGAGCTTGCAGTCCGGCCCTTCCCAGGTCCGCCCGGCCAACGGGTAATAGTACACGAGCGCCTTCGCAAGCGCTTCCTTGACAACCCTCGCCGGGTCTTCTCGGCCTTCCATTGAAAGAAGAAGGTGATAGGTGGTGAAACCATTTTCGTGATGGCAGGTTGGAGACGAGAAGAAGAAGAAGAAGAGTTCCATTGAAAGAAGAAGGTGATAGGTGGTGAAACCATTTTCGTGATGGCAGGTTGGAGACGAGAAGAAGGAGGAGGAGGAGGAGGAGGAGGAGGAGGTGATAGGTGGTGAAACCATTTTCGTGATGGCAGGTTGGAGACGAGAGAGAGCGAGGAATTGCTTTAGGGTTTATAAGGTGGGAAACAAGGGAAAATGTCGGGACTTAGTTTTAAAGAATGCCCACGCGGTACATAAAATGAAGTATAGTCAATAAAGCAATGCCAAAAAATTACTTGGTGAATCATCCTTTTGGCTTTCGGAAATAAGACTATGCTTTCTCTCGCTCTCACGCGATTCACGAGTAATGCGATGGTGTCGGCTGTAGAATTCTTAGACCAAATTAAGATCTCTAGGGATACAATATATAGAGATTAACACATGATATCGATATCATCCATACAAGTAATGCGATGGCGACAGGTCCGTCATTCTTTCAAGAGTAATAGAGATTTTTAGATTGCACAATATTTCGCAGAAATTGGTCTACTTGCTTAACTGGCTCCCAACGGAGAAGTAAATTTTCTGAAATTTTGTATTTAATACACATAAGTTCATGGAGAGATGGAGACCCGATTTTCTGGTGGTCCATAAAACACTTTGCAAGTCTAATAAACCAATTAAGTTTTTACTTCTTTGGCTTGTGCAGGTCGTGATTTAGCATAGTTTGCACTTGACTGGGAATGCTTCCCTACTTTTTAATGACGAATTTCTCAATCTCATTGTACCTTTGTTAATTCAATTCTAAGTTTTTAATTTTGCCAATTGATTTTTAAACATTTTCACTTTTTGTTAATTGAGTCAATCTAAGCAAATTTTAGTTGAAAATCGCGCGTTGACAACGACCTCATGCAGGCCATTGCCTCTGGTCAATTGTCGAGGCTTGGTGATTGGCTGGAGAAGGAAAGAAGGGAATGATGAAAAAGGAAAACAAAATAAAAAAAAAAGAATAACAAATTCAAAATTTTTAAGAATATCATTAAAAATTATCCACGTTAACGTTAGCCGCCATAAGACGCCTCCTCTCGCCCGATAGTGGCCTCCTCTCTTGCCGATGGTGAGTTCACCCTCTTTCCTTCATGGAATAGATCTTTTTTCTTTCCAGACTTGGAATCTGCCTTCGCAATGGATATTGCTACCCCTTTCCCACCGGATTGATCAATCATTTCCTCCTTTCAACCCAAAATCAATCAAAAATGAACGAACAAATTGCTTCCCCAAACCCTAATTTGTCATAACTCGATCCGTCGTCAATGATCGTGTAATCTACGAGCTCCCTTCATTCCCCATAAATCCATCGTCTGAACCAAAATCTGTTCATCTTTGGAACCCCATCTTTATCATGAACGACAACCCTCTTCTCTAGAAAGCCCTGCTGAAGCAATGGACAACAGCCATGAAAACCAGCTCCGTGTGTTGACCCTCTGTAAACGTATGGGAGATCTCTGGGCTGCGGATGACATTACGGAGTTGAATAATCACATCCCTGAGGTAAACCAAAAGGCTTATGAGCATCTATTATATGGAAAATTGTTGTGGAAACCAAATGCTAACTTTCCAACATTCTGGGCTACAATGAAAAAGTCTTGGAAGGTAGAAGAAGTCAGATGTGAGGTGATAGAACAGGGTTTCTTTGTTTTCATATTTAAATCTGAGGTAGACAAGAAGAGAATACTCCAAACAGGCCTTTGGTCTTTCGCCAGTAATCTGCTAATCCTACAAGAAGGAGACCTTACCGTTCCCGAGCATTGTTATGAATTCAACTCCTGCTCGTTCTGGGTGCATTTGATGGGTCTTCCAAGGGCTGCAATGTCGGAGAAGTGTATTAGAATGATAGCTGGAAAAATGGGAGAGGTAGAGGAAGTTAGAATTGATGCTCGGAACAACGATTCTCGAAAGATAGGCAAAGCAAAAGTGAGGCTGAATCTAATGCAGCCCCTAAAAACTGGAACAATCATTCATGTGGGAGATCGCAACTGGTGGATTGACTTTAAATACGAGAGACTCCTTCATTTTTGCTATTCCTGCAGTTATATAGGCCACTATGCTAACTATTGTCCAACATATCCCTATGAAGAATCTGGACTTCCTCAGGACAAACCAGGCCGCTATGGTTCTTGGTTAAAGGCAGAAGTGAAAACTCTTAGTCCCTGCTGGAATACCTTTTACGGCGACACTGATTTTACCTTAATAGAAGATGAAATGGTTCCCGAAACCCCTGTTATCCCCTCTTGTGATGAATCAAACAGGAAAAGTTCTTGTGATGAGAGTCAAGCCCTTGTGCTTTATCAACCTGTGACACAAACAACACCAGAAGAACCAGATTCAGCAGAGCTTATTGCACAAAAGAAAGGGAAGAGGACACAACAGCCTTCAGATCTTCAAAAGACATCAAATACAGGATGTAGGTGTAGCGACTCAAGGGGTAGTGAAACTTGGTCCAACAAAACCAACATCCAAAAAATTGAAATGTTTTGCTCCCTATGAGAAGAGGGTTTCACTGACAACCCTAGTGGATTTGGACCAACTTATGGATACACCCATTCAAGTATGGGAAGGTGAATCGGCAGGGGCTTTGGTGGCTAGCCCTAACAAGCCACCAAAGGAGCCATGAGAGTGTTAAGCTAGAACTGTCAAGGTCTAGGCTCTCCCTTGACAGTCCAACACCTACGAGCCTTAGTGGCTCGTGAGAGACCTAATCTGGTTTTTCTTATGGAAACAAAGAATCAATACCAGGTGGTGGAAAATATAAAAAAAAAAAAAAAAAAAAAAAAGACTAGGATTTACTTCTATGTTTGCTATTAACCCTATCGGCATTGCGGGAGGACTAGTGCTCTTATGGGATGAGTCGGTGCAAATCTCTGTGAGTATAGCTGCCACGAGATGATCGAAATTTCATGCTGAGATGCTGGAAATGGAATTAAAATGAAGACCCCCGATGTCTTTGTACGCGTCAACAACTTTCCAAGAAAGAGTTTCTCTTTGGAACTATCTTCGAGCAAGAAATGGAAACACCTCACAACCTTGGCTATGCATAGGAGATTTCAATGAGGTATTATACCATTGGGAGAAGGTGGGTCGAAGATCAGTGGAAAGGTTCCGAATGACAGCGTTTCGAGAGTTTGTTGACTCATGCTCTTTAATAGACATTGAAAGTAAGGGGTGTGCATTCACGTGGACAAATAACAGGGAAGGTGAGGAATTAGTCAAGGAGAGGCTTAATCGAGCATTTTGCAACCTAGAATGGAGGCTCCTATTTCCTAATGCAGAAGCTTTTGTATATCCAACAATAGGTTCTGATCATGGTCCTCTAATGCTTTGTTTAAATTCAGTTGTGCAGAAAAGACAAAAATTGTTCAAATTTGAGCCTTACTGGGTAGATCATCCTGAGTGTGTAGCTGTAGTAGATCAGGCTTGGAAGGCAGTAAACGGGCAGCACCAAAACCTGGTAAGGAAAACAAAGAAAGTAACTCAAGATTTGAGGAATTGGAGCAAGAGATCCTTTAAAAATGCATCAAAACAGATTGATCAGCTCAGAAACCAGCTCATCCAGATAATGAACAGGGAGAACCAGACAAATATGGGTGAGGAATACTACAATTTAACTGAGAAAATTGGCACGTTATGGCGCCAAGAAGAAATGTATTGGGGCATCAGATCCAGAATTAATTGGCTGAACTGGGGTGATTGGAACTCGAAAGTCTTCCATGCAACAACCATTCAGAGGTGACAAAGAAATAAAATCAACATGCTCAAACTTGATGAGAATGTGTGGAGCCGTGAGCCTCAAGTTATCAAACAACACATCACAACTTACTACAAGAATCTATACCAATCTGTGGGGCATCGACACTATCAACCAGTCCTAGAACAATGTCCACGCACGGTAATTGAGGAAATGAATGAGGCGCTTATAAGACCAGTCACAAAGGAAGAAGTGCAGCAAGCTGTTTTTCATATGGGAGCAACTAAAGCCCCAGGACTAGATGGTCTAAGTGGCCTATTCTATCAAAGTCAGTGGCATATCACTCATGAAGACATATTCCAACTTGTAAATTCCTTTTTCAGAGAAGGAACCTTTGATCCAGAACTAAACTTAACCCATATTACACTCATCCCCAAGGTGGCAAACCCTTAAAGCATATAAGAATTCAGGCCCATTAGTTTGTGTAATTTCAGCTATAAAGTTATCACAAAAGTCATGGCGAATCGGCTCAAACCTTGGCTCCATCTTATTATTTCTCCTGAACAAAGCGCCTTTGTTAGCAATCGACAGATACAAGATAATATTTTCATAGTCCAAGAAGTCATCCATTAGCTACGAGTTCGAAAAAGGCGAAGAAAATTCCAGGCTGTGCTGAAACTAGATATGCAGAAAGCGTACGATAGAGTAGAGTGGGACTTTCTATGTGATTGCATGAAGAAGATGGGTTTCAGTGATAGATGGGTGCAGCTAATCAGATTTTGCATATCCTCAGCCCAATTTCGAATTTTAATCAATGGTGAAGCAGGGGAAACCTTTATTCCATCCAGAGGTATACGACAAGGCGATCCGCTCTCACCTTATCTGTTCATACTTTTGGCCAATGTCCTCTCCCATATGGTGCAAAATGCTATTAGTGATGGTAGCCTAAAAGGTATCAAACTAAACCCTCATTACCCCACTCTCTCCCACTTATTTTTCGCAGATGATGCTATTTTCTTTCTGGATGGAACACTTAGAGAAGCTCAGAATCTTGCCAACTTACTGAATTGCTATTGCTTTGCGACGGGCCAGTCAGTTAATCATAACAAATCTGGGGTGGTCTTTGGGGAAAGTTGTCCACAGGTTTTAAAAAGAAACATAGCATCTGAATTGAGGGTTCCTATCTTAGAAAAAACTGGAAAATACTTGGGGATACCATCCGATTGGGGTCTGACAAAAAACATATGTTCAATTGGATCATGGCACTGGTGGACAGAAAATTGGAGGGCTGGAAGGAGCAGTTAATTTCGAAGGCGGGGAAAGAAGTACTAATAAAAATGGTTGTTACCACCGCCCGCGGTGGCCGCACGGTTAAGGCTTGGTACCCTCCACACCAAGGGGAAGAGTTCGAGACTTCGCGTCCGCAGTGCTTCAATGCTCAACGCGCGACTTACTGTGGATGGGCCGGCGGTGGGGGCCCTACCCACTCCGGGGTTTACTCTCCCTTTGCGAAGCGACGCACGAAGGTTCCCTGGGTCACCAAAAAAAAATAATAAATAAATAAAATAAAAATGGTTGTTCAGGCTCTTCCCCAATATGCCATGAACATATTCAAAATACCCCTATCCATTTGTCGAGCGATTGAAAGGAAAATTTCAGAATTTTGGTGGAGGAAGAATGCAGTACATAGAGGTATTCATTGGAAGAGTTGGGATGTCTTAAAGAGGAGAAAGGACCAAGGTGGATTGGGATTTAGAGATTTAGTGGAATTTAACAAGGCAATGCTGGGGAAACAAGCCTGGAGACTCCATCAAACTCCAGAAGCCTCATGGAGCAAAATTTTTAAAGGACTCTACTTCCCTAATGGTAGCCTATGGACTGCTACTAAGGGCGCCAGACCATCATGGGGTTGGCAGAGCCTCCTACTTGGCCGAGATGCTCTAGAACCTGATCTGAAATAGGAGGTTGGAGATGGCAAATCTATAAACTTAAGAGAAGATCGTTGGCTCATGTCAGGCAAAATTGGAGGATTGGCGAATCAAAATGACCCCAAGCTAGTTGCAGATATTATTGATCCACACTCGCGTACATGGAAGAATCAACTCATTAATGAGCTTTTTGACAGTAACATCTTAGAGGAGATCCAGCAAACAACACTCAACACAAACACCAAACCTAACTACTTAATATGGACAGGGCATCACTCGGGGAACTATCAAATCAAACATGGGTACCACAGACTATGAGCAACAACCAAAACAAACACAAAGAATCAGGCATCATCATCTTTTCAAGTCCCCAACCGACTATGGAAGGAAATATGGCACTTACATACTAATCCCAGAATCCGGCACTTCATGTGGAGCTTATGTACCGAAGGCCTCCCTACGAGACTCAACCTGTGCCGGAGGAAAATCTTACCTGAGCCTACTTGCCCTCTCTGTCGCGAGCATCCGGAGTCCTCCGAGCACCTATTTATCCTATGCCAGTGGACAAATGCAATATGGCTGAATTTCAGTGATCAAATCAGCATCTCCCCGACATCAGTTATAAGAACAGATCAGTGGGTATGCAACTACCTCTTCTTCGGCAACTCAGTAAGTCAAAAGGCGACCTTCGGGACCACCTTATGTTACATATGGAAAGCACGAAACGGCCTGATCTTTCAAGGCCGGAAAATAGAACAAAACAAGATAATCAGTGAAGCTCGCCTAGCTCAGCAACTATTCGAGAAGTGGCAACCACAAAGGACAGCGACTACCTCGGAACGACACTCATGGGTACCTCCAGATCCGGGCGCGTGGAAGATTAACGTGGACTGTTCATGGTAGGAGAGCAGATCGGAGGGATCCATAGCCGGCATCTATAGAGGAGCTGATGGGGTGTGTACCGCTGGTTTTGTGCAGAAAATCCGAGCTCAATCAGCTCACATGGCCGAAACCCTAGCTATCCGGCGTTCGCTCGAGTGGTTGAAGGAGAAGAAAACTGATCTGTCAGAAACACTTCCAACCGCACGAATTGAAGCCACTTTCTCTGTATCCAGCGACTACTTCCTTGCTGTTCAGTCGATTCTGGGCCGCATAGAAATTCCATGGGCCTCGCGGCCCTTTGTCTGGACTCGCCGGCAGCTATTGGGCCAAATGAAGGATGTCGTCTTGCTATTTGAACCCCGTGAGTCCAACCGAGCCGCAGACTGGATCGCAAAATCACACCATTCCGGTTCCTTGCCAGGTAATTGGGTTATTAATCCCCCGCACGAACTCTTTCTTATATTATGTGTTGATTTTCCTACTACTTGTATTCCACCTACTTAGTATCAATCAAAGCGTTTTCACTTCGACCAAAAAAAAAAAAAAATGTTGGCTGCCATGTAAGATGGTTGACGCTTACATCAGTATTTTCCAGTCAAAATTTATCTAATAAATTGAATTGCCAAATCATGAAAATAGTTAAGATTTAACTGACAAAATTAAAAGGTTTACGACTTTTTAGACAATTTTCCCATGGTGAATGCTTTCGAGGAGGCATCCATATCCAAGTAGATGGAGAGAGAGATTATTGTCATAAATTGTTGATATGGCATATACGTATACACTACTTCAATTATTGTCTCATTATAGTTGAAAATTGCTAACATGGCGTATGCATATACCTACCCCCAAGGGCCCCTTTCTCTCTCTCTCTTTTCTCTATTATCAACAAGCTACGCCGACAGTGAGAGAACTTGACTAAAGGGAAACAATATCCCCGTTGTCATTGAGACATACAGAAATGAAGTGGCTCACAGCGATTGACATCTTGTGAAGATTACTAAGAGAAGAGGCGTTGTCGGCAATGCAGGTGATGCAAGAGAGTAAATGACGATAGCGATATGCGCTTGACTAAGCCTGTGCTACAGTAGAGAGAGAAAAGAGAAGAAATCAAGACGTTCTAATAACGAGTCACATTTATTCCATGATTATGCTTCTATTGTGATTACCAATGACCAATGGAGTCGAAGGGAGGAGAAGGACATAGCCCGGGAGTTTGTAAGCACATCACAACATTTTTTCTTTTTTGCAACGCATGCGAAATATAATGCAATTCATGTGGGCTTATTACTTCTAAATGACAATACTCCTTATATCTATATGTAATTTAACTAATATCTTTGTTTTGAGGTCGTCATCAATCTCTAATTTTTTATACAATAAATAACTAATTTAGATCACTAAAATTTAAATGTTAATAAATCAACATCGTCATCCTAGCATAACCAAACATTGCCTTCAATAAACGAAAAAACATGTTAAATGATCCATTGTATGGAAATGATGTGACCCCTGAAAATTCAAGGGGGACGCACTCTCCAGTACGATTTCCTTGTACCCTTCTTACAGACTCAAACGAAAGAGAATGCATAACGTTGTCTAATCAATTTGCTATCAAGTCCATAGCTTTATTTAGAGAGACTCGAACATTACCAATTCCAAAGAAAGACACTTCATTTAATAATTCAAGCATTCTCATACCTGATTTGAGAAACTTTAGAGAGCCCGTGTTACGGTAGAGAGAAAAAAGAGAAGAAATTGAGACGTTCTAATGGTTTACGGATTTTTCTGTCGATTGGTATGCTCCCCTACTCCCGAACGATGCTTTAGGGACCCGACTATTCTCAACACAAAACGACAATACGACTCGAAAGTAATGCAAATCCATTGACACAAATAAGCACTCAACACACCGCATGATATGAATTGATTTGGAACCAACGCGAATTATATTGTTTTCATCCATGTTCACTGAAACATGGTTTGTGATCATATTACAACAATTTTTCTTTTTTGACATGCGAAATATAATGCAATAAATGTGGGCATATTACTACTAGATGATAATTATCCTAATATCCATATGCAATTTAATTAATATTTTTGTTTATAGGTCATGATTAATTCCTAATTTTCTTATGTATGAATGTGGTCGCGAAAATTTATATGTCAATAAATAAATGGTATCGTCCGGTAATTAAACGTGGCCTTCAATAAACTAAAAACGTGTCAAATGTTTTTCTTGTATTTTAAGAATGGGGCCAACCGAAATTCCAAGGGAAACGCACTCCACAACAGTTTGGTCCCCTGGTACGAGGATGTCGCCTTTCAATAAACTAACCTGTGTTTTAAGAATGGGGCCAACCGAAATTCCAAGGGGAACGCGCTCTACAACAGTTTGGGCCCCTGGTTAAAGTATCCTCGTACCATTCGTGGCTCATTGTGCTGTTAAGTCGCCATCGCAAGGAATAAAAGAAAAACTTGTTTAACGAGTCGGGTCCCAATATGTGGTTCTCATGACTTTTCCACTCCCCATCTTCGTCGTACATTTCAATCCAATGAGCTCCTTGGAGCTAGATTCTATTATATATCTACATATCAGGTTACTGATAACCCCCGGGCAATTTCTATAGGTTTTCTGCCTACTAAACTTGAAAATTGATTATGTCGATTGATATAATCCATTGCCATCTCTTTATTTCTTCTCTCCATGAGAAATAGCAAACTGAGCATTTCTTAAGCCGCTAGGGCTCTCGAGTTCTAATCACCCAAACAAAAAGGAACGCACATCATTCTCTGATTGATTTACTATCAAGTCCATAATTAGAAAACAAATTCAAAGAAAGACGCTCCTTTCAATAATTCAAGCATTATCCTATGTGATTGAGAAACTTTAGAGAATCTATGGTTAATTCTCCTTCTAGAGATGAGATCTAATTGCTCTTAAATCCACGCCATAATAATCTTTTATATTCTCTCCTACTTTTGAACGAGGCTTTAGGAGCCCAACAATTCCTAACACGGTACGAGAGCATAACTCGAATGCAATGAGAATTCATCAAGGCAAATCTGAACTCAACACACCACATGGTATGTGTTAATTCGAAGCCAACATGAATTATAATGTTCTCATTTGTGTTCATTGAAACACATTTTAATACGCACATGAAATATAATACAATTTATGTGGGCTTATTACCACTTAATGATAATACTCCTGATATTTATATGCAATTTAGCTAATATATTTGTTTAAGAATCATGGTCGATTCCTAATTTTTTTATGTAATGAACGATTATATGGAGTCGTTAAAATTTAGGTATCAACAAATAAATACTATTATCCATCATAACTAAACATCGCCTTCCATAAACTAAAAACATGTTAAATGATTCATTGTGGTTAAGGATTTATTCGGTGTGAGATATCATATTATTTGAGAAATCCTAAATGTTGCCAGAGTAAAGGATCATGGCTCCTATAGTAATTCTTACAAAAGCGACAAGTCTTTTGAAAACGTTCAAACAGACCATGTACAAAATAATTCTATTCGATTAAATAAGTATCTTGTGTCAAAAATGAGGCATTGCCTTCTATAAACTAAAAACGCATTAAATGATCCATTGCATTATGAAGAATGGGGCCACCTCAAAATTCCAGGGGAACGTACTCCACAACAGCGCGGTCCCCTCGGATGGTATCCTCGTACCATTCCTCGTTGTGTGGTTAAGTCGCCATTGTAAGGAATAAAAAAAATCAAAAAATAAAAAGCGTGTCCAGTCGCATCCTGGTATGTGATTCCCATGACCTTTTCACTCCCCATCTTCGTGGAAGCTAAGATTATCAAATTACCCTAACCCCCAAGCAATTCCAACGGATTTTGCGACTACTAAACTTGAAAAAAGGAAAAAACCTAAAATTGGAGACATCACCTGTTACCATTCATTACCATCTCTTTATTTTGCTTTCAGGAGAAACAGTAAATTCGACATTTCTTGAGTCGCTATAAGACTCTCGAGACCTTAATAGTCATTGAAATGAAAAAGAACACATCGATCATCTGATCGGTTTACTATCAAGTCCATAATTAGAAGATAAATTCAAAGAAAGATGCTCCATTCAATAATTCAAGCATTGTCCTATAGGACTGAGAAACTTTAGAGAATCTATGATTAATTATCCTTCTAGAGATTCGATCTAATTGTAGTTGAATCTACGCCATAACGATCATTACCCTCCCTCCCTTCATCCGTCATCTTTGCAAGCTCTTCTTGAAACCTTCGCATTGCTCTCTCCGGCAACATTATCGGCACCACAATTCCTTCCTCCCCTTCCTCGTTCTGTACTTCACGTAAAAGCTTATCAATGGAAGTGCGCCTGCAACCCCGCCATAAGCCGGCTTCCCCCACCCGAAGTCGGCCTCTTCGAACCCGACCTTGGTTGCGTCGGCCACCAGGTAGTTCCAAACGGTCGTGTACTTCGGCCGTCCCTTAAGGACTAAGACGTCAATGGAGGACCTCACATATTCTTCGCTCACCATTTCTTTCGCTTTCTTCACTAACTCAACCGCGTATCCCAGCGGACTGTTGCACAGATGACCCGCCTTCGAAAGCACCGTTGCATACACCGATGTGTTCCCGTAATAACCACGAGGCACACCGAGGCCTTGCTTGCCTCGCGCATTAATCATGGACGTTAGGCGGACGGCATCGTCCGGCTCGATCTCGAGGGCGATGGTGCGGCACTTCCACAGGCATGCCGTAAGTAACTCGTAGGTGGAGGATCTCGAGACCAGGTGGTGAGGGAGGCCTTTCTTGATTGACGCCACTTCTCGCGGGCCGAAAAAGAAGGATCTGTGTACCAGGTTCTTGGCGTCCAAGGTCACGGCAGCGCTTCTGGCGTCGTCGACCGCATCCTCGAACTCAGGGTGCCTGCACGTCGCTCGTGGCGGGTCTCGAGCGCAGAGGATTTCTCTTTGCCAAACAGGTAGCCAAGACGGCACGTGTGCGCCTCTTGCGAGTTCTGCGGCCGCCTTCAGGAATTGTCTGAGGCCGAGAGAATCGCTAATGGCATGATTGAGCCGGATTCCGAGGATGAAGCCCCCGCATTTCAAACGGGTCACCTACAATTCGGAAGGAACTCAGTAAGAAACCACAGAAGTTACAGCAGGTTGATTATTCAGAGCAGGAGGGCATTTCTCTATGTCATTGCAGTTGATAACCTGAACCAACAACAGAGGGCACCCAATGATGCCGCCGGACGCGGCCTCATCGCACAACACCTCGTCCACGAAGCCGCACGGCGGCCTCATGGAGTCACCGAGCTCCTCGAGGCTGACGTCGGCGTCGGCCTCGACGAACAGGATCCCTCGCCGGTGCAGTCCACTGCGAGCTTGCGGTTCGGCCCTTCCTGGATACGCCCGGCCAACGGGTAGTAGTACACGAGCGCCTTCCCGAGCGCTTCCTTGACGACTCTCGCCGGGTCTTCTCGGCCTCTTATTGGGGGGCTGTTGGGATAGAAGAAAAGGAAGGGAATCTGAAAGCGAAGCCCCTCCTGGTCGTCCAGATCCGAGAGGGGCTTGAGCTCGCGTGGCGTCACCTGCGACGGGGAGATCAGCTCTGGCTTCTGGCGGTTCACAGATAGTAGTGCCGGAGAAGAAGGTGGCAGTGAAGCCATTTTTATGATGGCGGATTGAACGATTTAGAAAACTTGGGAATCGTTCGTGGTTTATATAGTGGGAAACAAAGGAGAAGTTGGATTTTGTTGGACTTAATATGGACCTAGGAATTTAGTGAAACTTTTACTTTAAATGTTTTTTTTTTAATTTCGAACCCGTTTAACACATGGAGTTTTTTTTTTTCGAAATATAATTGAGAAAATGCCAAAAAATTATAAACCTATTATATTGATTTGAACTCAGTCCTAAATCATTTAATTGAACTAACTTAGTCATAAACCTTTTTTCTTTATACTAATTAAGTCCATCAAGCAAATATTGATCTGAAATCGCTTACATGAATATTGAGCATTTTATCCGGTATGATCGATGCGTTGACAATTTTGTAATTTATTATTATTTTTCAAATTTTTTATGTATTGTTCTTTTGTTCTTTTCTTTCTTTTTCATCCTTTCTCCACCAATCGCCAGGCTTTAATGATGGCTAGCGGCAAGCCAAAGATGATGACTAGTGAGGGATGCCCTTAGGGGCTTAGGGGAGGTCAACACCACTAGGATTAGCAAGGGGCAACCATGCCAACCTCAAGCGTGGACAAGTCTCGCCAGAGGCAAGCAAGGGCCGACCTTGTTGGGATTTGGTAAGAGGTGATCTTGCCAGCCTTAGGCAAGTCTCACATCACAAGACCTGGCAAGATCGAGCCTCACCCGAAGTTGGCGAAGCCGACCATCACTAGTCATTGCCTATGGCCCATCCTTGACCATTGCCAAGGCTTAGCATTCAGCAAAGAAAGAGGAAAAAAAGATTAAAAAAAGGAAAATATAATAAAAGTATAATAGCAAATTATAGAAACTGACCATGTCAGGGCCAATTGTGCCAAGTGAGACAGCTAAAGTTTATGCTAGCGATTTTTAGCTAAAATTGATTAATGGGCTCAATTGGCACAAATGCAAAAGTTTAAAACTTTGATAAAGACTCAAACTTTAAGTTTAGTTCTAATTTTACTTATAACTTCTTCTTTTTATCTCAAGAAAAACTCCCAATTTTTACTCAAGTTCCAAATCTATTTTTTATTAACCTTCCATCCAACGTCATGCAACGTGGCATTTCTACGTCAGCCATCAGCAAGCTGACGAGGCATTTAATCTCTGTTTTCCATTTTTCTGTTCTTTTAGGACTGCATCATAGAGTCAATTCGCGGGAAAAGCATCTCATTTTTACCGAGCGAGAACGATGGTCCAAGCTAGAACAAGGGCTGAATCGAAACCCAGCTAACCATGTTGGTTCTAGACCGATTCTAGACGGAACCCGACTTTCTTTAGTGTGCACCTCTCCTCACTCATTCATTAGGTTTCAACGCGTGTCCTCTTTATGTAGACCTTGCTGCGCCAAATCAAGACTAGCCTCTCTCTCTCTCTCTCTCTCTCTCTATCTCTCTCTCTCTCTCGGGACCAGCAGCCATTGTTGGCCACCCTCTATCGACGACTTGGTGAAGAAGGTAGCTTTGCCCCCTTTTAGGCTGCAAAAGAGAACATCAGAAATCAATGCGCTGCAAAAGAAGAAGAGCTGTTGTTGACACCTAAATTTTGGGCAACCCATTTAGTCATTTATTGCATAAAAATTATGAATTAATTTTTAATCGCTAAGAAAAAGTATTTTTATTCAATTGCATAGTGTATAATTTTTTTTAAGTGCATTTATTTTTAATTTATACGTTTTGCATTTTTTTATTATTTATTTTATTTTTATTTTTATTTTTAGGATTGGTGGTGGATGGGTTCGAATTAATATTTTTGAGCTATAGTTCGGTAGGGCCGGGCTAGGCCCATGAAAGGAGAAAATTAATCCAAGCCCGTTGTTATTTTTAATTGATTATCTTGTGAAAAATTAAGATATGATGCGATATTATGATGATTTTGAAAATTAAGAAAAACGCATTGTAATCTTATTTTTATCAATAGATGATGAAATCGGGGTGAATATTCATGAGATAGGGATTTTTGTGATCAAGAGGTTATAAGCAATATTCGTGAGATGGAAATATTAATAAAAAGATCACATTTTGTTTCGTCTATAAAAGGATGCATACGGAGTTCAATCGAGGGAGGCTTCTTCTAGGTTTTCTCTTCGTAAAAAAGGAAGAAGAAAAGTCAAAGGGAAAAGAGAAAACAGAGGGGAAGTGACGTGAGAGAGACAGGTGAGAGAGAGTAAAAAAAAGGGAGAGGACGTGCGAAAAGAGAGAGAGGACAGCAGAAAAAAAAAGGAAAAAAAATCTACTGTTTCTCCTCTTCGGTGTGCCCCTCGCCGACCTTCGAGCAGCAGCGTTGCTGGCGTTCGCCACCGCCGGCCCTGCCTTGCCGGCGACCCGCGCCAGCTTTCCGCCGCTCCACCTCCGAACCTCTACCCCGCCGACGCTGAAGCTCCGCCAGTCCGACGAAGCCACTGCCTTGCTGCACCGCGACGCCGCTTCTGTTCTGCCCCCAGCCGAAGCGCACCACGATCGCCCAGCGCAAATCCAGCGATCCGACGTCCCTTGCTCGCTGGTCACTGCTCGTCGCCCAACTCGACGACCCGTGAAGCTCCGCCTCGCCTCCGCCTTCCCCGCGCCGACGTAGCCGCCGGTCTCCATCTACGAGCCCCGACGACCCGCGCCACCACGACGTCGAGCCTCGCCGCGCCTCCTTCGCGAGCAACTCGCGACGCCAGCCCAGTCGTCCGTGACTCCCCTGCCGACGCCGCTCCTCCCCTGCTCTGCCACTCGCCCGTGATTGTCCAGCATATCTCGACTTCGCTCGCCGTCCGTGAAGCCCGACGCCGACGGATTTGAGACCTCGTAGCAGCCGCAACCCGAACGCCCTTGCTTCGCCTTACCGTCGCCGATCTGCACCACTCAGTCCGTGATCTACTCACCCGGTGTCTGACGCCCCTCCTCCGAGCGACGCTCCCACGGCAGCTCTCTGCTCGTTCCGGCAGCAGTCCTCCGACCCAGCAACACCATTGCAGGCCACTACACTAGCCCTTTCCTGCTGCTGCTTTTCCCTCGCTGCGTGCCGGTCCGCCCTTGCCGGAGCTCCGACGCCGGTCATCCTCCAGCCAGCGCCGACGAACTTGCTGCCCCCTCCATTTTCCTTAGGTTGTTCATTTTTTTATTTCTCTTATTTTATGTTATTTTACTTTATTTTTAGTTAGTTTTGGTATTATTGTACCGATTGGAATATTGGGAATTGATTTTTGCTTTATTGTAGGCATTATCCGCAGGATTTTCCCTAAAATTATTGTAATTATTAATTTGACCCGTAAGATGTCGGGTCATTTTTTTAATTATATTAATTCTTGGATTTGTTGATAGTACTTTAATTGTTAGATCAATATAATTATTAATTTGATCCGTAAGAATTCGGATAAGATTTTTAGTTATTTTGAACTCTTTTGTCGTGATAATTAAGATTAGGATAATCGTTAATTTGACATGTGAGACAACAGGTTATTTTTTCAATTATTTTAATCCTTTATTTGATTGAATATCTTGTTTGTTTAGATTTAATGTTTAGTTGATAATCGCTTGTTTTTTGAAAACCTCTAAAAAATCTAAAAAATATTTGAATTACGATTCAGTTTGTTTTAGAATATTTCTTGTTATCTTGCATAGCTAGGATAGGGATTTTAGTTCGAAAAATATAAAAAAAATGCATTAATTTAGGATTTTAGTTGCATGTTTAATTACGTGACAATTTTAAATTTTGAATTTTATAAATAATAAAAAAATAAAAAAATATCATGCATATGTCATGTAGAATTAGGGCATGCTCTGCACGTCATTGCATATTAGATCAATTACATGTTAGATTAAGATAATATCTTAGTTTAAATTAGAATTTAATGTGACTTAATCCTTAGTTTAAATTAGATAAAATTTTAATCTAGCTAGATCATTTTTGCATTTTTAAATAGAAATATCAAATGCACGTCATTTAGTTTTTATTAGGTTCGAACTTCCTCGTCATTAGACTAAGTCATTTAATAAATGTCGCAAGACATATAACTCGTGTATTAAATGGTATGCTGCATGTTATCTTAGTTTAAATAATTTTGTATGTCATTGCATCGTATTACATGTCATTAGAATTAGGTCATTTAGATTGCATTTAATTATTGCATTTCTTCATGTCATATAGTTTAGGTCATGCTGCCATGTCATATTAGATTATTAGCATGCATCGCATGATTTTCATTAAATAAAGTGAAAACAAAATTGAAATTGCGTGTTTAATTAGAAATCATATCTAGGGTTACGATGAATTTCGATTTAACAATGCAGATGTTTTGTTCTGCTAGGTATGTTTTGCAATATTTAATTGCTTTCTTGAATGTTATATTGGTGGTATGCACACATGTATGATCACCTCATATGTTATGAAGATAAATTAAAATCAATTCAATTGCCAAACATTTTTTTTTGAAAATGAAATAAAAATGTACCGAAATGGCACTAGGATAAATTCTACAGAACTAAGTCCCCGAATTCACGAATCTCCTGTTCGTATAAGTAAAGTAAATTTCCGCTTTCTTGGGTTTAATCGACCCACCAAAATATATTAGTGGCGAATCCCGATTGAAAATTATTTGCATGTTAAGAATTCAAATCTAAGTCGCGAATTGGTATGAGCTTGGAAGAGCCCGAGCTAAGATTAAAGACTTAGTAATCCATTAACCTAGTTTTAGTTGGGGAATCCGAGAAAATCTGGTCGCGACAGCTGTGAAGATTCATATGGCAGAGAGGTAGGAGGTTGGTTCTTGCTCGACAGGTTCACCTGCCTACACTGAAGTTTTCAGGGACAGGTACGCGCATTGGAATCATCTCAGTCACGTTGTTCCTATGTTATCTGTACCAGTCGCGTCACATCCAAGGACAGGAGATTATTTCAAAAGCACTCTCCACCAAATGTGGCCGAGGTTTAATTGATGTGACAGAACATCTTATTTGCAGATGATGCTTGTGTCCATCGCGTTGAATATCTTATCTCCCTTTTGTTGTGTTCATATGCAATTCGAGTACTGCCATAAAAGCAATCATTCATGGATCATGTTTGCATCGATAAATTCTTGATTGAACTTAGAAAAATAAACTGCACACGCTAGTATCTCTGAGGGGTGTATATTAAATTTGGTCTTATCAAGAAGCAATCGAATAATAGGATAATCCAACGTTCTAACTTTTTTATCCTCAGTGTATTTTGACTACATCTAATTAATAATATATAACCGATCATTTTTAAGAAATAATTTTAAATTGTTGATTTTTCCTAAAACGAATACATCAAAGCGATTTGAAAATTGACACACTTTTTGATGTGCTATATGACCTACTTGAAAAAAAAAAAAAAAAAAAGCACACACTTCGTTTATCATGTCACTTTGTAAAATTTGTCTTTATATACTCACAATTCATGATCAAATGACACGTAACCACATGGACATTCTCGTACTAGATAGATGTTGTAAATCCGTCACGTGCTATAGCGTTCACCTTCTGTAAAACATGATTGCTAAATTTTCAAGAGGCTATGCAGCATTGACTGATAGCAACTCCTTTCATTATGCTTCTGTGAATTCTCCACTGGTTTTCATATTAGGATCCTGTAACACCAGACGCGGGCCTCAAAGAAGGATTCGGAACTAACCTTTTTTACATCAACATCGATGGTCTCGTATTGGTTCAAACCAACGATAACTATCCAAAGCTTAGGCTGGCATACTTTCAAAACCGATAAGTAGGTTCTGATTAAAGTACAATCCGAATCAACCATGAACTAGCTTGCCACGTAGATGCAAGAGGGTACTAAGAACAAGAGTGCATTTGGTTCAGCATTTGGAAAGCTCATTGGGAAAATGCAAAGCAGTTTAACCTAAAGGCCTTTGAGGGAAATGCAAAGACTGTTTGGTAAATTCTGCTTTGAAAAGCAATTTTGAGACAAATGCTATTTGGTAGAAAACACATTTACAAAGCCCCTTTGGTGATTTATCTAAATATTTTAATTTTTATTTGTTTAAAATTAAAAAAATATTTGCGACTTTTTTTAATTTATATTTGACAATCATGTTAAAGATATTGAGTAAACAATTTTATTTATATTAAAATTTCTTTTTTTTGCTAAAAAATATCAAATGGAAAAAAATTACATACTCTCTTTCTAAATTACAAGAAGAATATTTTCATTACAATAAAAATATAATAACATATGTTTTAAAGAAAGAAGCTCATTATCCTTAAAACCATAGAATTGCTTCGTATCGTTGAGGTATAAACTTATTATGCAAGATCTAGAGGCAAGCTCAAGTAAAAACAAAGAAGGTTGAAGATATTAATTTACATCTAAACTATGAGCATCACTACATTTTGCATCGGATGCTTTCGAGAAACCCCAATTGAATGAACAGTTGGCAAAATGAGTTCATGTTTTGATCCTCAGTGCCGTAACATGACCCCAGGATTTTCCCTAAGTAACTCTAGCGAAAACCTTTGGAAATTGGATTTGCCATGGTTATCGTGGATCCTTTTGGCCTGTTCTTTTGCTTAGCATGCTAAATCCAGACGTGCGACCAAAGTGATGGAATTAATTTGCAATCTTACTCGTCTGCAATGGGAGCCTCAACTGTCAATTTGCGCAACGAACAATCTAAGACAGAGTGAAATCATACACAGGAGTAGAGTAACTCAAAAACCGCACTAAACCACATTATTATGATCCATACTTAACTCTGGAATCTTAAATACAAATCCAAAGCTCAACTCATAAGGAAAATAAGGGCAAGCAAAGCTATTCTCTGCACTGAGCAAGGAGCAGGTGCAATAATTGACACAGGGCTTCATTCCTCCTGGACTTGCAGACTACTCTGCCTCCATGGACGAGGATAGGGACTTTCTAGTGAACTGGGTTGAGCCGCAGAAGTAGAGCGCTCTTGTTGAGGATGTTTTCCTCGATGCAGTTGTAGGTTATGCCCTTGAGCTTCAATACCCACTCTACCCTCCGCACGAACGCACGAAGGGGCTGACCCAGAGCCCCAAAAGCTTTACTTCCTGTGGATTTGCCATTCGAGCGTCCCAGGAGAAGACTGGTTTTTCCGTGAGCTACAAACTTGACAAACCACAGGCCCTTCCCGACAAAATTATACGGCATCCCATACCCAATCTAATGCCTTCCAAATCATAAACTCTTACCCACGAACATCATCAGAGATCTTAAGAAAATCGTGCATAAGCACTCACTGACAAACCACAACCAAAGAGGCTGACCACGGTCACGGTCCTCCAATGCTCTCCGCACACCAGACTACCCTCGCCGATGCCGCCAGTCGCCGAATTCACAAAGTTCCACCGCAGCAGCCGAGTCAAAACTCCCATTCCATCGCTCTGCTGCGCGGACCCGCTCGTCTTACTCATCTTCACGGCCTTCAGCGGCTCCCTCCTCTTGACCACCCTCATGTCGACACCCACATTCTCATCCTCTCCTCGGCAGCTCAACTCCACGGCGCCGGCATCGCAACCATCAGCTGCGATTGCAACCTCAGCGCCACCTGATCCTCGTCGTCGCCCGCCATCCAGTCGAGCTCGATCCTCCCAGGCCCCGCCTCCCGATCTCGCGGCGACATCGACCCAGCGACGACCCCGATCCCGACAACGCCGTCGACGAGACCAACGCGCACGTCGGATCCTCGACGCCGGCGTGGCCCGGATCCTCCCCGGCGCCGTACGCGAGCGCGAGGTGGAAGCTCTCGGACGTCCGGTTCCATCCCACCCAAGACATTCCCGATCGGGATCCGCCAGCCTCGCGCGCCGCTCACCGGCCTCTCGGTCGATCGATCGCGGCGGTCGTCGCTGCCGGCGACATGGTCCCGGATCGGAGGACGGCAGTCGAGCTCGCAGTCGTCACAAGGGAGAGAGCGATGGGGAAGGGTGCGGAGCGTTGGGGATGGTGTGGAGAGAACGCCAGGGTTTTAGTTCTCAAAATGGACAAAATTGGTTTTCCAATAAAATTTTGAGGGTAAAATAGGTAACTTACTAACTTTCATTAAATGACCCTTCAGCATTCTCAATGGTTGGCTTTCATCCGAAAGCCCTTTGAGAATAATTGCCAAACACCCCAAATTTTCTCCAATGGGCTTTGAGGCTCCAAGGGGCTTTCTAAATGTCGAACCAAACGCACCCCAAGTGGACTGAGGCTAGTGGTCATATTGTCGGGAAAATGTAGTAGAAGCCCAATAACTACGCAAGGGGACATCACCAAAAGGGAATCCAAGTTTGAACTCATCAACATATCAAATTGGACTCACCTTTACTCAAAAGTTTATGAGTTAATTATGATATATTAACCGTTTCACATTATACCACTTATCCAATGTTAGACTTTTCTAACACAACTCACTCGTGCATCTTAACAATCTCCTTCTTATATGCGAGTTCAATGTTAGATCCTACTCAATCCAAGCATTCTTATGCATTAGGATATTTCAGCTTGAAATTCCACCAATGTCTAACTTCATATGTAAATTCTTTCTTCTAACCGAACTAGGAAGTTTGTCGTCGGGTCCACATTGCGACACACCCTCTTAATCCAAGCATTTTTTTTTTTTTTTTTTGCATCAAGATATCTCAGCTTGAATCTCTACCAACACCCAACTTTATCCCTAATCTCTTTTTCCGACCGAACCATGAAATCCGCATGTGTGAACTCGGTATTAGGTTTTGCTTTTGACCGAACCATGAAGTCTGCCATTAGGCCCACATTACCACATCCCCTTAATCCAAGTATCATTCTACATCAAGATATTTCATCTCGAATCTCCATCAATGCCCAACATCATTCCCGGTCTCTTCTCCTAACAGAGCCATGAAATCTGCATGCATGAGCTCAATATTAGGTTCTACTCCTGACCGAACCACGAAGTCTACCATCAAGCCTACGTTGCCACATCCCCTTAATCTAGCTATATGTCTGCATTAAAATATCTTAGATTGAATCTCCATCAATACTCAATTTCATCCATGATCTCTTTCTCCCAACCAAACCATGAAGTTTGCCATCAAACCCATCTTGATATCATTTTATATCAAGATGGGTCCACCAAGTATCCTTCTAAATAAAGATATCTTAGCTCCTATTTGCATAAACACCCAACTTCATCCCTAGTCTCTTTCTCCCAACCAAACCATGAAGTTTGTCATCAAGTCGGCGTTGTTACATCCCCTAGACCCAAGTATCCTCTTGCATCAAGATATCTCAATTTGAATTTGAATCAATGCCCAATTTCATCTCTAGTCTCTTTCTTCTGACTAAACTATAAAATCTACCATCAAGGTCGTGTTATTATACCACAACCCGCTTGCCCGAAAAACCGCACTAGTCACTAGATTCCTTTGAGCCTGCATTACTTCACCACAAGCCCACCAACTTAGAAACCGCATTGGCCATCGATTCCTTCCTTGAGAAACTTATCACGTACCATAATAGGATTAGGAGCCCACTAATCTGTCATTGGCTTTAATACTATCTGTTAAGAGCGCACAATAGACTAATACCTTCATTCAGGGAGATTGTCAAGAGGGTGCTCAAGTCTGAATTCATCAATATATTCAGTCGGACACACTACCTACCAATGTGAAGCTTTTCTAAAAATACTCATATCTCTATTGAGGCTACGATCAGCCAAAGACGAGGTCTTGAGACCTCATTGACCCTCAAC
This sequence comes from Eucalyptus grandis, assembly GCF_016545825.1. Classification (NCBI taxonomy): domain Eukaryota; kingdom Viridiplantae; phylum Streptophyta; class Magnoliopsida; order Myrtales; family Myrtaceae; genus Eucalyptus; species Eucalyptus grandis. The sequence goes on along the minus strand of NC_052616.1, from coordinate 11,279,243 downwards.
GAGGCTTGACCTTACTTGACCACCACAAGGTTGATCTCGTCATGGCTAGGCGAGGCTCGACCTCCCGATGGTAGGGAGAGGTTGTTGGCGACCGGCTAGAGGGGGAAGAAAAAGAAGAGATGAAAAAGAAAAAAAAAAAAAAAAAGAGAAAAATCTTATAAAATTAATAATAAAAATTAAAAGAAATTCATAAACACAAAAAAAAAAAATCGAGAATCGTATCAAACGTATTTTTGTTCTTTTTATTTTTGGGAATAGAAATTAAGTAAATTTATCATACGTGTTTGAATACTTGAAAACTCGTTCAAAGAAATAAAGAGCAAAAACTATTTCTAAGTAAAAATTATTTATGAAAATAGAATAATTACCAAACAGGCCCTTAATGGCCATCTTTCCTTCCCTCTTTGCTTGTCACATACAGTTAAAATCTTCCTCCTCATGCCACATCTCATCCACAACCACCCAGAGTCTCTTGCCACCGATTTGACCTCCATCACTGCTCCACCATTAGTGGAGACCGCTTCATGGCCAACATGTTTAACAGCGGGATAGATATGGGAGTTAAGGAAAATTTGAAGGTTCTTTTTGAGGAAAAAAAAAATTCGACATAGAATTGGAATTAAAACTAAAGTTTTGGATTTTTTATGGAATTAGGCCATTTATTTATTGAAAAGTTTAATGTGCCTTGCGTGGAATTTGAAGTATGAGCACGGGGCCATTTTTGTTTAAATCATACCAAAACTTGTCCTGTATACATAAAATTATGTATAATTAGCTAATTATTCACAACTAATTACTTTGTGTAATTTTGCTTTCTCTCGTTCTCATACGTAAAAGAATGCAATTGGCTTCATACGCTCTCTCTTGGACGCATATGATCACATTCTCTCTCCTCATATGCATATGTAAATTTCAAGATCGTAGTTGCTTGGAGCATTGAAAAATTCTAACTTAAAACCCAGAGGTCACCCACTTGAGTTTCACGATGGCCACCCCCACAAGCCAAAAGTTTAGACTCAATCAATTCATAGAATTTGAATGCTATTTCATTGGTTTTAAGGTACTGTCTCTACATCAACGGTAACTATCATAGGCGATGCCTAAGGGCAAATTTTGTTAATTGATAACTAAACTTATCGTGTTCCCCGGTTGACAAGACCTTACCAACTGGGGATTTGTGGCTAAGATTGAACAAGGGCTGAATCGAAACCGATCTAGCCATTTTGGTTCTAGACGGATTGTAGACGGAACCCGACTTTATTCAGTGAGCACGCCTCCTCGCTCATTCATTGGGTTTCGATGCGTGTCCTCTTTATGTGGACCTCGCCATGCCAAATCAATACTCGCCATGCCAAATCAATACTCGCCATAAGTACTAAACACCCATCCTCTCTCTCTCTCTCTCTCTCTCTCTCTCTCTCTCTCTCTCTCTCTCTCTCCTCGGACCAACAGCCACCGTCGGCCACCCTCAATCGACGACTTGGTGACGAAGGTGACGTAGCCCTCTTTATGGTTGTGAAAGAGAACTTCAGAAATCAGTGCCTTATAATATGTCTCATGTTTCGATTCAAAAATAAAAACATAACTCATTTTTCAGTGTCTGCAAAACATTAATTGTCATATTTAATCACAAAAATGTTTTCCAAGGGCAACCTTTACAAGTCAAAAATATCTTATGCGTTTCTTTCTTAAGAAGACGTTGCGTCCAAACGTCGTTGATAAAACCTATAATATCAACTATAAAATCATTTGATAATAATGTTTAACAAATGCCGCAAAAGCTCTAAGAGCTAAAACCACCAACGATAAATGCCAAGAGCATTTTCAGTTTGTCATTGTATAAGAACTTATTAACAAAATTGATTTACAGATTGGATGATCTCTAAACTCCTAAATAATAAATATGGGCAGAAGTCCAGCACAAGTGCCATAACTTGGCACGGGGGGACACTTAAGTGCCATAACTTCAAAATGGTACACTTAAGTGCCACTTTTTTTTTCTAGTGGGACACTTAAGTGCCACCTCCGGCGACCCTTGCCGGAAATCCTACGTGGCAATATTTTATTATTATTTTTTGCCTACGTGGCTCGCCGGAGAGCTGAGTCGGCTCTAACTCACCGAACGACGTCGTCTCGCATAATAAAAGCCCCAAATCTTCCAAAACGACGTCGTCTCCCCAAATGCCCCAAATCTAAAACCCTAAATCGGCCAAAATCCCTATTGAAGTGCTCGAATTGAAGTCTCGAACCCTAATTTTCATTTGCCCAAAATCCTTCGTCGAATCTTGGAAATGGAGAGCAGGACTCGCAGCAGCGTCTCAATTTCCTCTCACCGAAGCGAAGGAGAAGGCCAGCGTTTCTGTTTTTGTGGGTTACCGAGTCCAAGAAGAACATCGTGGACTCAAATCAATCCTGGGAGAAGATTTTATGGATGCGCCCGATATAAAGAAGCGTCGAAGTGCAAATACTTCAAATGGATCGATGAGATGTTCTTTGACCAAGCCACAAGGTGATATTGGATCTACTTCATAAAAGACAGCAATCTCCATCTGTGTTCGTGGACGACTTGGATGATGTTGACTCAATGCAAGCTCAAGTGTCTTCAGTTAAACTTTTCAAGAATGAAGTCTCAATGCATGCTCAAGCATCTTCAACTAAACCTTTCAAGAATGAAGTTTCAATGATGAAAATTGAACGAAAGTGTTACCAAGCGTGTATTATGGTGTTGTTTTGTTGTCTATTGTACTTTATGATGAAATGTAAAGTACTTGAAAATGAGAAAAAGTTTCTCCGACTGCCATAGTTAAAAATGGTGTTGTTCTGGATTAAACGTAGGGTTTTTTCTTTTGAAAGATGCAAAGAAGTTTGTGTTGTTCCACAAGATCATTGTGGCTTTGTTGTTGTTTGTGCTGTCATATGGACTTGCCATAAGTTTACCATCATCTTCTATGTTTTGATGTAGAATCATCTTCTCTATTTTGATGCAGACCAACATATACACAAGACAAACATGAGTGATTACCCGAGTGCCATAAGTTGTATTTAGTAACACGTAAGTGCTAGTCGCGATGAAAAAAGGATCACTTAAGTGTCAAGTTATTGTTAAAGTAATCGGTTAAGTATCACTTGTAGTTAAAAGTGAACAGTTAAGTGCCAAGTTTTTTTAGAATAGGATCAGTTAAGTGCCAATTTTTTTGTGGGTTTTCTGTAAAAATTGCGCCAGCCACCAGCACCGGCGGCACCACCAACCATCACCACTAGCCACACTACACACTAGGCACTCTAGCCACCACCATGCTGGTGGTGTTGCTGCACAAGATACTAGTGCAAGCTGAGATTTGCACTAGTTTGCACCAGTACACATGGTGTAAGATGTGCAAACTACACACTTGTACCAAGTGTAGGTGCAGCTGCTTAAGCCTATAACCCCCACCACAAACCGATAATCACCGGGCATCACCACCAGCCACACCAGCACCCCAGCCACCACATTAGCACCCCAACAACAAACTGACTACCACCAAACATCACCATCCACCATCACCAGATACACCAGCACTCCAGCTATCACCACAGAACACCAACAGCAGCAGCAACAAGTAAAAGCAGAATCCATGATAAACAACAACATAAATTGACAAGCAGCACAAGATCATTTCATTGATATTTCATCAAGTCTGAGTCTGACAACATCAATGAATGACAAACTAAAGAAAAAACAAAAGATAACCATCCATAGACTTTTTATAAGCACGACAACATCAACGTTTACATAATTGTTTTGACTCATAAGCTCCACAAATCCTATCACATCTCATCTCATCAATCAATATGCATGACACCCCATGTTCGTGCTCCTTTCGATGGGCCTTTCACTTGATTCATAATTCTGGCACTCTTTCTAACTAGACGTGCAACTTGAGCTGGAGCTGGAGCTAGAGCTGGGTTCTTTCTCTTATTTTTTGTTGGCACAGTTGATGTTGATGTTTTCTTTTTTGTTGGTGCAGCCGTCGATTCTTGAGTTGGGCCTGAGATAAGAACTTCTGAACTTCTCCCAGGCTACAAAAAAACAATAAATTGTTAGCAAAAATCTACAGCATAAATTAAATTAAATGCAGCCAATAAAACTTACATTGAGAATGACTATTCCAAGTACGCTCATCTGTATAAAGGCCATAGCCATATTGTCTTAACCTCTTCCCAAGTGCCCCTATTGTTTGAATAGGGGCGTCACTTTCAGGAACTTGTGATTTGTTGCCCCTTTTTCCTGCTTTCTTGGGCCCTTTAACTACAGCTGAGGCTTCTTTGACCAATTGTGCCGGGCGTCTTCTAGATGGCCTTTGTGTACCTGCCCCTTCACCTAGCCTTGTTCTAGTTGTCCTTCTATGTAGCCCTTCAACTTCAGTGACACCTCCTTCCGTTAGGCCTTCTGGTGGTACCGGTGGTGGTAATTGTGGTGCCCCTTGCAGTGATTCTTGGTGGCTCGTGATGATCCTTGAGATGGCTCTTGTGATGGCCCTTCGTTGGCGTTGAGTTCCAACTTGCTTTTTTTTTCGAACCCGAGAAAGAGGCCAAAAGATACCATAAATATAATATCGAGACGTATAATAATAAAAACTTAATACAAATTGGTTGAATTTACCACTGGGTATTTCTTTCGCTGCTGAAGAACAGTCAACTGCACTGGCCGTGATGCTGCTTGGGCTAATCCTTCAGCTGGCCCTGATGCTACTTGGGTCAATCCTTCAAGCGGCCGTGATGCTTTGCTTGGGCCAATCCTTCACCTGGCTGTGTTCTACCTTGCCTTTTCGAACAGTGTTCGTTTCATGACTTACCGAGGTTCTCCTTGTGACCTAACAAACACATTACATACAAGGCCAAATAGAATATTATGTACATTTTTATGATAAACGACAAGAAAGCAACATAAACATAAAATAAATTTCATGACTTACCGGGGTTCTACTTGTTGACTAAAGAACAGTCGACTCACTTGGCCCTGCTGGGTGCATTTCTCCAACTGTCTCTTCACTAGGCCCTTCACCTTGCCTCAACGGTTGTTGTTGCTTCCTCAATTGACAACATTTAATATTGTGGCCTATTAGGCGACAATAAGAGCACGTGATCTTTGCACCCGCCCGCTCATTCTTTGCTGACCCGAGACCTCTCCCTCCGCCATTCTTCGTCTTCGTTTTGTCCTTCCAATTTTCTTCTTCAAATGGCAAAGGTTGAGGTGCTTCATGATCCGTGGGCTCCCGAACTTGCTACTTCTAATTGGCTGCATCATGAACGATAGGAAGCAAGATATTTTGATTTATGGTACCAATCATCGATGTAATCATCTGTATTGTCGCCCTTCAACTGAATGGCACATATGGCATGTGCACATAGAATTCCACTTACTTGCCATGCTCTACATGAACACTTCCTACTTCCTAGATTAACAACATACTTATCTGCACCCTTCATTATCTCATATCCGTCATCTCCATTCCAAATGGGATGACAATGCGTACTTGCAGCCAAGTTCTCATTCAATTTCTTCACAATCCTAGGACTATATTGTCTTGTCCACTTTGCAGCCTCATCTCTTTGTTTCTGCAGCCGAGTCATAACCGCAACTCGTATATCTTCAAGCATTGAGATGATTGGTTTGCATCGGCATCTATTATCTTTGAATTAAATACTTCACAAATGTTGTTGTCGACGTTATCGCACTTGAACTCCTCACTGAAGAATGCCCTGCACCAATGCTTCGGTTCTAGTTGAAATAGGGTAGCACAACCTTCCTTTATCAACTGAAGCAGTCCTTCTTTGGCTATTATAAAGTCAACCATGTTTGCACTCTTTGCTAATTGCCAAAATTGCAATTGCAGCTTATCCCCTTTATAGTTCTTTGCCCAATTTCCGTATATGTGCCGCACACACATTCGATGTTCAGCATGGGCAACAACTCAAGCTTGCGGAACCAATCCCCGCAATAATTCAAAGTAAGAAATACTAGAGCAAATTACATGTTCATATTACAAAGCAAAGCAAACTATTGACTAAATTTTTCAAAAAGCAAGCATTACCTTTTGTTGGTCGCTCATGAATGCCCACCCTTCCCCGTTTGTTATCTCCAAGTCAGCCATCAGATTTTTCAAGAACCAGGACCAATTGTCCTTGTTCTCAATCTTTACAATAGCCCAAGCTAGTGGAAACATTTGGTTATTCGCATCTCTTCCAATCGCTGCCAACAATTCTCCCTTGCACAAGCCCTTCAAGAAACAGCCGTCCAATCCTATAATCCGTCTACAACTAGCTAAAAATCCTCGTCCGCATGCATCAAAGCACACATAGAACTTATCAAACTTGGTCCCATGATCAGGAAGTGGTCTCTCAATCACCTCTACATACACTCTACTTGTAGGGTTTTGCAGCCTACACTCCCAAGCATACTCCCACACCTGCCCATATTCCTTAGCATACTGACCAATAAGTATATTTATCACCTTTTGCTTTGCTCTTTTGCACTGATTCCTAGATACATTGATGCCTACGCGCTCCTTCACCAGCATCCTAAAATTAGCAAGTTTCAAGTTGAGCATCACCTTGATCAGATGGAAGAAGTGCTTGGACAACCATGCACTTGTTACCTTTTTGTTTTAAAAATTAATGGAACAAGTGTGTTCCTCTTGATAGGCTCTAATCTGAAAAGACCCACTCTTCTTAACAAACGCATCGTAAATCTTCCATGGACAGTTTTGCTGCGAACACCTAGCTCTTACAAATTTCTTGGTATTTCTAATGAAATCAACATTTCTTTGTGCAGCAATGGAGTTCTTCAGTATAGCTTCCCTAAATTGTATCGCATCATGGAATTTCATACCTACCGACAAAGTAGGAGACGCTTGAGATGGATCATAGGAAGGAAACTTACTTTTCCTTCTACGCACAGCTCGTTGATCTTCTTCAACTTCGTCCTGGGAAGTTGCGGTGTCGATGCTTTCTTCATAATCTGTCTCCAGGACCTGGCCAGCAACACCAACATCTGCAGGGCCTTCGTCTCTGTTTGGATGAACAGCTACATGCAAAGTTGCAAATCTATCTGACAAAAAGTCCCTTTGTTTTTTCCTTGACTGTGTAAGCTCCTCATCGCCGGCGTCACTTAAGATTAACAAATTTTCAGCTTCAGCAGCCAACATTTCACCGTCATCGTCATTATCACCATCACTGGATTCAGCTACTTCCCAATCTAATTTAGTGATGGTGACATCACCCATGTCACAATCGCTCTGGTGAACAGCATCTGCGCCCCTCTCCTCCCCATCCTGTCCATCATGACCTACTTCATCCCTAACCTCAGTACTAGCTTGAATACCATCTCCTCCTTCTCCTACTTGGGTGTTATCTCTGTCATCATCTTCGTCCTCACTATCACTATTGTTTTCAACAAACACTTTTACCTCTTCGCCATGAAGATAATGATATAAGATATCCCTAAAACTATTATCATCTTCCAAAACTCTCAAACCATCTCTCAAGCCTTTCTCGAACACAAAGACAAGTAACTTTTGTACTCTACAAGGCAAAAATGTCACTATATCCCTAACAAATCCAATATAAGATGCCTTCTTTATATTTACAAAGATAGTACCTCATTCCCCCTCATACTCCCACTCATCCTCCCCAATCACAAAATCTCCACCGTAGTAAACGATGACAGCAACATAGTCTTTATGCGTCATTTCTACAACAAAATAGGACAAATATACAATTAACTTTTGGGACCACATTCACAAAGAACAAACAATTGCAAGTGGAGGTCCCTACACTCTTTATTAAAGAAAAGAAAAGAAGAAGAGAGAGGGAAGATGCGGTCAGACAACAGCTGTAGCTTGAAAACAAGAGGCCTCAGGACAAGGACAAATAAAAATAAAGATGGGACCCAACAACTGCTTTGATTATGCCGTCGCATTCCTTTAAAATATGGAGAGATTCCTCAGCATGGGTCCTCAACAATGCAATTTATTATAAAAATATCCAGAAGTCCCCATCCCCACAACCTTCGATTCGAACATGTCCAAATTCCAATACTCTGAACCCTAACAATCACCAATCATCGCACATTTCACATCCGACCACTACAAATTACTTTCGCACATCACAATTCAACACCCGAATGAATCACATATCACAGTGGATGAGGCAACGTCGAGCCCTACACCGAGCCTAATTTTCCCCGCCGAGCCCTACACCGAGCCTATATTTCAATGCCGCTCCTAAACTGTCAATCTGAACCCCCAATAGGATTATAGCACCACATCTGAGCCATAAATCTCACATCAAGCCTGACCTTTCCCAGCCGACCCCCAAATTTGAAGTCCGAGCCCTAATAAACGAGTCGGAACCCTAATTTCACCACAGGGGAGAGAAAGAAGAGAAAAACCTCCGAGCAAATCGACGACGACGAGCGACGACGGCGAGCGACGAAGGCGAGCGACCACTTGCGAACGGCGAGCTGTGAACGGCGATGGATGGAGAGGACGTCAAACCTAGTGTGAACGACGAAAGGTTAAAACCAAATAAACCAAACGACGTCGTTTAACACTAAGGAAAACGACGTCATTTAGTTTGGCCAAATGCACAGTGGATGGGGCGACGTCGTTTTCCTCCTCCACGTGTTTTTTTTTTTTAAAAAAAAATTGCCACATCAATTAAGCATGTTGCCGGAAAATGCCATGTCTGCATTTTGGCCGGTTTTTGGCCGGATTGGCACTTAAGTGTTCCATTTTACTCCAATGATGGCACTTAAGTATACCATTTTAAAGTTATGACACTTAAGTGTCCCTCCGTGCCAAGTTATGGCACTCCAGGTGTCCTCACCTCAATAAATATGTTATGAGTAACTCAACGAGTGAGCTATACACAGAGCACCAACAAAAATTTAACTACATCCAAGCATTTCAGATCGAGTAGAACCAAAACAGAGGACAGGGGACTAGTGACCTCAGCTACAGCTTCAATTATTCAGCAGGACTCATCAAACAATGGATCTGGAATTCATCATACACAGGACAACTATGAAGATGACCACACACATGACCAAGTATAGCTATATCACAGGCTCACAACGAACCCATTTGAGCATCTAAGCAGAGAAGCTATGGTGGGTACCTACTTTGCCAAAGCAGATGCTCCGAGCATCATTTGCAATAGACAGAGAAGAGAAAAGAAAAGTATTCATGTGAGGAGAAACAGACAGCATTCACAACTCCAGATAGCATTCACAGCTCCAAATAGAAAGCAGACTATGCCGCTAGCATTCAAGAATAGATCCATCATTGAGATCGGACATAGTTTGTACATGTACTCAGAGGAACGGATTTCTCAGCAGGAAAATAAATGGAGGACCTCACATATTCTTCACTCACCATTTCTTTCACTTTCTTCACTAACTCAACCGCGTATCCCAGCGGATTGTTGCACAGATGGCCCGCCTTCGAAAGCACCGTTGAATACACCGACGTGTTCCCGTGATAACCACGAGGCACGCTGAGGCCTTGCTTGCCTCGCGCATTAATCATCGACGATAGGCAGACAGCATCGTCTGGCTCAATCTTGAGGGCGATTGTGCGGCACTTCCATGGGGGAAAAGTACCAAAATAGTCATAAACCTTTTGCATTGGTACCAATTCAGTCTTAAACTTTTTAATTTGACCAATTTAATCCTAAAACATTTTTATATTGGTACAAATTTAGTTCATCCGGCTAATTTAAGCCGAAAATTGCTAACATGGCCACTGGCAGTCTCATGTGACGCCACGTGGACAAATATTATAATTTTTTTTTTAGATTTTTTAAAATTTTCTTTTTTTCCTTTTTTCCTTTTTTTTTTCTCTTTTTCTTTCCTCCTTATCCCTTGGCCGGCGAGGTCGCCCAGCCAGCTGACCATTGCCAACCACGGGCTGGCCAAGGCGAGGGCGCCCTCACTCGTTGGCCAAGGAGGACCTTTGCACCCTCATCGGCCACGGGCGAGGGCGCGGTGGCGCACGACACCCTCACCTGCCACGAGCAAGGCCGCCGTAGCCCTCGCCTAGATCTAGGCGAGGATCCAATGCCCTCGTTCGTGGCGGGCGAGGGCATCTTGCCCTCGCCTGGATCTAGGCGAGGGCCACCACGCCCTCACTTGCCACGAGCATGGGCCGCTGCACCCTCGCTCTCCTTGAGTGAGGGCCGCCATGCCCTCACCGTGGCCGATGAGGGCACAAAGGCTCTTGCCAATTGGCCGACGAGGGTTTCGACCCTCGCCGGTGGCTGGTGAAGGCATGGGGCCTCTCACCCCGACCAGCCAATGGCCGACTATGGTCAGTGGCCAACGACCTCGCCGACCAAATGATAAGGAGAAAAGAAAAAAAAAAAGGAAAAAAGAAAAATAATAATTTTAAAAATCTGAAAATATATATAATATATATAATTATAAAATTTGTTCACGTGGTGCCACATAAGACCGCTGCCAACCACATCAGCAATTTCCGACTTAAATTAGCCGGATGAACTGAATTGGTACCAATGTAAAAAAGGTTTAGGATTAAATTGATTCAATTGAAAAGTTTAAGATTGAATTAGTATCAATGCTAAAGATTTAGGACTATTTTAGTACTTTTCCCACTTCCACAGGCATGCCGTAAGTAACTCGTAGGTGGAGGATCTCGAGACCAGGTGGTAAGGGAGGCCTTTCTTGATTGACGCCACTTCGCATAGGCCGAAAAAGAAGGATCTGTGTACCATGTTCTTGGCGTCCAAGGTCACGGCAGCGCTTCTGGTGTTGTCGACCACATCCTCGAACTCAGGGGGCCTGCACGTCGCTCGCGGCGGGTCTCGAGCGCAGAGGATTTCTCTCTGCCAAACAGGTAGCCAAGACGGCACGTGTGCGCCTCTTGCGAGTTACGCAGCCGCCTTCGGGAATTGTCGAGGCCAAGGGAATCGCTAATGGCATGATTGAGCCGGATTCCGAGGATGAAGCCCCGCATTTCAAACGGGTCACCTACAAATCGGAAGGAACTCAGTAAGAAACCACAGAAGTTACAGCAGGTTGATTATTCAGAGCAGGAGGGCATATCTCTATGTCATTACAGTTGATAACCTGAACCAACAAGAGAGGGCACCCAATGATGCTACCGGACCCGCCCACATCGCCCAACACCTCATCCACAAAGCCACACGGCGGCCTCATGGAGTCGCCGAGCTCCTCGAGGCTGACGTTGGCGTCAGCCTTGACGAACAGGATCCCCTCGCCAATGCAGTCCACTGCGAGCATGCAGTTCGGCCCTTCCCGGATACGCCCGGCCAACGGGTAGTAGTACACGAGCGCCTTCCCGAGCGCTTCCTTGACGACTCTCGCCGGGTCTTCTCGGCCTCCTATTGGGGGGCTGTTAGGATAGAAGAAAAGGAAGGGAATCGAAAGCGAAGCCCCTCCGGGTCGTCCAGTCCGAGAGGGGCTTGAGTTCGTGTGGCGTCGCTGCGACGGGGAGATCGGCTACGGCTTGTGGCGGTTCACGATGTGCCGGAGAAGAAGGTGGCAATGAAGCCATTTTTATGATGGCGGATTGAACAATTTAGAAAACTTGAGAATCGTTCATGGTATCTGTGGGAGGAAACAAAGGTGATTTAATATGGGCCTAGGAAACTGGTGACTTTAATTTTGTTCTTTTTATTTAATTTTCCCGTTTAACGCATGGAGGTTTTCTTTCGAAAACTAATTGGGAAAGTGTCAAAAAATCATAAACATGTTGTATTGATGCGAATTTGATCCTAAATCATTTAATTGGACCAATTTAGTTATAAACATTTTGCATTTGTATCAATTAAGTCCATTCAGCGAATTTTGGCTAGACATAGCTGACATGTTGGCCGTCCAATCTAGTGTGACCGATTCTATTGTGCACAATTTTTATAATTTTTTATTATTTTTTTAAAAAAATTATATATTGTTCTTTTGTTCTTTTCTTTCTATTTTCTTTTTCTTTTTCTTTCCTTCTCCACTAATCGCCGAGGCTCGATGATGGCTAGTGACTGGCCAAAGGTGACAACAATGAGGGTCGCCCTTACCAGGCTTAGGCGAGGTCAACACCGCCAAGATTTGACAAGGGGTGACCTCGCCAGCCTCAAACAAGGACAAGTCTCATTAGAGGCTAAAGTTCACGCTACCGATTTTCAACTAAAATTAATCAATGAATTCAATTGGCACGAATGTAAAATGTTTCAAAGTAAATTGATCTAATTAAAACGTTTATAATTAAATTGACACAAATGCAATAGATTTAAAAAATTTATAAAAAAATCAAATTTTAAGTTTAGTCCCAATTCTACCTTAAACTTTTTTTTTATCTCAAGAAAAACTTCCAACTTTTACTCAAATTCCAAATCTATCCTTTATTAAATTTTCATCCAACATTATCAACTCTCCGCAAGCTGATGAGGCATTGAATCTTTGTTTTTCATTTTATGTTCTTTTAGGATCTTTCCGGTAACTAACCAATTCTAGACTATTTCTATTCTTTTGCTCATTGAAAAAAAATAATCCATTTAGTGACATTAGTTAATTTTTCTACTACCGAAAATAGATTTGTTCTTGAGAATAATTTGGAACAAAATCAAGAAATAAAAAAAAAAAAAAAGTTACTTCTTTGTTCCTTGGAAACAATTCTAGAATTAAGCTATTTTTTTTTTATTTTTCTCTTTACTTTTCTTCTTCTTGTTGGCACCTAAATTTTATCATTTTATTTAGGACTTAATCACGTAAAAAATTAGGGATTAATTTTCAAACCCTAAAAAAAAAAAAAATCACTAAATTGCATTGCGTAATAGCATTAGGAATATTTGCATCACTAATGTTAATTTTTAAATTTTTCCAAAAATTTTGTCATCAAAAAGAAAAGAAAAATAAGAGAATGAGAAAAAAATATTATCATTATTGAAAATTATGATCATAAAAGAAAAGAAAGAAAAAAAGAAAATCGAATGTGGCCGGCCCCACCTCTCTTCTTCCTTCCATTCTTCTTTTCACACACGAACTAGCCCAGCTCCTTTCATTTCGGTCCAGCCCGCGTGGGTCTTCTTCCTCCCTCACACCCTCCCACTGGTTTGGCTTTTGCGGAAAAAGAAACGTACAAACCAGGGCATGAGGCAGAGGATCGCGAGGGCAGATGACAGCATGATCCTCGGAGATCAAGTCGGCCGCGACAGGCTAGCGGTGGCAGAAGCCATGCGCGCCTATCGTTGGCCGAGCTCAAAAGGAAGAGAGCAAAGTGTTTTTGGGGGTTCCGTTTCGACCGAGAGAGAGAGACGGGGAGAGAGATCAGAGAGCTCGGGAGAGTTTTAAGCGAGTTTTTCTGGAATTTGAGGAAAGGGTTCGCCGAAGTTCATCTCGAGCCCCACGTGGTTACCGTCGGTCACCGCACCTGCCAGTGCGATAGTATGCCAGAGGAAGGGAGGAGTGTCAGTCGTTTCTTGAGCCTTCTCGACGTGTAAGTGGCAACAGCGACACCATTTCTGGCTAGGTAGGGATCACGCTTCCTTCAGGTGTTCTTTTTTTTTTCCCTTCTTCTGTTCATGCTATTAAGGATTCAAGAATATTGAACTCAGTCAATGAACTCAGTGTTTGTGCATGTGAAACTGAAATAGGTTAGTGATGGATGATGACGTTTAGAGCATGATTGGTCACGCTTTGGCTGGAAATGGTGCTGGTTCTGAGTTGAGAACTCAAATTTCGTATCCGTACATCACATGTTCGCTAAAATGTCTAAAAGAAAACCGAAAAATTCCCATGTTCACGCCTGCCTTAATCGACTGCTGTTTTTGAGGAAATCTTGGTGAAACAAAGCCATTTTTCTGTTAGTAACGGCGTTTTAAGTCGTGTGCAACGTTTTCTTGGCTAGGACTCGTTTAGAAACCGAATCGGAATGCTATTGTGAAGTCTGCTTATCACGTGCTTGACAAGATGTCTGAGAGAGAGTCGGATGGATTTCATCGTTGAAGCTTAAGATTGACTTCCATATATGTTGAATCGCGTCTGATATTTGTGTTCCTCTTGTTTTGTTATGTGATTTCGTGGAAACATTCGCTCGTCATCAAGTTGGCCGCGCATCCCCGCTTCCGCCGGAGTTACACTCCCTCACCGGCAAAGCCTGCGGTTCGAGGCCACCGCCCGTTAGTTCTTTCTTTGTATTATAATGTGCTGGTGATTGTACGTCCATTCGAGATGCTTGACTTGAGGGATTCAGCTTGGGTATGGATGTTTTCCACTGTCGTTGCGGCCACCGGAGTGAGCGGCCGGAGTTGATGTAACCGAAGGTCGGAGCAAGTGACCGACGTCGTTGGCGGTGGTTCGGTGGCGACGTGTAGGTGTCGGTGACGACGCGTGATGGTGGCGATGTCGAGCGTCCAGGGTTCGAAGTTGCAGAAGCTCGGTCTCGTTGAAGGAGGGGCGGGAGGTTGAAGACCATGCTGGGTTTGAAAAGGACGAAACAAGAAAAGACAAAAAGCGAAAATAGAAAGAAAAAAATCGAAAATTAAAAATTAAAATTAAAAATAAAAATAAACTAAACTAAACTAAAAGATTTCGTTTTTTTATCCGACTGGGTCGGATCCGATTTTGGGTTGGGTCATCGAGTTGGATCGGGTTTATCCGGTTTGAACCTGCTTCCTCGGATATTATAATATTAAATATTATATATATATTTAAAAACTTCAAAAAAATCAAAAATTTCATAAAAATTTAAAAATTTCGAAAATTCAAAAAAATTCAAAAAAATTCAAAAAAATTCAACAACTTTCAAAGAACATTAAAAAAATTCAAAAAATTTCAGAAAATAGTGAAAATTCGAGTTTTTTTAAATTAATTAAAAAATTAGAAAAATTAGAAAATTAAGGAAAATTAAAAAATTCTTAGAAAATTCCAAAATTCATAAAAGTATAAAAAAATTAGTAGTTATTAAAAGACACCAAATTAAAGCAAAAATCATGTATATTAAATTTAGATTAAGATTGCATATAATTAACATTTTTAAATGAAAAAATTAGGTGTCATATCATTTAGAAATCATGTTTAGAGCATGCATTTTTAATCAGCATTTTGTAAGTTTTTTTAGAGAATAAACCTTAATAAAGTTGTAGTTTATTTTACCTAAGGTTAGTTATAATTTATTACAATTTAACACTTCAGTTTATTGAATGTTATTTTATTGATTACGCACCGCATGACTACCATTTGTATGTTAGTAGCTTAGGTAAAAATTAATCAAGATTACTTACAAAATATTTTTGAAATTACAATGAAAATGTACCCAACATATCCAGGCACTCCATTGAATTTCGGTTCAAAAAGTAAAATATTATCCCATACTTTACTTGAGCTTCTAATCAACCATAATTAGTTAGTGGCAGCTCCAAATTGAGTAAAATTGCATGTTTAAATGGATTAATTTTTTAGTGTCGAATTACAATTGGTAAAACTTGGGAGGGTCGGTGCTAAGTCTTCGGACTTAGTAATCCATTGACTTTCTTTGGGTAATTCACATTCGAAAAGGCCGCAACAAAATGATAAAACCGTTTGCATTTGTTGTAAGTTCAGATAGTCCCAATTACTCCACAAAGACGCTAAGTTGAAGGACATTATACAACGAGGGCAACAAGCGACAGCATCTCATAACGTGGTCGGCAGGTTATCAAAACAACTGCACCGGCTCAATCAATGTAGGCTGGCTTCGTCGATGTGAACAGGTTCTGCATAATGGTTCCGGCACGAGACGCACATTGCGAGCCCCTTCTCTCATGAGTCCCACCACAAGTACGAGCACCGTCCACGCCGCTCGTGTTTTGAATTTTCTCATCACCGGCCCCCGACTGAAGGAGACAGAGACCAGACAGCTTCTCCAGAAGAAACAAGATTTGAGGACGGTGAAACTTTCGTTCGTAAGCGATTCCAGGAGGTGGCTCTACCCGGGACCACTTTTCTGCCTCGGCTTTTGACGAGAAGGCAAAAGCAGGAACAATCGTGTGGACATTAGAGCCAGCGACGAGGAAAGTTGGGGGAAAAGAGGGTTTTAAATCTTGACGTGTGAGGATGTTCCTCGTCGATAGAAGACATTGACTTAAATAATTCGTTGGGCTTGTCAAACAAGGAAAAAGTAGCTTCCTAGAGCAAAGCAGTACTTGGATGGAGAAGCAGAAGATGATGCCCTCTTTAATATGAGCTTGACTAGAGTTGAAGACCTCTAGCTCTTCTTTCCAGATTAGCCAAACTGCGGCATATGGTGGGTAGATGATGATTTTCGTGATAGGGGCGAGTTTGAACTATAAGGATAGCATTGGCTAATGCGTTGGCCTCTTAAGGAGGGGAAGAACCCCATCATAGTATGGGAATGGAATCTGTCACTTAAACCCTAATTGAAAGGATTCATATAACTTAAAGAAAACATTAGAATCCCATTAAATGTTATTGAAAGGTATAGTTTCCTATTCGATGTCGGTGCTTTCCTTAAATATGTCTTGGGTTCATTTTTCAACGCATGCAAAATATTAATTGTGGCATTTAGTCATAAAAAATGTCCTCTAAAGGCAATTTTTACAAGTCAAAATTTCCTATTTGACTTACGAGTGCATTTTTTTCTTAAGATTTTGCGTTCAGACACTCATCAATAAGACCTCTGCAATCATTTTGTAATAATGTTTAACAAATGCCACAAAACCTGTAAGAGCTAAAACCAGCAGCGATAAATCCCAAGAGCATTTTCACTTTGACATCGCACAAAAACTTATTTAAGAGATTGATTTACAGATTGAATGATCTCTTGAGTCCCGAATATGTTTTGGGTATCTCAACGAGTGAGCCATATACAGCACCAACTAGAAATTATTTACATCCAAGCATTTCAGATCGAGTAGAACCAAAACAGAGGCCAGAGGACTAGAGACCCCAGCTACAGCTTCAATTATTCACAAGGACTCTTCAAACAATGGATCTGGAATTCATCATATACAGGACAACTATGAAGATGACCATACACATGACCGAGCATGGCTAAATCACAGCGAACCCATTTGAGCATCTAACCAGAGAAGCTATGGTGGGTACCTACTTCGCCAGAGAAGATGCTCCGAGCATCATCTGCAAGAGACAGAGACAGAGACAGAGAAATGAAAGGAAAAGTATTCATGTGAGGAGAGACAGACAGCATTCACAGCTCCAAATAGAAAGCAGACTGCTGCTAGCATTCAAGAATAGATCCATCATTGAGATCGGACACAGTTTGTACATGTACTCGGAGGAAACGATTCTTGGCAGGAAAATAAATTGCCTGTCATTTACGACCAAAATTTGAATAAAACTCATATTTTATACAAGGTTTTTACTGCGGTCAGGTTTTATCGAGCATACCTGTTCTTGCTGGTCTAATTCGTTCATCTTCTGCACGGAAGAATAAATAGAAGAGACCTGCAGGAGCACATAACTTTACAGATGGGAGGGTTATGAACATAATTGAGCATTGTAGTTAAAAACACATCCTTGCACATATGTGATGTTTTGCGTATTCTGCTTAGATAGAAAAAGAAAGAAATAAGAAGCATGGTTTTGCTGAGAAAAGCTACACAGGCCAAAGAGCTACTCTCTTGAGAATGCAACGCTCAATTGGCAGGGCTCAATTTTTATGTTAAAGGAACTCGCAATGACTGCGAAACCTTCTTTGTAGAACCATACATCAATCCTGGCCATTGTCGGCTAGTTTGACTGCGTTACTTGCCAACTCCTGTTTATGAGCTATCAAAATTCTACAAACTAGAAGTCTAGGACCCAAAAATACATGCCTCCCCACACACCCTGGACAAAATTTGAGAGTGAAGATTCCATTTAAGTACCCTTTCCTCTTTCTTTTCTTTCCAAATTAGCATCTTTAGACGATTTAGCCTTTTTCAATGCGAACTCGCTGAAACTTTTCAAAGAATGCAAATGTTTAAATGTAGCTTAAAAATGTTTTCGACCAAATCCAAACAAGATTCTATCCTAATATGAAGAAATCATTTCTGAAGGTAACAGGAAGCAGATTTCACAATATTATCAGATAAAGGTTTGAGTTTCAATCTTGAGCTTCCGGCGAGGCAACAATTACCATGGCGGTGATACCAATGGGGACCTCTCTAAACGCGAATCTAGATGATATTTACGCGTGCCTGTCTGATGAAGTACAGAAGCTTTTAGCTTTTTCACTTCACCAGCACCAGAACATACTAAGAAGCAGAGATACAGAGCCTACTGCAGAACAAGCAAAAACGAATCAGCAATGCATGTTATAAATACCTCTACACTTCAGTAGATTCCCCCCCTTGCGGACATCTTTTCCAGATTTGGTACGGATTCTGTCGAATGGATATCCCGATCCTCTGCACTCAATCCGAGCTGATTTACGTAGTTAGTACAAGAACGGATGAACTCCCGATGTCCAAACGCATCAATCACATCGGCAGACACGAGATTTTCAACACCGCAAAACCACCGCGATATCGCGAACTAAATCGTGTATCCGCATTTTACTAGTATCATCAGTAATCAAAACTTAGACAGAACTCGTCGGCGTTTCTCCGATCGAAATCGGAAGATTGCTCGAGCTCGCGATCGCCAGAAAAGCGCACGTAGGTTGGAAATGACGCATTTGCAAATCGTTCGATACGATGTTCAATGGCGCGAATACGAAGAGCGACTCAGATAGAGAGAGAGAGAGAGAGAGAGAGCTCCAGATCTGAAGGCGGAGCGGGAAAAGTCGGCCGACGGATCCGAATTGCAACCTTCACCGCGGTCTCCGATTCAGTTGATGCAAGGCGGGAATCGAATCCGCCCCCTCGATCGGCGCGGACGCCGGCGGAGAGGTTCCTGCCGCCCTCCCGGCGAACCGGTTCCCGACCTGCACCAAGCGAATTAGAGACCGCCGGTAACTGAAAGCACTCAGCTTCGACGGCGACGACGGCGGCGGCGGCGGCGGAGCTTCTCTCCCCCTCGGAAGCGAGGACAGAAAGAAGAGGGATGACGTGGCAGGCACGCGTCGCAGAGTAACACAACCCTACGGAATTATTATGTGGGAGGATATGGGGGGCTTTTGCCGAAAGGGGAGCGGCGGTTCTTTATAGGGAGAACGGACGAACAGGATCGCGACACGTGGCGGCCACCGACTCCCCGGTCCGCAGGTTGGAGAGCGGCGGGCGGGAAGCGGTGGTTGGGAGTTTACCGCTTGAAAAGATTAAGGGGTTGTTTGCTGACATTCCGAGGAGGACCGTTTCTATTTTTGTTTTTAAAAGTAGAATAAAATAAAAACGCGTTTGGTAATTTTTTTTATTCTAGGGAACAAATTGTTCTTAAGAATAAATTTAAAATAAAAAAATTATTTCTTATTCTCGAGAATAACTCAAAAATAGGGTTTTTTTAATTTTCTTTTTTCCTTTCTTTCTTTTTTTTTTTCTCTTCCTTTCTTCTTCCCTAGCTGGTCACCGACCCGATGAATGGCCAACAAGCGGCTAGACAAGGCCTAACAACCTCGCCGAAGCCTCTCAACCCTCGGCAAGGCTCGGGGAGCCTCACCATGGCTAGGTGAGGCCCCCCGAGCCTCGCTCGGCCATGGCGAGACTCCCGAGACCGACGACTGGCTAAGAGGAAGAGAAGAAAAAAAAAAAAAAAAAAATGTAATAAAATTGCTAATATATCAAAAGAAATTTTAAGTCATAAATTTTTTTGGATCGTACGTGTTTCTGTTCCCGAAACAAAAAAAATTTATAGTTATCAAATGCCTTAAAATACTCATAAATTATTCATGATAACAAAAATAGAAAAAAAGTGTTTCTGAAAAGAAATTGTTCACGAGAACAGAAACATTACCATACATACCATAAAAGACGGGCAAGATGAATGCGCCGCCACAAAAACCGGTCGCAGGTTCGGCATGTACTTACGGAAATGCCCCCCGCCGGCTCATGGGGGTGACTAGTGGCTAGGTGGCGTCACGTGCCCGCGATCCACGCCGCGCCACGTGCACGGAGCCGGCGACTGTGTCCGGGTCCGGGGGGGATCCGAAAAGATCTGCTGGTGGCGGGCGATTTGCGTATTTCAGTTTCGTGTTAATGGAGGCTCTGAATGACGGCACGTGGCAATCCTTAAGCTCGGCAAAGGAGGAATTCCATGACGGCACGTGGCGATCGTT
Source organism: Eucalyptus grandis (assembly GCF_016545825.1). Taxonomy (NCBI): domain Eukaryota; kingdom Viridiplantae; phylum Streptophyta; class Magnoliopsida; order Myrtales; family Myrtaceae; genus Eucalyptus; species Eucalyptus grandis. The sequence goes on along the minus strand of NC_052616.1, from coordinate 11,259,015 downwards.
AAGCTCGCCACATGGCGATTTGTGTAATTAAGGTTGTAGATTCTCCATCTAATTTCGTGGACTATGGACCCAACATATCGGTTGAATCAAGTCATCCTGCGCGTCGATTTAACCATATGAATGGATGTTTTTTAACCGGTTGGTCGATTGGATAAGTTCGGTATCATCGTCGATGGATACTATACTCGCATTTTCATTTCATACAACTTTTATTTTATTTATTTTCGTTTCATTCATAAAAATGATACTAATCGAAGTATGACTTGGTTTGGATCCCCACCTATTTCTTCTTGTCCGAGTTCTATTCTTATATTTTAGTAGTTTCATATAGAGAGTAGAGGGCGACATCATGAAGCAAGTGCGGCGTATCCAAGAAAAAATAAATAAACGTGTCATATCAATTCGGTGATAAACTCTTTAATTTGACTAATTTAGTCTAAAATTTTTTAACAATTTGTCAATATAATCATTTCGGTCACATCGTTGACATGGACGCGAGGCGTCATATGTGACACAATCGGCTTAAACATAAACAATTTTTGCATTTTTTTTTAAATTTCCTTTTAATAATACAGATTTTTTTGTGTGTTAAATATAGTTTCTTTTTCTATTTTGGTAAATTTTAATTAGCCTTGATAAGTTTTTTTTTTTTTTAAATTGTTGGAAAAAAATTGACCTATGACTTTTTTCGAAATAGTTTCTAGGTAACTTAGTAACATTTTTATGATATTATCTTTATTTTTATACTTTACAAATTGACAATTTTTTGCATTAACTTACCAATATTTATTGGCATAACTTACTGAGACTTCGAATTGTTACATTATACCGACCTAAATTAGCATGATTTATCAATTTTTTTGGGTTAAATTACCAACTAATTCTAAATTGCTAACTCTTATTTGGATGTTTACCAATCTGTAATTCTTTTTTATAATTCACCAACTGTTGTATCGAGTTATCAGTTTTCATTTATTCTGGTTTGCAACCATTTACAATCACCAACTTTTTTATTTGTTTGTAGAGATTACCAATTTGATTAGCACGGCTCGCCGATTCTCCAGTTAAATTACCTCCTCAATATCAAAATACCGACTCTCCTTCAAATTACCAAACTTCGAAATCATCTATCGCGTCTCGTTAGAATTAGTCCGGGCTAAGCTTTGACGTATCCATCTCCCATGTGTCCTTTTCCACGCATTATCAATCGACTGGAAAGATGCTTCAAGTCAAGAGTATGTGGCTAAGTGTCAATGCAATTATGGCTGTGGTAAGGAAAAACTGCGCCCATTTTTGTACATGAATGATGACAATCCTTGAAAACTTTTGCCACTGACCACGTATCTCATGCCCCCAAGTCCTTGTCTTTCACTTCTCCCCGCGTTTCAAAAAGTGGTTGGGGCGATAAAAAAAAGGCACTTCGAAAGCTATATCCTCTCAAACTCACTGTGACAGATCGATTTACTGAAACTCACTCCCATGGCATAACGTCTTAAATTTTCGATATAATAAAATTAAATCATATATCAGCACAAAAAGTTACAAAGGTGATGAGATATAATACTTCAAATGTTGTATCCTCTTGCGGCAGCACGTTCTATCAGAAACCTGCTCCGATAGTATAGGGTTTAGGGTGAAAATTGCGCCAATTTATATATGAATGATGACAGTCCTTGAAAACTTTTGCCATTGACCATATAGGTCATGCCCAAGTCCTTGTCTTTCTTTTCTCCCTCGGGAAACACATGAAAAGAAAGGAAACAAAGCAAAGTCAAGATGCCATTGGCATTATTGGCTAGGCTAGCTTATAGGTAGGTTGTCTTTTTTTTCTCTTTCCGTAGATGAAACTTTCGATTTGATTCGTTGGCTAGGAACCATATAATGTTATGCCGACGCTATTGCAATTGATAATGAAAGGTTAAATAGTCCTTCTTTTCCTCAGGGTTCATTACCTCATGTAATAAGTCATGGCAAGATCCTCGCCTTCAGTCAGGATAACGAGTCGACGAGTTTATTTGAAGTGAATTTTTACTTTTTTATGTTTGATTAGTTTTAATTTTACGAGGTACACGTTTTAACTCTTTTAAATCCCCTTCTCAGTTTTATGTGTAGCTTTGAAAGTGAGCAGCAACTTTGTACCCTATGACCAGTAGACGTGATGGTACGAGTCAAGTAGCTTAGGGTATTTGAATTGCACCAAAAAAAAAAAAAAAAAGGAAATTTATCGATAAATCATAAATCCATTATACATATATCAATTTAATTTTAAATATTTTAATTTGGTTAATTTAACAATTAATTTTTGTTAGCAATCGTTGACATTGGTGCTAGCCATCCTAAGTGGCTCGAAAGGTGCTAACATTGACCATTTTTTCATTTTTTTAGCTTTCTTGGATTTTTTTTTTATAATTTTTCTTTTCTTTTTCTTTTCGTTTTTTTCCTTCTCTTGTCGCGATCACAATCAAGGGCTGGCAAGGGCTCCACTCTCTAGATCCGGTGAGAGTTAGCCTCGCCCAAGGTGGCAAGGTTCACTCTCGCCAATGGCCGACAACCAAGAAGGAACAAGGGAAACAAGAAAATAATAAAAAGTTTTTTTTTAAAAAAAGAAGAAGAAAATTTCTTAAAAATTTGCAAAAACTGTCAACATTAGTGCTAGTCGTCCTCGTCAACAATTACTGGGCAAAATTGGCCGGAAGAACTATATCGACAAATCGTCAAAATGTTTAGAATTAAATTAATCAAATTAAAAAAATTATGCTTGTTTATGAGTTTTGTGATGATTATTACTGGAAAAAAAAAGTTTTTTTGAGCGCTCAATGTGGTATGAGTTGGGCGATCGGAAGAGAGGAGGAAGGCTTTAACGCTGCAGATAATAAATCTTGATTTGGGTAAATAATTGGCATCAGCTCCTGAGACAGGAAGCCTTTTTTTCCTTTTTTTTTGACACTATCATTTCTTTTCTCTTCACGCGTTAGGCGTGCCCGGTTCTTTAATGATAATAGCAAGCCATAATAAGCGACATGAGTGCGATGCAAGATTCGATATGTTCTAGGATGATGTGTCCACATTTAAGGAAACTATAATTACATTGCTTAAGCCGCATGTTTTGAGTGTCCATCGCAGTCGAAGTGGCCCATAATTACAAATATAATATTCATCTTTCATGGGAAAAAAGAGGGACGGAATTGAAAGTTTGACAAAACCTCGTGCCCACCACATGTAAGAATATGACAAACATGAAAACGAAAGATAGAGGACCTAATAATAGAAGGGAAAAAGATGTCAACGTCCCTTAAATTTTAGTCTGACGTGCAATGTCATCTCTCAACTTTTGATTTGTTCGATATGATTTATAAACTTTGGCATAATTTGCGATGTCGTATTTAATGTGGTCTTTGAGTTGAGTTATTGGTAAATATCCAATTTAATCCACGGACTATGTAAAAATAATGCAAAAAGAATCATTGCATTGAACATTTATCAATAGTTTGGAAATCGTATTAAATAAATTAAAAGTTTAAGAATTGTGTTGCGTAATGGGTCAAAGTTTAGACAGTGCGCACTGCACTGATAAAAATGTCGAGCTCACCGATAAAAATGTTGGGATCGAGATTATTTATGTTATTATCCCAATAAAAGAATGTGCGTCTGGCGTGTCATGCTTGGCATGTCTCCGAATTGCTACAAGGTTTCTTCGTGTTCATATTTCATTCAATTCCGGTGGGCTCAAACCGCCTTTTGCATCGACATCTCGAAGCAAGGCAAAATAATTGTCTCAGTAATGTGGCATGCACGTCACGTGAGGAGGCGGATATTCTATGGATATTTACTGCAATATTCCGGATCGTTTTAATTAAAATATATAATATGGTCAGTCCAGATCCAGGAAAGATTAGTGGGTATTCTAATATTTGCAATTTATTTAATTGATTTTTTATTTATGATAATTTTTTGGGTTTTTTTAATTAGAACATAAGAAAAATCACATTATATTGTGCCGCATTCACAAAAATTTCACGAAAAGTGCATATTAGAATTGGATTGAAAAGAATACTAGCGATAGTGATTAGAGAAGAAAATGACAAATATATTTAAGGCATCTCTGTTAAGTGGGTCATTACAGAACACGAAGCTCAATTTGGAAGCCTTGTAGTTTGCCCTAATTTCATCGTCACTAATTTTTCTTTTTGCGCCAATTCCCAAAGAGAATATTTTTCTGCACTAAAGCAAGAGGCTCCTCCAAGCCCTCTCACTTGTTTATGGAAGCATAACACCTTTTTCAAGATAGTCACGTCCATATTTATTATTTACATTATAAAAATATTATCTCACGTCGCTTGACAATTATTTTTATATATTTTATATAATCATGTGGTCTCTCTACTAATTAATTTAACATTTTCCGTTACGTTTTCTTATATGCTCGTCCCAATCGAATAAATAATTTCTTTTCACTGCTAGACGGCGACTACGTGAATGCACCTTCTAATTTATTCCAAATGGAGAAGCCACAATTTTGTCCCCTGCTGTTTTGTGTGAAATTGAATTAAAATTTTTGTCTTGATGATCAAATTGATTGCCTCAAATTGCAATTCATTGACTTTTGTCTTTATAGTGACATGTGACTGCGCCAGTCACCAAGCATTAATCTTCACCAAACGTAACTAAGTAAGCTATCATGGTATGTTGAAACTTGGGGGCAAATCTCCTAGGTGGCGTGTTCATTCATCACCAATTACCCATTGAGCGATTGTCCAGTGATAAAGGGTCACACCACCTTTCGTGAGATCGTAAATTTGTGTTGTGTCGCGAATGAGTATATAAGGGTATGTATTTTCTGCATATCATATTGCATGTGAAGAGACTTTTTGATCTGTAATGTGATGATTGGATTGCGACAATGATCAGTACATTTATGAATAGGCCAAGGAATTTGTGACTCAAATCGATTATTTTGCTGCAAGCGTGAAATCATTACACTGTATATAGTTGGAAGGAAGGGTGGAAACTAAACATTGCCCCAATTTTATTTTTCCTTCAAAGTTGAAAATAACCCAGTGGAAATGAACATTTTTCTGCTTCTTTATTCCAATATCGCCCCTTATTATCTAAGTAAATTTACTCACTTTATTTCCCTCCACATCATTTCGCTTCCATGCAGTTCCCAACGATATAAGGTAATTAAAATTTCTAATCGTTTTTTTCCCTTCATTTTCATTTTGTTTCTTCTCCCTTCGTTCCCTTTGCAACTTGTAAAACCAAATAAAGGATTATGATAATGCCTAGAGAGATAGCCGCATTGATAGCCTCTTTCAATCCTAGCTTATATAAAAACGTTTTCAAATAAGATTCCTTTATTCAAATAACGAAATACCAAAAAAGTTAACTGGTGACTCGATTGTTGAGGCGATCAATAGAATTATCTAAAGGTGTGTTGCAAGAGAACGGTCTGTTCTAATTTTTGCCGATTTTTCAAACCGTCAACGAGGTGCTTTTTAACTGAGCTTATGCTTGTGATAAATATTATAGCATAATGTTTTAATGGCCAATATATATAAACTTTAGTGAAGTGGGAAGACGGCGACAAACGTGAATGCACCTTTCAATTCCTTTCGAATGGAGAAGACGTGATATTGTCGACTTGATTGATAAAGTTAAGACTTCATAATGACCCACGACCAGTGTCCAAGCATCTAATAATTTAAGTTTTTGAATTGGATTTTTCAATTGGTATCAAAATCAATGCTCATCCCCCGCTAGTCAAATGAATAATGAATTGACAAATGGTAAATGAATTGATCAACTCTGAGGAAGCAAAACGGAAAGAGCAGAAACCTTTTAATATGTTCAGCAAAGAAATTGCTGGGGAAATATTAACAATCCCACTTGCAAATATGGATGACAACAATAAAGTGATGTGGACTAAAACAAAAGCCGGCAAATACACTGTAAAGAGCGCATACAATCAAATCTGGGAGCTAGATACGAAGCAGCACACAATTTAGCCATCATCTTCTTACCAATACCCAAGAGAGCTATGGACTATGATTTGGAACTTGCATACACATCAAAAAATTAAAACTTTTATCTAGAGCCTATGCCATAATGCAATCACGACTACAGAAGATTTGTGGAAAAGGAAGATTGTACCTGAACTGTTGTGTCCTCTTTGTCGGCAAAGCCCTGAATCCGTTGAGCATATTTTTCTATTGTGCAAATGGACAAACGAGGGATGACGACACTCGGATTTGCAAATAAAAATATCAAATCAGGGGCTAGGTCGGTTTGAAACTTGGATGCTAAATCAAGTTAGGAAAAAGGAGAACTCTCCTCAGCCGAAATTGCTGGTGACAATTATTTGGGAAATATGGAAAGCTAGAAATCACTTTGTATTCCGAAGACGTGCTCCAAATCCATCACGGGTGGTGGACTCTGCCTTAGCAAATTCGAAAAGCTTTGAGCGATGGAATCGAGGAAGCAAAAAATTAAGGAAGAAAGAAGAGTTTTCACCTGCAATTTGGAAGGTACCGGACAGAAATAATCTGAAGGTGAATGTAGATGGCTCATTCGAGGCAGGCAAATCAAAAGGCAGCATAGCGTGTGTCTGCAAAGACAAAATTGGAAGAGTGGTGGATGGGTTTGCGAAGACGGTTTCTGCGGCATCATCAAGCCAAACTGAAACCCTCGCTTTGTTGGAGGCGTGTCGATATCTAAGGAAGAGCACTTCGCTGAACTTAAGTGTAGAGTCAAACAACTTAAATGTGATAAGGGCAGTGACAGATAAGGAAAAGGCTTCGTGGGAGGAGGAAACTATAGTCAACGCCTGCAAATTAGAGATGGCCCAATTTGAAAACTTGATTATAGCCAATTGCCCAAGAGAAGTAAATAAAGTAGCAAACTGAGTAGCTAAAGCCCATAGAGATAATTATCTTCCTAGAGATTGGCTTACTAATCCTCCTAGTACTTTAAGGGGCCTTATTGTTTCTAAGGCCCGTAATTTTTGTTATGAAGAAACTAAGCGAAGTAATGAAGCTCGACTATACTTTCTGACCAAAAAAAAAAAAAATGAATAATTTCTTTTAGCCGGTAGACGGCATAGTGGTGGGGAGACGGTGGCATATATGAATGCACCTTTTAATTCCTTCCAAATGAATAATTTCTTGTCCCCTGCGATTTTGTGTTAAATTGAATTACCATTTTTGTCTCGATAATCAAATAGATAGATTGCCTCAAATTGCATTCATTGACTTTTTCGGTTAACTTGGTTCATCGAATTAGACTTTATGGTGACCGGTGAAGAGTCTCTAAGCACTAGTCTCTGCAAGACGTGAAACTCGGTGGCGAATCTCCTAGTGATGTGTCTGTTTTACCATGCACTATTTTTGTATTAATTCTCATTTATCACCAATTATTCACCGAGAATTATGGTCTAGTCGTCCAATGATAAAGAGTGACGCGATTTTTCATGAGATTATAAATTCGTGCTATGTCGTGAGTGAGTAACTAGTGACCCGTGCTTTTGCATTTCCTACTCTATGTGAAGAGACTTCCTTACCTCTAGTGTGTTGATTGGATTGCGATGATGGTCCGTAGACTTATGAATAGATTGAGGGATTTGTAACTCGAATTGAACATTCTGTAGTGAGTGCGGGATCTTTAAATTGTATTTAGTTGGAGGGAAGTGAGGAAACTAAACATTCGTGAGTTTTCATTAATTTTTATCAAACACGTGACAGTTAATGAGTGTACTAATTTGGAATTTTACTCTCCATTTATTATATGTGTACCCATTTGCGGTTTTTGTGGTATAAATAGAATTTAACGGAAAGTAAGAGATTGTAAATTTATCATAAATATACTAGTTTAGAGTTTTTGGTGGTTAAAAAATTAAGTTTGAGTAAATTTGTTATGATTATACTAATTTGGGTTTTTTAGTGATTAAAAAATTAGTTTGGAATAACTTTATAATGGGTGTACAAATTTGGTCACAGTATTAACCCTTAAAATTTCTATTACATTATTTTCCTTCCATTTCTTTTTCTTTTTTTTTTTTTTTATTCCTTCATTTCCCTTCCAACTTGTAAAACCAAATAACGGATCATGGTAACGGCTAGATAGATAGCTGGCCGATGGCCCCTCTCAATCCCAATTTAAAAAAAAATATATATATATATATATATATATATATATAAACAAATATTTCTTTATTCATATAACGTAGTATCAAAAAGTTAACTGGCGATTTGATTGCTAAGGTGATGATTAGAATCATCTAAAGGTGTGTCGCAAGAGAACAATCTGTTCTATTTTTGCCGCTATTTCAAACCGTAAACGAGGTGCTTTTAATTGAGCTTTTGCTTGTGAATGTGATGAATATTATAAAATAATGTTTCAGTGGCCAAAACATTAAATTGAAGTGGGCAGACAACAACAAATGTTAATGCACCTTTTAATTCCTTCTGTATGGAGAAGGCCCGACCTGGTCCCCAGCGGTTTCATATTAAATTGAATTAACAATTTTGTTTTTATAATCAAATAAATTGCTTGAAATTGCACTTGTCAACTTTATTGATGAAGTTAAGACTTTATAGGGAACTGCGATCAGTGTCCTAGCATTGATCTTCATTATATGTCCGTTTCTTTTGTAGTAAATGAATAATCTAATAAATATTTTCCTAAAAACAATAATTTATATCATTTATAAAAATGAAAATTAATAATTGAAAATCAAATTATTTTTCATTGATTAATTATTTCAAATAATAAAGAGAATATTTTTAGCCAAATTTTATATTTTTCACTAAATAAATGTACCTTAAAAAGTTAAATAGTCCTTTGCTCTTGGTTCTTAACCTTTTGTAGTAAATCATCGCAAGCTCCACGCCTCAGCCATCGAGCCTCGAAATATGAAAGATTGACTATTGGGATAACAAGTGAGCAGGCCCGTATAGAGTGGCTTTTTACTTTTTAATGAATTTAATCTTACCTTAAGCCAATGAATGGAGAAAAATCACATAAATATAAAAAGCAAGACGAATTTCGATGGAAGGTGGACACATATTCGTGATACTATATTAGAAAGTTTAACCCAAAAACTTAAACCGATAGATAAAGGAAAGTTACACGAATATGAAGAGAATATATGACCATTTATGAAGTAATGCGGTACAGTACCTGAATAAATAGTGGCCATCCTAAAAAGTTACCCCCATGTTATAGTAGTAGTATAAATCGACAACCATGTCTAGCCCCTGATGAGGGTCTTCCGGCCTTGCCAACGCCACCATGTCTCTAAACGGCGACAGAGTTTCATTTTAGTCACTAAAAGTTGTCCCAAGAAGGGTCCCTCTAATTCATTTAAATCCGCTGGCTCAAACCAAACCGCCTTTGCTTCGACATATTGAAAACAACGCAAAATTATTGTCGATGATGTGGAGTGCACGCCATGTGCGGAAGCGAATAATTTCGGTTCATTTACTACAATATTTTCGAACCCTTCTATTTAATATATATATATATATATATATATATATGATATTTATGATTAGTCCATATCCAAAGAAAACAGTGAGCATTCTAGTATTTAGCAATCTTATTTAATAGAGGTGATCACGGAAACTGAACCAAACTGGTTGGTTCTAGGCTGTTCCCAATTTTTAAAATTTAAAACCGGTGATAATCAGTCCAATTCCAAATCTCAAGTGTGGATTGAACTATTTGGATCAGACCAATAGTTTTTCTTGCCAAAAGGGTAGAAAAGAAAACAAAAACAACATTCATAGACACACTTGCTCCCTACAAGAGTTTAAAAACCAAAAACAAAAAAAATCCTTCCTAATCCCTTGTCCGGTTCTAGTGTTCCATTCCCCCATGGAATACAAAGAAAGAAAGAAATCCCAACAATTCTAGGATCAGGGGCCGATTTTCAATTTTATAAATTGGGAACTAAGGGCGCATTTGGTAACATTTATGTTCAAAAATTGTTTCAGGGAACGAGAAATAGAAAAAACTATTTCTGCTCCAGGAGAACAATTTTAAATAAAAAAAAGACGTTTGGTAAACTTGTTAGGGAATAAAAAAAATGAATAGAAATATGTTTGGTAAATTTGTGTTCTTTTTTTGTTTCATTAATTTTTAATATTTTTATTTTATTTTTTTTCTTTTTTTTTTTCTTTTTTTCTTTTTTTCTTCTTTTGGCCAGTCGCCGGCCTCGGCCATGGCCATGGCGACCGGCCGACGAGGGTCAGCGGCCTCGCCTTGGCTAGGCGAGCTTGGGCTTGCCCAGATCCGGCGAGCCCGAGCTCGCCCAACCTTGCCCCGCGCTGGCGAGGCTCGGCCTCGCCTTGGCTAGGCGAGCTCGGGCTCGTCGGATGCAGGCAAGCTTAGGCTCGCCTAGCCACCTTTGGTGAGGCTCGGCCTCGCCGGGCCCCGCCAGCCGGCGAGCCTCACCAGTGGCTAGGCGAGCTCAGGCTCGCCAGATCTGGGCAAGCCCGAGCTTACCCAGCAAGGCGAGGCTGAGCCTCGCCAGGGGCCGGCGATGCTCTAGTGAGGTCGCCGGACCTCGACGGCGTCGCCGACCCTCAACGGCCGGTCGCCAGCCATGGCCAAGGCCGGCGACCGGCCAAAGAAAAAAGAAAAAGAAAAGAAGAAAAAAAAAGAGAGGAGAGAGAAAATTTGTTCTTAAAAATTGTTCGAAACAATAAACATGTTTTTCTTGTTTCTCGTTTCATTCCAAATGTATTTCTAGGAACAAAAAAATAGATTTGGAATAAAAACGCAAACAAACGCGTTTATGTTCTTTTTTGTTCCCTATAACAAAAAACGGGATTTTTGTTCCTTGAAACAAAAAAAACAGAATTTTTGTTCATAAACAGAAAAAAAGAACGTTAACAAACAGGGCCTAACCCTCTGATTCGATTTCAGTTCTAGGGTGGATCCACCTTGAAACCAATTACTAATTGCATTCTCCCTTTGAATTTATTATATTTATTGAGTTTTTTAATTGGAACATGCGAAAATTAACTATAATGAAGTCTCGTAAATTCGTAATAGGATTGGAATGGAAAGAAGATCGGCGATTGTGATTAGAGAAGGAAATGACAAATATTAAAGGCCGGCTATTTTAAGTGGATCATTGCAGAACACGGAGCTCAACTTGGGAAATTTGTACTTTAACCTAATTTTGTATTAGTTTCATCATGACCAATCATTCTTTTTGCAAGAGAACCCTCCACCTACCCTACCCGCAAAACCTTTCACTTGTTTAATACAATTGATTATAATAGCTTTTTTTTTCAGGATATTATATATATTCGCATATCATTTGACGGAATTTTCTATATATATTTATAGAAAATAAATAGTTTCTTTTTGCCATTAAACGGCAAGGTGGGGAGAGGGCAACAAATGCGAGTGCACCTTTCATATACTTCCGAATGGAGAAGGGCCCAATCTTGTCCCCTTCGGTTTTTGTATTGAATTGACTTAAGTAATTTTGTCTTGATAATCAAATAGATTGCCTCATATTGCACTCATTGAATTGCTTTTTTGTTAACTTAATCGATCGACTTAGACTTTATAATGACCTGCAACAAGTCTCCAAGCATTATAAATCTTCACTAAAATTGATTGCGAGGGCGCTTTGTACTTTGCCCTATTTTTGTATTAGTTTCCATTAGATCTAATTATTCTTTTTCACACCAATGCCCAAGATCCAATCATTCCATTTTGCAGCAAAGCAAGAGACTCCTCTACCCACCCTACACGCATTATGAAATACATAGATTATGGTTGCATGATCGGTTCTTGTTTCTGGGTAATCGAATTCATTCACATGTATATTCCTAACATAGATTAAGCAAAAAAAAAAAAAAAATAGTTTCTTTTTGCCGGGAGTGAAAAATATAAGTGATAGTATAGTACGGCAAAAAATGGGTTGTCTTGTTTCTCTTGATAATCAATTCCCTTTCCCACCTTAAGTACAAGTCGAGAAATCAAACCTTTTAATGCTACCTATTCATAAAGTCAAGTGTTCAATCAAATACCACCGAAAGGCATACCCAAAGGTTCAATGGTAAAGGGTCACACCGTCTTTCACGAGATCACAAATTAGATTTCTTTACAAACAAATGCCTGAGCAGATTTGTATCTTGTGTATTTGCTACTTCGTGTAAAAGGCTTTTTGATTTCTGGAATGCCAATGGAGTTGTAGTGATCAACTTGTAGACTTATGTGTGAGTTGAGTATGTATGACTCAAATAGAATATTTTGTGAGTATAAGATTCTTACATTTTATACGATTGAAGGGAAGTTAAGGGAATAGGTTTCAATCAGAGAGAAGTATTTCCAAAGAGACTTGCACTTACATTTTTCTTTATGGAATAACTGTATTGGAAATCTTAAAATTTATCACAAAAGCACAATTGAGTTATAAAGTGTGATTAAGTCATAAAACTGTCAAATAAGTACAATTAAGTCTTTTCATTAACGTCGTCCAACTTGATCAATAGAAAATGCTAACATTGATTTTTTTTTCAATTTTTCTATCTTCTACATGGTGATGACGTGGCTAAAACATAAAACACATAGCTAAAACCTCGAATGAGTTCTCCTTCTCTCTTTTTCTTTTTTTCTTTTATTTTTTTTTTTTGTTTGCTTATTTTTAATATAACTTAAATAAAATTTGTAAAATCAAAACGACATAGTTTTAGCCACGGCATCGTCACATAAGATATTGAAAAAAATAAATAGCCATATCAGTATTTTTCACTAGCTAAATTGAATAGAATTAATATAACAATTTGATTACACCAATTTGATAAGTTTTAGAATTCACTTATGCTTTCATGATAACTTTTATGACTTTTAGAGTACATTTGGTAACCATTTATTCCTGGGAACAATTTATGCTCGGAAACTGTTTTCTAATTTTATTTGCTATACGAGTTCCCGAGAATTCGAAAACGTTTGATAACTATACAAAATTTCTATTCTTGGAATAGTCATGCTTTTAATACAATCCTCAATTTTTATTTTTATTTTGAGATTTAAAATTTCTTTCAATTTTTGAATAATTTTATTACATTTTTCCCATTTTCTTTTTTTTTTATTTTTTCTTTTCTTTTCTTCTTCTTCTTCTTCTTTCTCCTCCTCTTCCTCCTCCTCCTCTCGATCCCGGGCCTTGGCTACCACTAACAACTAGCTAGACGAGGGCCGGTGACCTCACCAACCTCGGAAGAGCCTCACCAACCCCACGTGAGGCCAAGCTTCATCGGCCCAAGCCTTGCCCAACCACAACGAGGCTCGGCCTTGCCAAAGGCTGGTGGGGCTCCTGCAAGGTTGCCTACCATCGCCAAGGTAGGTGACCGGCTAAAGGAAGAAGGAGAAGAAAAAAAGAAAAAGGAGAAAAGAAAATCAAAAAGAAAGAAAGAAAGAGAAGGCGTGATTCTTGAATTGTTCTCGAAAATAAAAAGTAACTTTTCTTTTCTTTACTTTTTACTTCTTAATCCTATTTCAAATCTATTCTCGGGTACCAAGTGGATTATTGTTCTTTTTTATGTTTTGAAAAATAAAGGAATATTTGGTACGTTACTAAGTAGGCCCTTAGTTCACTTATCCCTTTCTTCAAAGTTGAAAAGAATCGAATGAAAAGGAACTCTTTTTTCCTTCTTTTTTTCCATTATTGCCCCTTGTGGACAAGACAAATAAATTTTAAATAAATTCACTCACTATTTCCCCTCCACATCATTTCCCTTCAATGCACTTCCAAACAATACAAGGTAATTAAAATATTCTATCCCATTCTTTTTTTTTCCTTCCATTACCTTTATTTTCTTTTCTCTTCATTTTTTTTTTTATAATTCTTTTTGGTTTTGATTTCTCTAAAGTGATAATCCTCGTTATCACAATTTTGAATCAGCGTTACGACGATACCAAATTGAAACAAAGTAATAAACTTGATTATGGCACTACGAACATTAATAACATTAATAACTCGAAAATAACTGGAATTAGATGTGTTTCAATCCATTTTCATATTAAAAAAAAAAAAAAAAAAAAGAAACTTTTAGTGAAAGAAGAATCGTCGCGCTTAATATGACGGCTTAAGACTTTGGGCTGTGGGCTCTAATGTACTAGTTTATAGGGAATTACCATCCCAACTCTGTCCAGGACAAAAAGGGCTCCCCATACTCCATCGAAAGTTCTTTTATATTCGAAAAATTGTTACCAGCAAAAATTGATGGATTAATCTTTGGTCAGTCTCCCAAAAAAATGAACCGATGAATGGTGATCGTGGTAGCTTGTGAAAAATCATTACCGCATCCCTAGCTTCTACGCTAGGTTGTCCCGAGATTAAACGTCAAATCTCTTTCACCGATGGGGCTGGATTCCCCCTTTGCGTAGTCCCGGCTCGAGTATAAAGCCTGCTATTTCTGCCTAGGTTATATTTTCCTCCGATAGCCTAGCTGTACGCTATGCTTTTCTATGCTTAAAATATCGCGAACCTTAGCCCTTCGACTCTAATTAGTTTGGCACCGAAGTCTCTTCTCGATGATTCTAACGTTAAAAGGGGGAAAGAATTTGAAGTTTTCAACTCGATTACAGACAAAGGGGCTGAGATGGAGTACTCGATTGATCGTTCCGAAGCTTCATCCTAGCCCATAAAAAGAAATTTGCAGTGTAGCAGCTAATGCCTTCACAAAGCGCAAATCGAGCATTCATGTCGAACGATTGAATGGATCGGCAACGGCAAAGAAACTTTCCCTTTCTTGTTTCCCAATCAAAACCTTTTTGAACGTGTGGCTCCAATTTGACAAAGGCGAGGACGCACTAACATCTTCTCTTTTTTTCCTCGGGTCAAAGGTTGGGAATGTCATTGCCAAACCGGACTACGTAAGACCAACTCGCATGTACTGTCAGATCAGGTGAATCTCTTGTGGACCGATTTCATCTGAAGGCAGGTGTGAGCTCGGCTGGATTCAATTTAATACGTTCTTTCTCTAAATTATACGAGCTAGAAGGTAGAAGAAACGTCAAGAGTGATGTAAATTAAGAATTTGAAAAGCGTGAAGCAAAAGTTGGTTTCCGCTTTACCGCCTGTCCATTTTGCTCATGGACTGTTCAAAGAGATTAGGAAGCAAAAAGCTTTTACTTCAGTACAAAGGAAAAGCAAAGAACTCCAGAAGCTGCTTCAGAAGGTTGTAAAGAAAGACAAGAGAAGAGAAAAAAAGTGATTGCTAGCTCTAGCAGCTTTATTGCTCCACAAAGAAAATTACAGCTTTGTTACTCTTAAGCCTAGTGGAGTGTGTATTAGCAATGGGGGATCATGGGTACAAGTCCAAGATATCGATGTCATCAGGGCCGGTGGATCACGTTATTGAAGTTCACACGAGACTTGTCGTCGTCGATGATTGCAATTGACCCGATTCGTAGTGGAATAAGACTGAGGGTTTCCCTCTCATTTGCCTCTTGAACTGCAATGGTGGAAGTGCATGTACGTCTGGTTTTGAGGGTGAAACTGGAGGTGACAGTCTAGGTGACACCAAAACTTGACCGAGCCCAGACGCCCCACCCTCCAGCGGGCCCTGGCAGTGCCCTTCAGGTCGAACGTCACCTTGTTCTTTTCCAAAGATTCGCCGGCGCGGTTGGACTGCTCTGGGTTGAGCGGGATCGGGGACGACTGCACGACGTAGTGGAACACCATGGAGTCTTTCTTATTCACGTCGAACGGGTAGGCGCGGAGCAGCGCGATGTTCTCCCCGTCGTAGCTGAGAATCAGCTCCATCTTCTGGAAGCTCGCGTGGGCCTTGGCGTTGTCGTTCTCGGCCTTGATGTCGATGGTCACCTGGGTCACCAGGACCCCGCCGTAATCGATCCGGAAGATGTCGAGGTTCGCTCCGACGACGCTGATGAATGGCACCCGGGGGTGGACGACGATGTAGCCAATGAACACGGCGATGCCGGCAATGATCACGGCCAACGAGAGGATGACGCAGATGACGGCCGCGCACCAGATGAGCGGGTGGGTCCGCCTCTCACTCACGCCAAGAGATCCCTTCGGCATGTTAGAGGTGATAACAGGATGAGGGACTGGAGTTTTGCCTTGAGAGAGACAACATGAGGGCCAAGCACAAGCTGGTGTTCTTGCTTCTTCCTGCCCAAAGACAAATTTTCAGGCGTTTGGATGGCTGGGGTGGGAAGGAAGAGCGAGTTAACTTGGGTTCTTTGCGCTTGTTGGTACGGTTTGGTATCTTTTTGTGATGTGGGAGGGGAAGCGAGTGAGAAGCCTTTGCTGTATCTATGAATCTCCCTAAGGAAGCTTTATTGAGGGGACAAGGGAGGGCAAAAATACCAAACTTGCATGCCCTCCTTAATCCCCAATTGAGTGGTGTCTTTCCCACTTTGTGCTTAACAAGGAAGGCAAAATTATTTTATTGGGCTGCATGTGGAGGGAACATCATGGGTTAAATCCCACTTTTTTCCCTGTTGAAAGAGACCTGATATGTGAGATAGAGAGAGAGAGAGAGAGAGTGTGTTGCGTACTCAAGTAAGAATTACCCCCATCATGTATGTGTAAACTCAGCTTCTTGCGTCTGTTTTTAACCATTCTATAACATTAACCAATGGTCCTTTTGCCAGAGAACCACATCACTTCACTCAGTTACACGCGTCAAAGGTGTATCGCCGATGGTCTGCGAGAGGTCAATGACATGATCGAACGTGCAATTCGCCGAAACAAAGGAACCCTATGTTGCCTTGGTTTCACAGGCGAGAGATACCTTTTTTCAGGACACACGGATCCTTGAAAATGTTTTGTCAGTGATGGGGCCAAAAAACATCCGTTGATTGACTTTCAAGGTATCTCAGATCCTAAAAATTATTTAATTATGAATCATCATATGCAATAGAAGAATGAACTGGATGTTAGAATCGAAGGACAGGATCTACGTTCCTCAAATATTCTGGGCAGATATGATGCTTTAATTTTGTCTGCAACAGACAGCAAACTGTTCATACAAACCCCTCCTTGCGGGTAAGGATTTACCATTTCCGAAAGGAACTGCAGTTAAATCAAGACAGGTTCCTTCAAAGCATTCTTGCCCACGCTGCTTCAGTGATATGTGGTGACATGACCGTCGATGCCCATCCTGTGGTGCACCCAATCGATGAAAGATATATTGAGATCCATATTGCATTAAGCAGAGAGAAATGTACAGCACGTCTTGACATGTTGACCGATTTTCTCCATGTGATCTCCTCGGTTGCCAAAATAGACATCAATGGAGACATTTCCGCTCGAGGGACTCCTGCTATTCTTGCGGAAGCAGCCCAAAAAAATTTTGCACAATCACACCTGCCACCATCGGTGTCAAACAACAGGTTTGTTTGGAGAATCATGTCATCATCCTGGTCAACAATCGTGGCAACATTATGCCTGCAAGACGCTTTGTAATTAAGAAAACTGTCAAAGGATCAAAAGACCTGATGTCATATTGATGAAGCCTTAAATTAGTCATGGCCAGTGTATTCTTAGCTCGTGAAGCTATTAATCAGCACTTCAATCAATTAGAGATCACATCACATCACATCACCCCGACCAATTGGCCATCATTATTGTTGCTCTGAATGACAACAATCTGCTGCCTGCTCTAAGCCATCTTAATGAGCCTTTCAACACTGCTAACAACTCTAACATGACCCAATCTTGTTGAGCTCAACTGACTCGAGAGTGTGCCCTAATACTGAGGAAATTCTCACAAACAAAGGGATGCAACATATAGAAACAGGTCATCAGCTTGTGCCCACATGTTAGGGAGTATCAAGCTCAATCAATGAAAAGAACCAATGGAACAAGATAGGGTCAGTAGACAAGTGCGAATAAATATAATACGAACTAGAGCATTTTTGTTGGTTTCCAAAATTTAACAAAAGGTGGATGGCAGACACAAGCAACTTCAACATAGACAAGAGGTCCAGAACCAGGAATCAGCACATAACATGACCTAAAACTTCCAAGTTCAGAACTGAACACAGCTCATAGAAACAATGGAAGCAGAAACAAATTGTAGAGCATGAAAAGGATCCTGATGAGGATTCAAAGGGTAGCCAAGGTCCGCTGTAATGAAAGAGGAGAGAGATAATGAGAAGTGCTGGCTCAAGCATGATAATATGAGGTACAGGAATACTATCCAAGATTGTGCCTAAGGTAAGTAAAACCTAAAAAATCAGATCTCGGAGACAAAATTGAGGGATTGCCATTGACCCATTGAAAAGAGACTGGGATGGTAGTGATGACAGATGTCCGGTCAATCATCTACTCACAATGCAAAAATCAACTAATGACAAGGCTTTTGGCTGCACAATATTCAGTTTATAGGTATCCTCAAGGCTACACACTGTTACAATACATTCCCAAGTCTCAGCCAGAAGACAATAGCACACATTTCCTTCACTCATTCTCTCTCTCTGTTTCTTTCTTTTCATTTTTGGGGGACTGTCCCACTTAAGTACTAAATTTTACCATTGAGTTTGCTAATAACAGTTCATCATAACAAAAACGATCTAGTGTAGAATTTTCTGGCAGAAATATGACAACCTTTACTATCTGTTTTGACTTTTTATTTGCTAAATTGACAATTTCTTTTTTTCCCTCCTGATGAAAAGGCATGCAACTTTAAGCAAAGCTTTAGCACCATCAAACCTAATGCTTAAAATGTTCTAGGGCTCCTGACATGATAACATTTGAATACCTAGACAGAGCTACTTAAGACTTTATGGGAACTCCGAACAATCAAAAACAAAAACAAAAAATAAATAAATAAATGCAATTTCAAAATTATAAGAAAAGGGCTAATACACATAGATGTAACACAATTTGAGTAGATGCACTAGATTATGAACAAAATGCTGCCCAAAGCCAAATATATGTAAACTTGAAACTACAGTTGTGAGAGCTTATAATCCAATATCTAAAAGTTGTTCAACTTGAAAAGCAGAACAATGGTGTCCATCACATCCATAGCAACAGGAGAAGTTGACTTTCCAGCAAAGCATCATCAAAACAATAAGCAGCTCCCTCCAAGTAGCCTCATACCTCATGATACATTACATTTGTCCAGTAGAAAATTCTCTTTACTACTATAAAAAATATTGTCGAATTTCTCAACTGCCATTTGCAGCTTGTAAACTATGACAAAGCATTCACTTCAACACATATGCCAAATATAGGAGGAGCAAGAAATCATCTACTCTGGCCATGCTCCTGGCTGCACGATAATTCGTGAAGGTGAACTGGGTGACCTTACATTATTGACATGATTGGACAGTTTCTCAGGTAATAGGATAAGTTCTCCATTTGAACAATTGAGAACCTGAAAATATAGGATAGATTCCAAGGTATGGATCACACCAAACTGGTACATCTTGTACCCTACATAGCTACAACTTATGTAAGGTGGTCAATACACTCTCGACATAATTATTGATGTTGAGCATTTCCTCATTTTTGACCCATATCACACAAAGAACGTTTGATACTTTATTGCAGACTCTTTGTATTTACCTTTTATCCCTTAAAACCATTGGAGATCAAGCATGCATTAAAATTGCTCATTACAACATTTTTGGTTTCCACTTGCAAATACGCCGCAGAGGTTTAAGACAGTGCAAGGTCCCCAAAACCCATGGAACCGGTATCAACTAGTTTCAAGACGGTTCCAACTTTCAAGAGGTTTGGGTAAGTTTCCAAAAAGAAGTTCAAAATTGATGTTTAAGGGAGTCATTGTCTAGAGCATGGGATATGGACAGAACTACCAAGTTGCAGTATAATCCCTTTACATCACACCTGAGTAAGTATAAAAAGGAAATACTTCTACAATCTCGAAGTGTCCATAATTCGGAAAAGGGTTACAAAAAGGAATAATCTCAAGATTCCCTTTTTTATACATTGAAATAGAGAGGGCGAGGAGGGGCAACCAACATAGCTAATCCCTCTAGCTGCTGTCAGTAGAGTCACATACTTACTAGTAAATGTTTGAATTTAGATGGTGGCGAAATTGTCACTAAGCAGCACCTGCCACCATCAGTCTGAAGTAGGCCTGCCCATCGACAAAGCTCTCCAAGGTGCTAGAGGACCGGAATCCATTCACCAAAGTGAGATACATGCACCATTACTGCAAGTGGAGTCGAACTCATGACCTCACATATGGAGTATTAGCCTATATATTTAAGCCACCATGCCTGGTAACAAGGACTTGTCTTAAAAGTTGATTATTTTTGGTTGTTGACAAAGAAATTATAGGTTATTTCCCTCACAGCCACACCACCAAATTGGTTATTAAAGTTAAGGTGGATGGCCCTCTACTTCTGTGAGAGGAAACATGAAGGAAGTCTCTTTATGGCCAGATTAAATTAAACATTCTGTTTATTACCAACATCAAAAGGCAGGGGCAAGACAGTAGATGGCAGTTCAGGATTTCACACTTGACTTCGCAATCATGAAAATTAATCATGAGAGCAACCAGTAGTTCACTTATCATAGCTCTACATAACAAATGCATTTCGAGAAGATGAAAAGCATAACTGGACTTTGTAGCAAAATGATTCCGAGGAGCAAACCGTAAATCAGCAGTTCAAGCTTTAAAGTCCATATCTTCATTGGCCAATAACCCAAGCAGAAAGCACCATAACCAGGAAAATGGTATATAGATATTCAATTTCAAGTGCCAAAAAAGGCGCATGTCCAATCAAGCAAGGCAATAATGTCAATTTCTTTAATAGAAATGTCTTGACACCATGCTCCATCATAAGGGAAACGATATGTACTTCACAATTTCCGGACACCAGGAGTATGCAGAAAAGTAATGTAGGAAATGAGAAACCAAACCAAAGATATGTTCCCAAGAGACCCAAAAGTCCAGAAAAGATGGAAAGGAACAGAATTATAACTAATGAAGCAGCGCTTCAAAGAGCATGGCGACTGGGAGAATATGCTAAACAACTATAAGACTTTCTATTTTAGCAGAATTGTTTTAGAGAGAAGTACACGATGTACTTTTAAATGAGATGGAGAGATGAAAGGGCAAAGAAAAGGAGAGGAAAAGAACAAAGAGACACAATGGCAAGAGGGAGAGGGACTGCAGGCAAAGGTGAAATGTCAAAGCTAGGACAATTTACCAGTAGATGCCAGAATACACTTCGGCTTGACATCAGAGAATTACTTTTGAGGTCAAGCTTGTGCATCCCTTTTCAACCAATTGGTCAAAAAGATGTGTAGTTGTGCCATGTTTGAAAGTTCCTTATAATTGTATGAAACTTCCACACATTCTAGGAATCAAGAAAAGCCACTGACAGTTCGCGGCATAAGCCACGGAAGACTCTTTGAAGAGATATGGAACATGAGGTCCCAAGCAACCTACCAGTGAAGTAGGAGACGGTCTGCCATCTCCCTGGCTCTTTTGCACAACAGCACTCCCCAATAATAATACTTCCTTTAAACCAAATATTCAAAAATAGGGACATCGAAGCTCCCTTCACAAGGTAAAGAATGAATACAAGATTTGCAGAACGAATTATCAGAAGCTATGCAATTAGTTGAGGAATAAAACAACCAAAAATGCAAAAGTAAACAGCAAAATGCCGGAGAGAGAGAGAGAGAGAGAGAGAGAGTGCTCACATCAAGAAATTGTTATTTACTCCAACTAATCCAATTCTTTGGACTTCAAAAAATAGACGGAAAAACTAGATATAAACATGAGAGTGTTCTGAAAGTGAAGCTTGTATGGGGATAACTTCAAGCTCTCCATCTCCTTGAAAGGAAATCGTATGTGTCCCTTGCACTCCTCCTTTCCGCCTTATACAAGGCATCCATCAACTTTTCCCTCGTTGATTCATAGATGTTAATTCTTCGATCAAACATGTCTTCTGCAAATTTCCTCAACTCTGAGAACCTACCCAAAGTGCAGAGGCCAAGAAGCAAGGCATTTGCACTTGCATCAAGATGCAAGAAGCAGTTGTCAATCATGTAGTTCCATATATCAACACCTGTCTCAGGATCGTCGCCGTTGAAAAACATAGATATGGCCATGGAACAATTAGAATGAGTTGGTGGCAACTCATTCTTGATCATCTCAACAAAAAATTTGGCTGCTTCACGGACCTTCTTGTTTTTAACAAGACATTCAAAAATCATGTTATGTGTCAAGGAATCAGGAAAAGCACCATGAAACACCATCTCATCTAGCAGCCTGAATGCATTGTCAGTGTCATCATTTTTGCACAGCAGACCGATCATTTGGTTGTACATGAACAAGCTAGGCATCAACCCACTACTGACCATGATATCCCACAATAGGATACAGTTGTGCAAATCATCACTCTTGCTAAGAATATCAAGGGCAGTGGAGAAAAATTTCAAACCTGGCAAGCAGTTTTTTCCCTTCATCACCTGGAGAAATTTGATGGCCTCCTCAGCATGCGACCCACGAACCAGAGTAGTCAAGAAAGCATCATAAGCCGACATATTCTGCGAACTCCATCCGATGCGGGCAACCATTTCCCCAAAAGTGTTCTTGGCCTTGTCCACATTTCCCTCCTTCTCCCATCCTTCAAGCAGAATTGCAAATGTATCCCCATCTGGGGGTATCTTCCCCTTGATCTTATCATAAACCTCTGATGCCCTCATCGTCTGCATGTCCTCAGCACAAATAGCGCTCAATATCGAGTTAACTGCCACAGTATCCTGTTCAACCCCATACTGGTCCATCACATCAAAGCTCATGACCGCCTCGTTGACCCGACCAGCACTGCAGTAGCTCGAGAAAACCGACGCGAATGTCGCCATCGACAGCGCACCCTCTCGCTTCATGGAGCGTATAGCATCCCACATTTGCTCAAACGCCTGGTTCTTGCCGAGCAAGTCGACCATGAGGTTCCACGCGATCGCAGAGTGCTTGTGCTTCTGGCCGGCCCACCGGAAGAACTTCACGGCCGAAGTGGGGTAATTGTATGAATACTTAAGGACTTCTTCCACAAGGATCGGGTTCGCAGGGATCTCGGTGGAGTCGAGCGAGGCCTCGATCTCCTCGGGCGACGCCCGCGCAAGGATATCGCACACGGTCTTCGCCAACGGGGAGATGTCATTGGCATGGACATGGGAGGGGAACTGAAGGTGAAGGGGCTGCAAGTTGGGCGGCAGTCTCAAGCTGGCGTGGTTCGTCAAAAGTTGAGAAGACGGTACGCTTTTAGGCGGGTATCTAAGCCCCGACCGACCCAGATGTTCGGCCATGGCTTCCATCAAAGCAGAGCGACTGAGAGACTAAAACGCTAAAAACCCAGAAGCAGAAATTCTCAATCTACCATCCCAATCGCTGCCGAATTCCCATAACCCACTAACGCAAAGCATCAAATTCGCTGCAAAACTCGCAAAGTTCGAATCTTTCTTCCCTCTCTGTACGTGAATTCATATGGGTATGTACAATTCGTGCCTTTCATGTACGTGTTTGAGGAGAGAAGACCGAGCAGAGGGAGGAACCTCGAGAGAGATGGCGGCGGGCAGCGCCGACCGAGCTTCCGGCGACCGTCGTTGACCGAGAAAAGCCTGGTGATCGATCGTGTCGTAGCCGGAGGGAGAGATCATCAGTCAAACGCTCGAGAAGAAGAGAAGACGAGGACGAACGGAGAGCTAAAACCTCCCCAGTGCCTCTCCGGAAGGAAAATACCTCCTCAAGATTTATAACTTTCGAAGCCCATTCAAATTGCCATAATAGTTTTTCAATCAGGTGTTCTTTTTTTTTTTTTTTTTTTTGATAAGTAGGCGCTCGGTACCCGGACAGCATCGGACCCTATATCTCAGGAGAGATTAGCACAGACTTAAGACGCTAACACTTCGATATTCGAATTTGCGATCTCAACGATGAGGAGCAAGCCCTAAATTATCACAGTTGCCTACCGATTTTCAATCGGGTGTCTTTTCATATTGCATCCGTCCAAGTGCAATAACTTCTATTTTTCTATGACATAAATGCCATGTAATTTTTTAATTCATCCCTGAAATTTCCAACTTTTTCAAAAAATGTTAATCACAAGTATCATGACACGTCCAATTTGTGAAAAAAAAATTTAAAAATGTTATGACATTAAAGTGATCAATTAAATGTTGTGATATTTAAGTGAATTATTTTTTAGAAAGTCATGATATTTAAGAAGTCAAAAAAAAATTTATGAAGTCGAAAAAAAAAAAAAAATTATGACATACAAACGAGCACTGTACAAAATTTATTTATAATAGTAATAGCAACTGAATTTAATTAGGAAGAGGGTGGATATGATTTGGAAGAAAACAATCCTAAGATTGAAAAACGGGCCAATGAAAGCGTGGCTTGAAGCAAAATGGGCTCGAACGAGGCTACAAAACAGTGAGCGGTGACATCTGAAAAAGGTCCATCTGGATACCTGAAAAAGACCTTTAAGCCATGATGAAGGCCTCTGACAAAACGCTGAGGTGTTCAGAGATGAAAATGTAAAGGCCTCCTAGGCAAAGCCGAAATTCCTAAAAGCCCATGACCCTTCATCTGGCATTTTTGGAATGCTGCTTTTAGGGTTAACGAATTTTCTTTTGGCTTCAGACTTTGTGTTCACGAATATTTTCATACTTTAGTATTGGCCTTATAAACTGTCCACCTTCTCTCTCTCTTTGAAACAGACGTTGCACACCCAGATCACAAGTGTGAAGCTCCACCGAGAATTACGTGAGGCCAACCGGACGACACCGAGAGTGACCGAGAGTTGCCAAAACTCATTGATGGTTACAAGTTTGTTAGGTGAGATTTAGAGGGTCGCGACTCAGGCAAAGACTTGGTCGATTAGAGAACCATCAAGGGTCATCGAGGGTCACTAAGGTTGAGGCCCACCAAGTTGTTCAACCTTTATCTCCAAACCTATGTCACCTAAGGTCACGAGACATTGGTGACTTATCCCCTGGGGTCATAGAACCTCGGTGATGTGCCGCCACTAGAATTTTCAGCCCTCTCTTTAGTGCTGAGGGTTGCTTTTGAGCCTCTATCTTCAAATCTATCGCCTTTGGCTGCATAACCTCAGTGTCGCCTATTCGTTACCTCACTTATGGTCGCACGACCTTAAAGATGAGTTGTCGGTAAAGCTTTTAGCTTTCCCAATGGCCGTCAAGAGTCACTTGAGTTGACCCATTCTTTTATTTTTTTTCCTTTTTAAAAGATTTTAGCAAATAATCTTTTACAAAGTGGTCACACACATTGTAGTTCACAATCCCTGTCAAGGAGAGGGGATGATTGGGGAGGTCAATACCCATTAGGCCAGTCTTTACACCTAGCAGGCCTCATAGCCCCGCCAAGTAACATACGATAGCAATGACAACTGAATTTAGTTAGGAATGAGGGTAAGCACGACCCGATTTGGAAGAAAATTGACCTAAGATCGAAAAGCGGACCAGCGAAAGCATGGTTTGGAGTAAAATGACTCGAACGACGTTAGAACATTGAGTGGTGACCCCAAAAGAGGCTCCATCTGATTTGACACAAACTTCACCTCAAAAGCCCATAATCCAATGTGTCCCAGCTGTATTTGGCATTTTTGGAATGTTGCTTTTAGGGTTCACGAATTTTTTTTCCTTCCAACTCTTTGGTCCTGGCCTTATAAATTGCTCACCTTCTTCCTCTTTGAAACAGACGTTGCACATCTAGATTGCCGATGTGAAGTTACAACGATGGTTGCAAGAGGCCGACCGGATGTTGCGGATAGTGACCGAGGGTTGCCAAACTTTATTGATGGTTACAAGTTTATTAGGTAAGACCGGATGTTGCGGATAGTGACCGAGAGTTGCGACTCACGCTATATCTGGCCAAGTAGAAAATTGTCGAGGGCCATTGAGGTCAAGGCTCGCCAAGTCGCTCAAACATTTATCTCCAAATCTATGCTGCCTGAGATCACGAGACATTGGCAACTTATCCCTTGGGGTTGCACAACCTTAGCAATGTGCTACCACTAGAGTTTTCAGCCTTCTTTTTGATGCCGAGGGTCACTTGAGCCTCTATCTTCATATCTATGTCATCGTAGGTTGCATGACCTCAGTGTCGCCTCACCTCGAGTCGCATGACCTCAACAATTATTGCCTCACTTGTAGTTGCACGACCTTAGCAACGGGCCACCGCCGGAGCTTTCAACTTTCTCAATGGCTACCAAGGGTCACTTGAGTTAACCCATTCTTCTTCTTTTCTTTTAAAGATTTTGGCAATAATCGTTTACAAAGCAGTCACACACATTGTAAATCACCATCCCACCATGGCAACCACAAAGTTGGTCGGCTTTGTGTGACCACAGACCTAGGGTCGTGCCAAAGAGGGCAACTGGCACGACCACTGTCAACCTTCATAGCCACGGGTCCTTCTTTCTCTCTGTGGCTCTAAAATTGAACGAAGAGGAAGGGCCAAGGCCTCCACTTACAGCCATGGAGGCCACTCGCCTCAGGTGACCGGGGACATTTATGTGCGTTCGTCCATTTCCTTAGCCTCGGTGTCATGGGGGAGAAGAAGACGACTAGAGATGGAAATAAAGAAAAGAAAAGTGATTAATAATGAATTAAAAAATAAAAAGTCATCTCAATTTTAATGCTCGAGAAAAATTCCCTAAAGATTGGAGCCCAAGTCGAGTTATCATCTATTTAGGTGGCGTTTGGGGTCAATTTTTTTTTTTTTTTTCAGTCATAAACAAGAAAAAAAACATTATCCTCTTTGTTAATTTGTAAAATCATTTCTCAATCAGAATGGTGTTCGATTGTGCCAAACGACATTGTTTATTTAACATCATTTTTACTGGACACGAATCATCGTATTTATAATTTGCTAGTCATAGTTTTTTGTTTATCTACAAGTTAAATTCTAACAAAAGCAACATATATCCTTGACCACATAAAGAAGAAACCCCTAATCTTATTTCTTAAATAAAGCGATATGATGATTGATATTTATTAGATGAAAGAGAGTTCCAAATATTCAAAGATAAACAAAAAGATAAAATTCAAAGGACAGTAATATCTCTTATCACTTTACATAAAGGAGATCACTAGTGCTAACAACCAACGATATGTGACTACTGTGATTGAACATATTGAAAGGTGCTCATAGTTCTATCCAATTATGCGTCAAGAATTTAATGTCCGTTCTTGAATATGACAGCACAAATCGAAATTTCCTGTCGGACATCCAAAATCATGAACCACAAGAACCACTTTTCCTGAACATGAAAAATGAAAAATTCCCCACTTTCGAAATGGTAGACTCCATATGATTTTTTTTTTTTTGATGTGATTAGTTTTATCTATAGTCAACTCAAACAAGACTTTCCACATTAGAAAAAAAAAAAGGAAACCCGTATTTCTAAGCGTGATCCAACGTTGTCCTTGCTCTTCAAATTCTCTAAATTGAGGTACAAATTTTCAGTCCTACATCCAAAATCAAGAATCACAAGAACCGCTTTTTCCAGGACATGAAAAATGAAAAATTCTTGACTTTCCAAATACTGGACCACATTCGATTTGTTTTTTTCCGAGAAAATCAGACTTCCCACTAACTAAAAAAAAGAAGAAGAAGAAGAAGAAAAGCTGTATCTCTAAGCGTAATCCAAGGGTGTCCTCGCTCTTCAAATGCTCTAAATTTACTGTTCCTGAATTAAAACCATCGATGTATCCATCCCTAGACCGCGCGAACAGCAAGAGTCCATCTGGCATTTTCCACAGCAGACCCAGAAGCGCCACGCCGTGTCCACATGCGTCTGAATCTTCGCCGAGATAACGCAGGAGCGAGGACAAACGGTGCTGCATCGTCTGCATCTGCGCCCGTCAGTGGTTGGATTGGAATGCGTCCGGAGATCACGCCAGGAAGTTTCCATTCCAAGACAACGCAGCAGCGGATCCCCATAAAGGAAGAAATCTCCAGTCCACTCGCTAGCTAGATTATTCTCTCCTCGAATCGATTCCAGGGCATAATCGCTCTTTTGCCAGGTCTTTCCTAGAGGTCATATGGCCCCCACTCTAAAGCTTAAACCCAACCACTCCTTACCCCCCGCAAGTCACATGTAAGAGAGCTCCATTTCTATGTGATGGAAAGGTCATTTGGTCCTTTCTGAGTATCTCACGATCGCAATCCCCGGCGGCCCGAAAGACCGCCCGGAGGATTGGGTTGCATCGATTAGACATGTTTGCAATTCATCCACATTCTGTAGTTTTCCAGTGTGCCGATTCGAGATGAATATCGGGTAATTCTTCTAGTTGCACAACTTTGAAACTGTGGCACCATCACATTCACGAGAAAACGCATCCGATTTCTTCTGATTAAGCCTTGAAATCTCTGTCTCTCTGTCGCTCTGTCGCTCTCTCTCTCTCTCGCATAGTCCACCTAATGTTAGGTGAATTTCACCAGCTTCATGGAAAAGCTTAGGTTGGGCAGAAGCCCTTTCTTTCTCAAGAAGGTCATTATTTGATTCGATACCAAAACCGTTCCCAGCACAGCTCATGGGGACTTTTGCCCCTCCTTCCAAGCAACGAAAGATTGCTCCTTTGGAATGAATCCTTTCAACCACTCGCCAAAGCAACAGAAATCATCCACCACCCCAAGCAAGCCAAGGGCCACTTCCATTTTCTTGAGTGACCTTCAAGCCTTCCCTATTCCTAGCTTCTCCCTCCCTCCAGCTCTCCAAAAGAAGAATCAGCCAAGCAAAGCATCCCGGAATGGGAAGCCACCGGCCCGGCCTCACCGCCTTCCTGCTCTCCTTGCTCGTTGTTGCTTGCCGTCGTGGCAATCCTCTCGTGCGTCGCGGCTGAGGTCAAGAAAACCAAGGTGAGCATTGCGGAGAAAGAGTAGTCGTTACTTCATTGGAGTCAATTGGGGTCGGTGGTGATGTCGTGTGATGTGACGCTTTCGTTCTGTTCCTCAAGGTGAGGCAGCTCAAGTGGGACGGCAAGCTGTGCTACTTGCCTGGGAGCGACGCGTTCAAGTACGGGGTCGCGGCACTGGCCTGCCTCTCGGCCGCGCAGGTGGTCGGGTATGCTGCGGTATGCGCCGGCTTTTGCGCCAGAGATCGAAAGGGCGTGGAGAGGCGCAAAGGGAAGAGGCTGACGATCACGGCGGCTCTCTTTCTGGTTTCGTGGTAGGTCACCTGTCTTTCGTTTGAAGCAGACCCGTCTGCATTATTGCAGGGGGTTGGAGTTTGGCGTTTGGTATGCTTCTCAAGTCACAATAATGGATTTGATTGGTTGACTGTACGTCCAAAATCGATTTATCCATTACAGAACAGTTCGATGGCATGAAGAAAACCGGTATTAGATGATCCTTATGCGGGTTCTGAACTAATTTTACTGTATCAGGACGAGCTTCGGGGTGGGGGCAGTGGTGCTCGGCGCGGCGACGAGCATGAGCAGAGAGCAGCCCTACGGGAAAGGATGGCTCGACGGCGAATGCTACCTGGTCAGAGATGGAATGTTCGTCGCCTCGGCGGTGCTGGTCGTGATCGCATCAGGCAGCACGCTCTGCCTTGCTGTGATGTCCATGAAGAAGGGTCGGACCGAGCAGGACCTCAAGCTGCACCCGCAGGCCGGCTGAAAAAGAGTAGACCGATCACGAAAGTAACGAACGAATCGACTCGTTTTTGCCGGAGATCCGTCGCCAGCTTGCTCTTTCCTGAGGAGCATCGCGCCAATCGAGCAGACCTGGCTCCGATTTGCGACAATTAGAAGAGGAAGCGAGCGACAATTAGTAATAAGAGTAAGAATTAGGATCTTTAAGATCTTGGTTATTCTTTGCCGAAAGTATATAATAACATGGTTGGTGGCAACGAAGCACTTTTCTGTACGCTGTAGTAACTTACTCTATACGGTCAAGAGAGAGCATTCTAAACAATTTTGGCCGCCCGGCCGCCCGTCCGCCCGGGTTTCGGCATGCTAATTCAAGAGTTAATCAGTCATGAACTTTTTTATGATCTGGTGTCGCGAGAAAAACGTTCTATAGAGGTAACCCGTGTGGCCGCATGATAAATAGTTAACGATAGTGTTAATCTATATGGATTAAGCCTATGCAATGACTTCTTGTCGGCCTTGCTTAGCCGACTCGCCATTCGGGAGGGGCTCGGCCCTTCGGACGTCCGGCCGGACGAAAAATTGCGGGCTTGGGCAAGCAGCTCTTCTTTGCGGGCTCGATCCGCCCCGTCAAGGCCTTGAATGGGCCTAGCTACTCAATGAATTGTCTGGAGCCCAACCATGTTGGGCCTAACCAAGTAGAGGTTTACGTAAGTCGACTCAAACCCGACCCGGTCCATTTTCCAACATAATGGGCCCTTGGAGGCAAGTTCTGCCTGAAAACCAGGAATTTCATTTACGCGAAACTTATGGATGAGTGTAATCCATCATAATGTTCCAATCACGGATGCATTATCCTTTTTAACACTTTTAAACGAGGCACGGTTTTCGACTTGGATTGTCATAAAAATCATGAAAATGTATTCGTAATTGCGAAATTCACCATTACCCCTTAGCTAATTCGCTAAGTTAGACTTAGTTTTAAGATGTGAGGGTATGATTATATACATAGGTGAGGGTTAATTATAGCTAAATGATAGGTTCGTTTGGTTAATTTTCTTTCTGTTAAAAAGGGGGTGTGGAGCACATTGGTGTAATTAGTAAAAATGTCATAATTTTTATACAGTGCTCAATTGAATATCATGACTTTTTTTTTCTTTTGTTTAAGCGTTATAAATTTGAAAAATCAATTACTTGAGTGTTATCTGCAATTTTTCTAGTTAAAAAAATCCAACATGGCAACTAGTTGTCATATGTGGCTTCGTCAACGCTAATGTAGACAATTTTAAATTTTTTTTTAAACTTTTTATTTTTTCCATTTTTTTCTTAGGGCCGACAAAGGTCATCAAAACCCTCGCCAGACATGAAATCCTTGCCCTCAATTGCAAAGGCCTTGGGCAAGGGCATCGTAGCCTCACCAATTGTGGGCGAGGCCACCTTACTCAAATCTGGCCATCGAGGGCAAGGGTTTCGCAACTAGAAAAATTGGCCAGAATTGGCACTCAAGTAATCAATTTTATTCCGATGTGATACTTAAGTGAGTAAAAAAAAAAAAGTGTCGTACGAAAGTTATGATATTCCTGTAATTATTCTTTCGAGCATATTATTTTGATAAATTTATGGTATATATAACAAGGCACGCTACTAGATGCAGGTTAGATCTCTTATCAAAGCACTAATATATAGCAACGTGGACTCGGTGCGGTGAACCGAAAGGGCAAATGAAAAGGAAACGTGAGATGTAAAATTGAAATATTTGTTAAATCATAATATGAACAAAGGCAATATTTTGAGCCCGTAAATTAATATGAATTCATAAGAAACATGAAAATATGAGGTAAGAATGTAAATTCCTCTCTCTTGATAGCGTGTCTTTACTTATCGAAATCTTCACCTTCGTGCTATTGACTTTGTGTGGAAAAAGATGGGGAGGATACTGGTGTATAATTTTCTTGAGAGCAAAATGGTTTTTTCTCCCTCATATCTGCTCGTCTTTGTACAGAGTTGGAGGCGATTTCTTCATTTCAGTTTCCTCTTCTTCTTTTAATGAATATTCTTCCTAATCTTGATGGTGACCAAATTATTGTTTATCCTTTTGTTTTGGGAAGAGTTGATGGATATCTCATTATCCATGCCCATCTATCACTATGAGAATTATTGGATAAATTGTGGAAATATGCGATACTCAATTTATAATATAGCACTTATAATCTTAGACTTGTGCAACGCCTGGACATCTTGCTATGCTTTAAAGAAATTCACAATATCTTTTCATCGAAGAGTGCATATCTAGAATTCTCTTGGTTGATTTCTAGGATAATGATATTTACATATTCCTTCATTTTCTTGTGGAAATTTTATAGCCAATGGTTAATTATAAGGGTGATCGATTCCAAGGTAATTGGGTACCATTCCAGAACCAAGAATTATCCATTAAGGATCTATTCCAAAAAATAGGAATAAAAAATTACTTGTTGGTTCCATGGGAACTAGACCGCGATCCAATTTCTAGTTGGGTCTATTAAACTAGTCTAACGGGAATGAATAAAGTTAAAATGTTTCTAATATGTCTTGTATGGACGCCACACTGAGCATGCAATCCTAATGAAGGAAAAGATGTAGAAGGGACTCTTATGTTTGTGTAGAAGTGTGGTTGGTGAACCTGGCCCCTAGATTGAAATTCTTACCGTGAGATTATGATGAAGTTGGGTAATGGATGCTAGTGCAAAGGCATTGAAGAAATAGGCAACAAAAACTGAGCTCAGCGAATAGGACAATGATGATAGTGAAGATGAGTATCAACTTAGAATGTCCTCAGTAAGACATCAAAGAAGCAAGTCTACTATCAGTGACTTTGAAATTGATAGAAAACCTTAACAATAAAAGGCATAGAGAAAGATTGGATTAATTTCTCATCAAAGTTGCATAAATCATAATGTTTATATAGGTTTGGTCCAAGTCGGTGATTCCACCCTTATAACCGGACTAGGCACCAAGAGAACCGTTGATTTTAGGGCAGTTTAGTTCTGTTTTGAGCAGTTATGTTGGATCCCAATTATTTTGTACGCCCCTAGTTGGTTGTTAATATGTTTTCTATTTATTGATGCTTGAATTTAATTACTTTTCCTAATTTTGCAATTATATTCCTGTATGATTTTTCTTATGTTATTGTAATATATTACATAGGCATTCATGTTATAATAGTGAAAAATTGGCGCCCCATACTTTAACATCTCTATGGAAAAAAAGAAGAAGAAGTTGACATTAACTTATAGTATGAGATATAGTTTAACAGTTACAATGGTATTTTAATATGATAAATATCTTAAGAGTGCCATGTAGATGATACTTTGAACTTGTTGCTACTATGAAATAATAGTAGTAGTTAAAAAGAAAACACTACACAGATATAAAAGAAGGATAACCAGACCCACCTCGTTGATAGTCGCGTGGTTTGCGCTCAATCCTTCTACTGGAAGGGAGCAAGTTCAAATTCCCGCGGTCGCTTGTGCGACTCACCCACGGTTCGAGGGAGGTGAGTTCCCTTGGGTCGCCCCGAGTTTACTCTGCCGGCTGCCAGCTGTACGGCGGTTCCCGGATCACCCAAAAAAAAAGAAAAAGAAGGATAACTAGATTGCCAATAGATGATAAAAAAATTGTTGATGTTGACAAATCCCATTAGATACACTGAATGTCAGTCGTCATTGTCTTGATCCATACAACATGATCATTACCCAATGTAGCTATGTTTTAAAAAATAATAATAATAATTTCGAGTCAATCCAATGTAGCTACGTTGATCAGATGCTAATGTACTGTTTATTTATCCCCTCTTTCTTGATGAAACAACACCTAGGCTTGCATTTTTCTTTTACCGCTTTTTTGAAGTCATATGTACCTTTTTCTAAAAGTCATTGTAATAATTATACAATAGTCGTTAGTTAAAAATGTATGTTCTGACTAAAGTGCACTTTATAGTAAGAATTTCTTTATAACTAATTAAAATTTATATAATGCTGAAGCTTCTTCAAAAGCACATTCATGAACTTACTGGAAATCTCAATCTGGTTTTTGTGCCCGTTGGTGCGCCTTTTTTATTTAGGGATATAAACAATTATCTCATTCTAATTTTTATTTTATTTAATAAATAAATAAAAAAAGAGTGTCTTACTAATTCCCAAACGGTATTCGTTAGAATTTAATCTAGCAACATGATTCTTAGTAAAAAATAGAGATTATTGTAAGATATAGTCGAATTAGAGTTAGCTATAATTATGCATTTAATTGTTTGAATCATCGGTATTATGCATTTGCTTATAGACAAAATGATACCATAAGTATCATACTTTTCATACAGTAATTATTTGAGTGCCACAACTATTTTTCGATTATTTGAATGTCATAATTAATATACAGTCCACTTGAATACTACAATTTTTTTTTCCAATCATGTGAATGCAATATAACTTTTTAATTGATTACGTATAACTTTTTAATAGATTATGTGCTATAACCTTTTAAAAACGTTTGTCATAAGTGTTATGACATGTTGGATTTCCAACACTTGAGTAAATGTTATGGTACTCAAGTAATTCATTAAAAGTTATGATGCTCAAGTGAATGTATGTAAAAAGTTATGGTCTCAAATGAATACCGTATGAAAGTTATGACTTGTAGTGTCCTTATCTCCTTTAGCTATATCTGTCTAACATCATTCATTTGTGCAAACATTTTTTTTGTATTTTCCATCCATATATAATTTAACTTTTTCGAAAATTGTTAAATTGTAAAACAATAAAGTTATCTTTAATTATGCGTTTAATCATAAGTGCCATCATTAATTAAGTTTTTAATCATATCTGAACAAATATGCACAATCATGTAATATGACATTGTAAAATATATTATAATTTTTTGGCAATGTCGGATTCTTTTATTTATTGGATAATAACTATTTTATCAATGTTTAAATAGAAGATTGATATTTTAATAATATTTTCGTCAAATATAGTAAAATACGAGATACATTTCCATATATAGTTAAACTCATTCAAAACCTCATCATAAAAGATTAATTTTAAACACTCATATAAGTATTTCAAATAGAATTTATTTACAGATAAACAATTTTTGCAAAAATTTAATACCAAAAAATTCAAATTCTATTTATTTTTTACGTCGATTTGAGATTTATTACCCAAACATATATTAGGGATTTATTAGAAACAAATGCTTAAAAACAGATTGGAGGTTTCCAGGTATTGCATACAAGTTGGAGATGCAAAAGGAGTAAATTGTTGGTAGAACTTGGGTGCAATAGGTCCCCCAATTTCATGTCAAATTTGCACATTACATTACTTAACTCCTTGCGACTTTTACCATCAAAATCTCAAATTTAGAGGTGAGCACCGGAATCGGACCAAACTAGCCGGCTTTGAATGGTTCTGGATTCTTTAAAATTTGGAATCGTTCGTGATCGATTCAGCTCCCTATTTCAAGTGTGGATCAAACCCCTCGGACTACACGCACGCCTCTTGCTTTGACCTGCTCGACACCTTCCTCCACTCCACGCCTCCTCTCTAGTATCTATTCTATGGCTTCTTAGATTTAACTGGGAAACCTATGGCTAGAGATTCCATCATTTTCTCCAAGAAGATGGGTCCCACCTAATATTCCAAGAAGTACCTAGAGATTACTTGCCAGTTACCAGTATAGATGCGTTCAACTCATGGCACAGCTCTACTGTTTCCGATTTTCTAAGAATTAAAAAAAAGAAAAGAAAATAAACCGTCAATTCTTAGATCAATTCAAGAATCGAACCAAACTGATTCCAAAATCAAATGCGTTGATTACCGATTCCTCAGATTGAGAACCGGCTTTTCCATTCTGGTTCTTGGTCCCATTCGGTCTGCTTTGAAATCGACCACCCCTACTTAAGTCGGCATAATCCAATTTCCGCTCACTGACCAAATTTTTTTTTTTATTTTTATTTTTTCCACTCGCGAAAGACAAATCTACCCTCACTCATTTCACCGCGCGGCCGTGAAAAATCACTCGAGCATCTCCGACGCCCCGTTCTGCCCCTCTCCCGGAGCCCCGATTGCCGCCGGGCCTCTCACTTAACCCGAACGTCCTTTCTGCACTTTGTCTTCTTCTTCTTCTTCTCTGAACACCGATCCTCTCTCTCTCTCTCTCTCTCTCTCTCTCTCCCCGCGCGGCCACGTCCTTCCGAACCTCCGATCGACAACCGCCGCCGCCGCCGCAGCAGATCCACGGCCTCCGCATTCGCCCTCCCCCGCCCCCAATGCCCCGCCGCCCCGATCGCCGCTGAAAGGAGATCGTCGCCGGGAAGCAGCAGCACTCTCTCGATCGATCGGAGCGAGCGCTCGCGAAATTCCGCCAAGCTGGAGCAGCTGAAGACGATCGGGCGGGAGCTCGCGATGGGCTCCCAGGGCGGGTTCGGGCAGTCGAAGGAGTTCCTCGACCTCGTCAAGTCCATCGGGGAGGCCCGATCCAAGTCCGAGGAGGACCGCATCATCCTCGGCGAGATCGAAACCCTAAAGCGCCGGATCGTCGAGCCCGACATCCCCAAGCGCAAGATGAAGGAGTACATCATCCGCCTCGTCTACGTCGAGATGCTCGGCCACGACGCCTCCTTCGGCTACATCCACGCCGTCAAGATGACCCACGACGACAGCCTGCTGCTCAAGCGCACGGGGTACCTCGCCGTCACGCTCTTCCTCAACGAGGACCACGACCTCATCATCCTCATCGTCAACACCATACAGAAGGATCTCAGGTCGGACAACTACCTGGTGGTCTGCGCCGCGCTGAACGCCGTGTGCAGGCTGATCAATGAGGAGACGATTCCGGCCGTGCTGCCCCAGGTGGTGGAGCTCCTCGGCCACGCCAAGGAGGCCGTGAGGAAGAAGGCGATCATGGCGCTGCACCGGTTTTATCAGAAGTCCCCGGCTTCCGTCTTGCACCTGATATCGAATTTCCGTAAGGTATTTGGAGCTTTCTATTTGGTTGGGCTTCGGGTTTGAGGTGGGATTAGTGCATGAACGCAAGTGCTGAAATTTCGTATCTTATGAGAGATGTGTGAGTTGAGGCTATCCACATTGTCCTAGATGGCGTATTCATTTTCATTTGGGGAAACGCTGATAGTTTTTCTAGAGCAGCATTCTAAAGTTGTTGCAGCTAGGCCTGTGATATTGTGCCATTGCTTCCACTTGATGTGAAGTTGACAAAGCTGTTGGAGTTATTAGTGTGATATTGTCACTATTGCCCAATTGAAAGTTAGCAAATGTAGAAGCATTATATTCTCCTTTGGTTGCAAAAGAACATATTATAATTGCGACAACCATCTGGATTCGAAGTTCTGCTAACTGTCCCATCTGTATTGGCAATTTTCTCTGGTATGAACGTTTTGCAACCTCTAATCTGAAAATGCTAAAATGAAATTGCTTGCAGGAGGAATAGTCATAGGAGAGTGCTCCTTCCTTTCCTTATTGTATGTCATCAAAAGAGTCATACCCTATCGTCCTGTGCTGAAAAAATTGTTCTCCTCCTGCCCTTGCTCATTCTTTTGTTGGGCCTAGAGGGTAAATGTTGAGTCAGTTAACTACAATCAAGGAAATGGGGCCGATTCACCTTTGCCTGTTCAATGCACCATATGCAGCTGGAGAGTCAAATGAAAGCAGTTTATGTCATACAGAACTGTATTCTTGCTCATCATGCATTTTCCTCATATGTGCTGGTTCAGTGGCGTCTATGGCCCTTCAGAAGTCTCTTGTCTGAATTTTATATGAGGACCCCGAACTTTAGCACTTTTCTAGGGACAATAATAATATTTTTTTCCTTTCATCTGATGAAATGTCTTTTCTTTCCCAAATCTGATTATCTTTTTGCAGACGCTTTGTGATAAGGATCCTGGTGTCATGGGTGCAACTCTATGCCCTCTATTTGATCTTGTAACAGTTGATGTTAAATCTCATAAAGATTTGGTTATCAGTTTTATCAGCATTCTCAAACAAGTAGCCGAGAAAAGATTACCAAAGAGCTATGAGTACCATCAAATGCCTGCCCCGTTCATTCAGGTTTGTTCTAACACGTTGCTCTTAATTTATCTATTCAAGTTTAAATCTAGATATGATGATTAGTATCTTTCCGGAAACATCATGGAAGCTTTTTTTACTCGTGCAAGTATATCCTGGATGATGTAGAAATGTGGATTTTCGATTATATGGTGGAAATTTTATCTGTTTTAATGTTGCTTTTGAATGTTATAGATGGATTGCTGGTAATGGAAACTTAACAGTTTAAATTTTGAACTTCCAGTCTCTGATAATTAAAGAAAATTGTGTGATCATTTGTATTAATAGCAAGTCCTTTGCATTGATTAATGAAGTAGGGCCCTAACGCAGCGAAGGATGGTAATGTGTTGTACAAAGAAGAAGATTTGAGTCTCCTAAAGAACTCTTGCTGAGTTTATATCTATTCTATGTATTTTACCAATTGTTATTGGTGTAGCCAAAGGAGAAGGAGTCTCTTTCTCATGTTCAGAGCTAGCGTAATATCCAACTTCTGTTGCATGTGGATAGACATCTGAATATACAAATTTGCTAGATAGGGGGTATAATCAGGAACGTGAGGTTAGCCGATCTTCCTGGAGACCAATCACTGTCTCCTGATTATTTGTCAAATTCCCCTAGAAAATGTAAACTTGTTGTAGCAACACCGGATTGTTTCCTCGGTCCAATGGAGCAAACTTAGAGTTCAGAGGTGAACACTAAGGACTAAAATTATCAACACTTCAGGTCATTCTTCCATTGCTTTTCGTGAGATTGCTCCTACCTGCCTATTTGAATGTTATTGGACATAAAATAATTTAGTCTTGTAAACCATATTTCCAAGTGCTGCTTTAATTTAGGCTTAGCTTAGAAAGTGTGTTGTGTTGTGTTATTTGGCTACAGCTCTAAGTGTATGATATGCCTTAAATGGAATTTTTCAATTCTTAAAAGGTTGCAATTACTGACAGGTGCATAGTTTGAAACATGATGTTTTTGTTCAAGTTTCTAATGCCATCTAGTGTCGGCTTTCTTCAGATTCAACTAACTGCAAGTATGATGCTTTTGCAGATCAAGTTGTTAAAAATACTGGCTTTGCTGGGAAGTGGTGACAAACAGGCCAGTGAGCAGATGTATACTGTTTTGGGTGACATCTTCAAAAAATCTGACACGTTAATTAATATAGGAAATGCTGTTTTGTATGAATGCATATGTTGTGTCTCTTGTATATATCCAAATCCAAAATTATTAGACACTGCTGCTGACGCAATTTCCAAGTTCTTGAAGGTTAGTTTTTTGCCTAATTTTCGTGGTTTTCCTTTATCAGTTTAATGATAAACTCATTGCTTTAGCATTTCAATTTTGTTGAACATGACATGAATCACTATTTTCTGGACAGAGTGACCACAATCTCAAATATATGGGTATTGATGCCCTAGGCAGATTAATAAAGATAAGTCCAGATATTGCTGAACAACACCAATTGGCTGTTATCGATTGCTTAGAGGTGAGTTTTTTTTTTTCTTTTAAATTTCTTTGTGATGCATAGTCTATTGATTATGCTTAATTTTGTCTGTTTTTTTAACTGATTAATGAAATCTGTACCAGGACCCAGATGATACTCTAAAGCGAAAAACCTTTGAACTGCTCTACAAAATGACGAAGTCCTCTAATGTTGAAGTGATTGTTAATCGCATGATTGATTACATGATAAGCATCAATGATAATCACTACAAAACTGAAATAGCATCTCGATGCGTGGAACTTGCAGAGCAATTTGCACCTAGCAACCATTGGTTTATTCAGGTATTGTTGCAATCTCCCATTTTCTAGTTCACCTAAAGAGCATCAAATTCGTGTGTTTTTTTACATTTTACCTAATCCATTTGTGGTACTTTAATTATGCAGACCATGAATAAAGTCTTTGAGCATGCTGGAGATTTGGTGAACATAAAAGTTGCTCATAACTTGATGAGGTTGATTGCTGAGGGTTTCGGAGAGGACGATGATAACGCAGACAGTCAGTTAAGATCATCTGCTGTATGTTCCTCAATTTTAACTTCTCTTGTCGATGCCCATAAGAGATCTACTTCCAATTTATTTACGAAATGCAAATGCTAGATTACTTACTAGGGCAGTCTCCAAATGTTTGCTCAAAGTAGCCCTTTTGTGCTTTTTGAGTGGATTGCCATCGCCTGGTGTTGTCCATATTGTTTTTCTTTTCAGTTCCAAATGACTTCAGACATTTCCTTGAATCTAAGACTGAAGTAGGAAATGGCCCAAAAAATTGAATGGAAGGTATTTTCTTTGTATCTTTGACGGAGTTACAGAACATGAACTAAGCTTGATGAGAAACAACTCAAGTAGAGTTTCGTAGGGGAAACAATCCTCGGAGGAACAAAACGCTATAAATTCATTCCATTGTTTTTTATTTTGGTTAAGTTTTTTCCTTTTAGCAATTTCTGTTGATGGTGACCATTGATCACTCTAATGGCAGATTAAGTTAGCTGGCAACAACACCAAACTGCAGTTTTATTGTAGCTGCCAAAGTGTTGTCCTTGCTGTAAAAGATTTGCTTTCTTCATTCCTCTTTCTGTAATGTGAAGTGTGAGCACAAGAAGGAGAAGAAGAAAAAGAAGTTTTCTTTATGGCTGCATCAAATGCAACAGTTTTATTGGCCCACCGATGCTTTAAATCGTTTAGATTATTGCTTTTGCAAGTGAAAAATCAGTCTTAAAACTTATTCTATCTAGATTACAGGTTGGGTTAATGGTCCAGAATACCAGCCATATGGCTGGTGCATGTGATATAGTAGGTCATTAGCTAGAGATTCATTTGTGTATGTGCATTCATAAACACTTTATCCTTCTAGTCATTTCCATTCTTTTTCCTGTGTGCTATATTTTGAGTTTGATGCTATATTGTCTTGTTGTAGGTGGAATCATATC
This sequence comes from Eucalyptus grandis, assembly GCF_016545825.1. NCBI lineage: Eukaryota > Viridiplantae > Streptophyta > Magnoliopsida > Myrtales > Myrtaceae > Eucalyptus > Eucalyptus grandis. The sequence goes on along the minus strand of NC_052616.1, from coordinate 11,218,399 downwards.
TACGCATTATTGCTGAGCCGAAACTTCCATCAGTTTTCCTGCAAGTAAGCTTTTCACATATCCGTCCTTCCAATTTGGAGCATGTAGTTATTAACTAGTTTGAGAAAAATGGCAGTACCTATTAATCTGTGGCAATTTGTAGGTGATCTGCTGGGTCTTGGGGGAATACGGCACTGCTGATGGAAAATATTCTGCATCCTACATAACGGGAAAATTATGTGATGTTGCAGAGGCATATTCAAATGATGAAACTGTTAAGGTATCTCATTGTTACTTTGCTTGCTGTATTTAGAGTATCTGTTTGAATGAGAACAAATTAGTTCGGTTGCATTTGCCTTTTTTTTTTTTTTTGAAGTTTTTCAATAGCAAATTGCATGTTTAATTGATTAAATTAGTTACCATAAGTTGCGATTAGTATGGGCTTGGGAGAGACCGCGTTAAGCATATGCTTAGTAATCTTTTAGCTTTCCCTTGGTGGTTTACCTCTAGGAAGGTCACGATAGCTTGGTGATTCTATTGGGGACTTTAGTTGAAACTCTTAGTGTAGTTAGGCCTAAATTTTCTCTATTCAAAGATATTTTTGTGTGGCAGCGAGGAAACAAAAGGTACGCCTCTTGTCTTGTAGGGAGGTGTTGAGGATGAATGTTTTTAATTTAACATTGAAGCGGTGTTTGCCTTATAAACTGCTGTGCATGTTTTTAATGTTTTAGCACTATACTCTTGCACACACATCCTACTGCCAGACCTGGGTACCTAGGATGGCGTTGAAAGGGATCCAACATCATATGCCCTTCTCAACCCCAAATCTGGACTGTTATCTGTGTTTGCCAGACTGGACTGCTATGTGCACTTTTTCTTAAAAGCTATGGGAGCAATCAAATAAACTTAAAATGATGCTAAAAAAAACATGAGGCTACTTGAGTTGGTGATGGAATTTTTCTGAAATGTTCGATATTTCCTGAAATGAGTTGAGAGATTTATTGGCTGGACAGAGTAAGTGACCCACTTTCAAGGCAATAAAATACTTTGGAAGCTTTTCTTCTTATTTTCAAGTGCTGTCTTTTTCATTCTGTAAGTTGCCTTTCAATGATCCAAAAATGAAAAGAAAACACGTGCCAGGCCTGGATAAATTGTTATACAAGTTCCTTATTATCTATATGCAAGTACATAGGCAAATAATTTTTTTTTTGCATTATGCTGATCCTAATATTCTTGAATCTTTAGACATCGCTTTGCCTAATCAAGTGGACACTGGCCTTGAAAGCATATATTGGCGGGTGCCTTATTGGTTCTAGCTGCCACATCCTTGCATGTACTAAATGACAATGCTTATTGCATTTTACACATGTTTAAAAGCATTTAAGTGCTATCTCTTAGGAATTTTCCCATTCTAAGGTCTTTGCAAAACCCTTGTGCAATTGTAAGCCCTGACATGCACACGTACATGCACACGTACACGCACACACACGCACGCACGCATTTATGAAAGATCAGTTATTCTGTGTGTGTGTGTGTGTGTGTGTGTGTGTGTGTGAGTTGTGTTTTGGGTAAATAGAAAATTTAGGGGAGGAGGCAAAAATGGCTAATCTCAAATGACCACGTGTTGAGAAATTGAGTTGAGAGATTTACCAAAGCCTCTGGGTTTGTTTCTTCACTTAAGAGCTGAAAAACATCCTGTACTTTGACTAAACGTGGGTTCTGTCAAGACTGGCATTGCCTCATGAAGGCATGTGCAGAAGGTGCTCATTCTTGAGTTGAGGCCGGGAGTTAGTAGGGACAAGATTACAAGTCTTTCATGCATTGACTCATGGCCATCTTATAGTCTACCCAACCTTATTGTCTTAACTTAAAATATTTGGTAGGCTTATCTGATTCTGTTACTTCCATTTCCATTATGCAACTTTTGCTTATCTGCTGAAGTCCTACCGTTGAAACTTGATCATCTCTTAGTTTAAAGGGCTGGTAGCTTATGGTGTTCATTTGATCACTTCCTCTACAATATGTGCTGTGTGCGTCATTATCAGCACCAAAAAAAAAAAAAAAAAAAAAAGAAAGAAAGAAAAAAAATATGTGACACTTACATCATTATGGAATGTTTTGATTGTCTCACTAAGGTTCAAGGTTGATGTTTTCCTCGGTTTTTTGAAGGCTTACGCAATTACAGCACTCATGAAACTATATGCATATGAAATTGCTGCTGGAAGAAAAGTGGATATCCTACCTGAGGTATAGTTTCTAGATGCTTTAACTTCTCTCTTCTGGTTAACTTTCACTGGTTGGCTTGTATCAAATTCACCTGATTTTGATTCAGTACAGTTAATTACAACCTGAAGTTGAATATATTTCTTGGAAATTGAGATTTAAGGAAAAGCTTTGGTAATAAATGTATTGAATGTTCCTTTGAAGGTAGAGGGCTGTTTGAAATTTTTTCTGCTTGTAAAAGAAATTGATTTGAACTCCAGTGGTCGATTTGGAATCTTTTTGCCATTATCCATTAAAAATACTGTATGGCGTAGTTTATTTGTTGTACTTTTATGCACTTTGATATTGATACTCTTTGTTCCACCAGGTATGAATAGGAGCAGATAAATGTTTTAAGTATGTTGATGCCATATGATGTTTCTGAACATGCATTGAGAATTCAAATTGTTTGCTTACATTCTACTTTTAGATTTGGGTTGGTCTGATGGCTTCATTTCTGCACTTCAGTTAAGGAGCATTAGGGAATGGCTCATAATTGTATAGTTGTAACAGAGGGTGATGGGTAGACTTGTGCATCAGTGAGTGGACCGTAGTCTATGAAAGTTCTGCTTCTGTGCCTAAATTTGGCACATTAAATTTAAGCTAGTAATCTTAGACATTATTTCTTTTGCTTGCATGTAAGCAATAAACCTCTGCGGGGGTGTCTGGTATTGATCAGGGTTAGATTACTGCGTCATTCTGGGTATGCAGTGTGATCATCACGTTAATTCTCTCTGCTTGGTGCAGTGCCAATCCTTAATTGAAGAATTATCGGCCTCCCACTCAACAGATTTACAGCAACGTGCATATGAACTTCAAGCACTCATTGGCTTAGATGCTCGTGCAGTTGAGACTGTCATGCCATCAGATGCCAGCTGTGAAGACATTGAGGTGGTCCTTGATTACGGAATTTAAGCATGTCTAATTTCATTATGGTCTTGCTACGCATGCTTATTTGTTTGAGTCATGCTCTTACAGTGGTTGATTCTTCCTCTCGCTAAGGGTCTTCCTTTATTTTCCTTGCATTAGAAAATATGCCCTGAATTATGTAAGCATCAGTTTTACCTTAGTTACGGAAGTATCATTTGGCATAAGGTGGATTATTTTAGTTCTCTGGTGATGCTAGAATTCTTGTTTTGTTACCCTTGAATTACTTATTGAACTGCCTAATTTCTACAAGGAGGAGTTTGTTCAAGATATGGTTCATCAGGTAGAAAATATAGTATACTTATCAAATCTTAATCAAACAAATTGCTTGTATTCGATTTCAGCCAAATTTTGTAGAGCCTCCAATTTGCTCTTGGAGACTTGAAAAAATACTCAACTTAGTTTTGCAGGATTTAGTTGCAAATTTGAAATTTATGTAGGCAGAGTGATCATGATATATGTATTTGTTTGCTGGACTTACGGGAGTTGTCCGCTAGTTTTTTGGCTTCAATGGTTGCTAACCGATACAAACTTATTGTTTTTCATCTGAGGGGCACTTGATAGTGTTGAATGAAATTTTAGACGAGTCCCCTCTGCTCGTCATCCATTTAATTTTGCTTTTGTTAATCATCTTTCTTCCCCGTTGGCACCTTTCATTGCTCTATGACCTCAAACCATCTTGTGGTGTCTCTAAATCCTGGAATTGTACATGCTCCAATAGCAATAATAAATATTGGTTCAGGCATTTGTTCATATTATCTCACTAAAGGAGGAGTATGTATACGTATGTACATAGGTTTATCCTTTCCCTTTCTTGAGTTTTGATTATAAGATTCCTTTACCAACTTATTGTGGTCAAAACTCCATTTGTTAGAACAGCTCCTTTCGAGTTTCAGGACTAACCAATGGGAATACTCCATTTGTATTCCTTGCACTTGGTGAATCTTTGTGAATGTATTATCATGTCTAATGTATTATTCCTCTCATCTGCCATTATTCATCTGCATATTAGCAAGACGCAAATATCTATTCGTGTTTTACTTTGCATTGTGGTAGTTTGCAGGACAGGTTTGTCTAATTGGGTCATACTTCTGGCACTATAGCGCTAATGAACTTCTCTTATGAGATACTTACGGGCTATTTTTGCAGATTGATAAAAGTCTCTCCTTCCTCAATCATTATGTCCAAGAATCCGTGGAGAAAGGTGCTCAACCTTATATTCCTGAAAGCGAGCGCACAGGGATGCTTAACACCAGCAGCTTTAGAAACGAAGACCATCATGAAGCGTCCATGCATGGTCTTAGATTTGAAGCTTACGACCTTCCCAAGCCAGTGGTACCTTCAAAATCTCCAGTTACTTACACACCCTCGACGGAGCTTGTTCCAGTTCCTGAGCCATCGTATTCCAGGGAAGTCCACACTTCCACAGCAGTACCATCGATATCAAGTTCAGGATCTACAGAACTCAAGCTACGGCTTGATGGAGTTCAGAAAAAGTGGGGCAGGCCAAATTATTCCTCTGGGTCAACATCCACCTCGGAATCCTCATCACAGAAAACCGTGAATGGAGTTGCTCAGACTGAAAGTGTAAGTACGTCCACATCAAGAGCACAGGCCACCTCTTCTTTTGACTTAAAGAAGCCTCAGGTTGAAATTTCCCCAGAGAAACAGAGGCTCGCAGCTTCACTTTTTGGTGGTCCATCGAAAACTGATAAGAGACCGACTTCCAGTAGTCATAAGGTTGTGAAATCTAGCAGCCACACTACAGAGAGGCCCCCTGCTGCCAAGCCTGTAGATGCATCAGAGAAATCAACTCCTGTCCAACCGCCTCCGGATTTGCTTGATTTGGGCGAACCCACTGTTACAAGTAGTGCTCCATTGATAGATCCATTTAAACAGTTGGAAGGACTTCTTGACCAAGGAGAAAATGTTTCAGTACCAAATCATGGAGCAGTCAATGCCACCAAACCGCCTGAAATAATGTCGCTTTATGTGGAGATTGCTGCAAGTGGGCAAAGTGGAGGTGTCGTTAATCCTATTCCAACTAATGGAGATGATTTGTTGAGTGGTTTATCAGGCGGGAGCATCAAAACTGCTGCTCCAGGAGGAGCTGCTGGGTCTCCATCATTGAGCAAGGGCCCTAGCCTTAAGGATTCCTTGGAAAAGGATGCTCTTGTGAGGCAGATGGGTGTGACACCTACTAGTCAAAACCCCAACTTGTTCAAGGATTTGCTCGGCTGAAATGAGTCATGCGAAAAAGATTCTCTGCTCAGCTTTTTCTGGTGATAATTGCATCTTGTTGTGCGATGCACATGATAATGAAATTTTAGCAGCCAGCAGAGGTACATCAGCATATGCACATTGATATTCCGAGCCATTTTTCGGAAGCAAAACTGAGGTATGCAAAAGTTCAGAGTTGATTCAGCCTCGGAAACCCTATTTAAAATCCAGTTCAAGTTCTGTATTCTTTTGCAGGACATTGTAGAATTTTGTAGGATAAGTTGGATTTGGTCATGTACATTGGAGTGTTACCTCTGGCAGATTGGTTGGAGAATTTCTCTTTGAATGCTTACGTTCGGAGACATCAAGAGTTAGCTCTGCGCATTGTCTTGTTGTTCCTCCCTTGAGTTCATGTGGCTGTTGAAATAATTACGTGGGGCAACATCTTGTATTCTACATTACAGATACAACTTTCCTTCCCTTGTATATGAGGACATGTACACATTCGCAGAACGAGTTGCGGTTTGTGGTTCTTTCAAGTGCAAGAAGGGATTCGCTTGCCCGAGTTTGAGGTTGTTTGACCTATTTTCTCCCTTATAAGAAAATATTCCGCGGTGATTGTTGTTGTTTTCCTTCTGCTGTGCTTTTAACATGCCCAAAGTTCAGGCATATGGGGAAAAGACATCGAAAGACCGTACGTACACGTCATGAACATGAATGCGAGATTTTAAGCCACCCGGTCGAGCATTGTGCAGCAGGCTGAACGGGTTATAGTAAGCGTAACCCAAATGTTCTTTTCGAGCTCTGCAACAGAAGGCCTCATCCTGAAATGAGTGTCATGCCCCAGTAAGGTTGACTTACATCTTTGTGGACAAAGCCTCTTTGACTATGCTTTCTGCTTACTCTGGATGACTGGTTGAGTTTTTAAGCGCTTGATTCGGACAATGCAAATCCACGGTCCGAATCACATTTCTTTTTCTCGGGACAAAAGTAACTTTAGAGGCCACGTACGTGCAAACTCGTCCCAGTCATGTGTCATGTGAATGATGTGGCTTGCATCCATCCATTTTATTAGATGAAGTCGAATGTTTGGGCGTCCTAACCTGTCCCAACAGAGAAACACGAAACGAAAATATTACCTAAGTACACAGGCGAAGGCTTCTTCTGGGATCACTTTCAAAATAAAAGGAGAACTAAATACTCTCAGTTTGATCTTGAACTTGATCTGTCTTATTCACATGTAATGAAACCGAACCCAGCAAGCCAAAATGTTATCTTACATCAAATTCTTAAGTATGAAAAAGTAAGTTCGCTTGCAATTAGGGGTGAACGGTCTTAGAATTGATCTTGGTTTCAATAGAAACTTGAAAATTACTTTGTCGAGACTAGTTCTCAATTTTCAAAACTCGAAACCTACTATGTATATCCTAGAACCGACTAGAGAGAAACTCATATAAATTTGATTTGTGCATTTTGTGAAACATCTTGGTGAGCAATTTTGCAATCATTTTGATTTGAGCTGGTAAGGAGCTAAAGTTTATTATGGTACTTCATGTGTTTTGACTCCGACAGCATTAAACCGGCTAATTCAAATGAAGACTGCCAATTGAATTAAACCCAACTGCGATATTCACTTTTTCAATCAGTTACAAATTAAGAACGAGTCCTAACCAATCATCAAGATTAGACTACCAGTTTGCGAGACAGAGGCGTAGTATGTGATTGCAATACACTTTTCTTTTCTTATTTTTTCATGTTTTCCATTCTTTTTTGTCGAGGAATTTCGCGTTGCTCGGAGGCATCTTTGGTTTCATTTGGCAAGGTTGGAACGTAATTTAAGTATATCGGGTAAACCATTAAATAAAAAATCGACCACAACAAACATATTGAATAAAAACAAATTTCTTATTTACAGCGATCCCCATAAAAAGCAGAAAAAGAAAGGGATAAATGCTATGGAAGTCCTAAAACTTGTCACGAAAATGTAATTGAGTTATTAAATTTGCAAAAAGTGTAATCAAGTTATAAAACTTGTCAAAATGGTTCAATTGAGTCATAAATTTAACACTGTTAGTTTTATTGACGGAAAATGCAAATGTGGTATTTTAAATGATTTTTTATTTTCCAATTGGCTTTTTAAAATAATTTTTTATTCAATTTTTAAAAAAATTATATTTAAAAAATAAAATTCATTTTTTTTTTTTAAAAACTATTAAAAAAGAAAAAAATGGCAGGAGGAGGCGACCGCCCATCGTCAAAGGGCCGGTGACGATTGCCTAGATCCGGGCGAGCCTCGTCGGCCCCAAGCGAGGGCCGCCGAGGCCTCACCTGTGGCGGTGATCGAGGCCTTGCTTAGGGTGGGCGACGGTTGCCGACCCCTCGTGAGGGCCGACATGCCCAGATTTAGGTGCCCTCCCCTGCGTCGGCGAGGGTCGCCGGCCCTCGCCTAGGGTCGGCGAGCCCTCACTTTGGTTGGGTGGCGAGTTGGCGATTGTTGCAAGGCCCCTCTAGCGATGGGTGGCCGGCGACTCTTGCCCTTTTTTTTTTTTAATAGTTTTTTAGAAAAATGAATTTTAGTTTATAAATATAATTTAAAAAAATTGAATAAAAATTATTTTAAAAAGCTAGTTGGAAAATAAAAAAATCATTTAAAATATTATATTGACGCCACGTCGGCATTTCCATTAATAAGACTAACGCGGTTAACTTTAGGATTTAATTGAACAATTTTGATAAGTTTTAGGATTTGATTACATTTTTTTTAAAGTTTTAGAATTCAATTATATTTTCGTGACAAGTTTTAGAACTTCCATCGCACTTATCTCAAAAAGAAAAGAAAAGAAAAGAAAAGAAAAAAAAAAAAAAGAAGAGAACATTCGAACGCGAGTGGGAAAGAAGACCTTTTTCTCCACTCGTCCAAAATCCAAAACCCAACTGCTCTCATTCCCGCCCTTCGCACCTCTCTCTTACTCTCTCTCTCTCTCTGAAATGGCGGAGAAAGGGAAGGCGGCGTCTCTGCTCGCGGCGGGATCGGCGCGATCGAGAGTGGACAGGTCGTTCAAGCGCGCCCTCCTCCCTCTCCTCTCCGCCGCTTCCATCGAGGTAATTCCTCTCCCTCTCTCTCCCTCTCTCTCTCCTCTCTCTCTCTAAAACATCCCGAGTCCGCACGTGGGGTGCCATGAATGCTTGCAAACGAGGAACCTTTCCTGGGTTTGAAACTCGCGGCGACGGCCTCGGTGTTCGAAATGGGGAGCGGGGCGAACCGTGCGGTTTTGGGTCGAGACCTGTTTCGGGGGGGATCTTCTGCTTTTTCTTCGTAATTGCCAAGGGGGTGGATATCCCCGACTTTCCGTATGCCGGGAATGGCGGAAGGCGGTGCCGGTTGAACTGCCTTGCCGTACTCCGTTTTGAGTGTGCGCCGGCTGGATTCTTGATGCAGATCTATCGGCGGAAACTTAATACCCCGCGATTCGAATCCGCCCCGAAGTTGAATTGAGATTTGTAATTATCATGAATTATTGGCATGAATTGTTAAAGTAGTGCGAGAAGATCTGGGAAAGGTCCAAACTTGAAAGTGATGAGAAAATAATTTGTTTGGATTTGAAACTAAACTGTTCATTCGCCTATATTTTAAATTTCTTTGATCGATGGTCTTTAATAGTTCATTTTCCTGGGTAGACACCGTTGTGGAATCAGAAGCATGTGTATCTGATTTTTGAGGCTCTAGTAAAAGTTTACCAAAATGAGTGGATATGTTTTGTACTGAGGTAATAGGGAAACAAGTGCACGCGAATGCATATAACAGAAGTGTAGGACTAGAAGTTCCTTGATATAGGAATATGTTGAGGCTGTTTTGCATCCATAATTTTTCTGTGCATTAACTTTACAGGAGATCCGCAAAGCCTTTCCGAGTTTTTCGAGTGATGACCAACGACTCCTCCAGCAGCTATTCATCAAGGTGCAAAGGCTCTCTCATACTTGACAAAGCTTATTTTTATACTTGTCTTCACAAACGAGCGATGTACAAAGCTTTGATAAGCAGGTATCTCTCGAGATATGAACATGATAAGATTGAGAAGGTCATGTCAATCTAGATTTGTGAGAGGGTCCAATTATTCCAGCCAAGTAAAATAATGGCGATTTTCTAGGATCATTACTAGATTGAAAGGTGGGTACTATCTCTCAGAAATTATTGGGCTTGTGCACACAACTATTTTATTCTTCTTTACTCTCTGTGTTTCACTATATACGAGTCGTATGTGCTGTGTCTTCTTGCTATTCAATTCCAGCAATTTCATCCAACCATATTGTAACATGCCGTTGTATCGTTTCCTTTTAGAAAAGGAATTCCGTCACCCATATTGCTAGCATCAGTTTTCTTGTTGGCTAGTAACTTGATGGTCCTGTGTCTTTTTGGCACTGGTCAAAGTGTCAATCAAGAATAATACTAAAGCTAAAAGAATGGTTTGATGACAAAATGGAGATGGGCAACTGCTATCTGCTGGAGAGGCATTTAAGGACATATTTGATTCTGTGTAATATGTAAATTTGCTGTATCTTTTGTTGGATGCATTTCCTGTACTTTTGAAACTTAAATACTGACTTTGTATGTAAATTTTTGACAGGTTATTACTTCACTGCATGGACATGTAGAGGTAAGTTTGTTATTATGGATCCGTAGAGGTGGACTACTGCTCCTGTTAAAACTAATGCCGTTCTTGGAGGAACTTATGAGAAGGAAGAGGGGGATATTATCAGCAAATGTGTATTGCTAGATACTTCAGTTTTTTCAAACTCATGTTCTTGTGGCAGTAGTTGGCCTTGTTTTCTCACATATAAGCAACTCAAACTTTCATTTGTTCTGTTCTACTTAATCTTTTCCTTTTTCTTCTCCTCTAATTCATGATTTAGCATTTGGCAAAAAAGAATATGACGCCAATATATGACAGTGAAAAGGTTCCAAATTTATACTGATTCACCATTTGCACAACATGCCTGTTGCTCTGCCCTTTTCCCAGTCTTGACTATTTTTGTTGATTCGTTTGTTCTTCCATTGAGACTCCAACCTCTAGTCCTCTTGGCATCTCCTAAGGATTCTCCCCCATATTTCTTTGGTGCTATGCTCAGATTTTTTTTTTTTTAAATAACTCATAATTCAGCAAATGAAGCATCATCCTTGTTATGTAGAAAATGGTCAGTGTTTGCTGTATATTTGGCTCATTTGTTTGCTGGCAATGTGAAATAGGGATCATTTACCTTATGCACGTAGTATGTAGACAGTACATGGTTTGTGTTGCATTCTAGTATCTTGAATGTGAACTTTGACCATCTATTATCATTATTTGCAGGATGTCTTCGAATCACTCTGTGATGAAATGAAGGTACTTTATTAATCCTGTTGATGACATTAACATGTCTAGATTTTTATTTGTGGGATTTCAACCTCAGTTTTTGCATTAGGCATGTGGCCTAATTTCTGTGACAGCAAATAATCTTACTTAGAATGGGACAAGGATGACAAGAGGGGGTAGAATTGCTCCTGATCTGTGTAATAGAATAGAGTAATATATATTTACTGGGAACCCATGCACAAATAGATACAAGAGGGGGTAGAGTTTTACGGAGTATGACATCCAACTTCAATTTGAGGATTTCATTAGTGTTTGAAAAGGAGTTTGGTTAAGGCCTGTGAGAGGAAATCAACTGTGTGCTGTTAAACATGGAGAAGTCGATCCTACCTGTGCTTTCCTTTGCTTTGTGTCATTTGGACATAAATCCGTCCATTATAATCTAGATGGCCAATAATGATTTTCAAACTTTCCCTTCTAAAGGATTGTGAGATTTTTTTTTCTTGGTAGTGCCTCTGGAACTTCACCATGTGATTTTTACGTTATTCAGCTTGGCATGTCATGTCTTGCTTTATTTGCAGGTGGGACCAGTTCTGGATACTGTGGAACAACTTGTTGAGGAACAGAGTCTAGACCTTGTGAAGTCAGATAAGTATGTATCAAGTTGTTATGGAATAACCATAATATTCTATATATGCTACGGTAACAATTAGGAAATTATTAACTTTTCTCAAAATATCTACTTTAATTTTTACAAATAGATCATTAGACAGAAGCATCTAATCTCAATGATTGGTGATTTATAATACATCACTTAATCGAACTAAACTAAATGATGGTCAGGCTTGTATGATGGTATGACTTTGTACTTGATGAACCTAGAAAGAGTTTGAGAAGCTGTCCATATTCGCATGGCACAATTTATGTTTTACTGAGTCATGGTCCCTTCCCCATCCTCGTCATTCCCATGAAGATTTTATTAACCATATTAGCTTTTGAAACCCGCCAATCTGATGTGTGGTTTTTTATACTGATACATTGCCCTTTTGTGCTTAGTTGTTTTGAAGATTATGTGTGGCCAGTACCACTTATGATTTGGACACGTACCTATTTTTGATTTAGAGGCCTTTTATTGGTAACAGAACATGCTCTTGAGCCCATATTCAATATATCAATCAATCTGATGTGAATAGACACTTTGCTTGATGATAAAGTCCTTGTTTAGAGGCTCATTGCAAGTATCCTAATTCAATTGGATCGCTAAGTCTCTTGACAGGAATGCTTCTATTCTAACTTAGCAATAGTGAAGTACTTAATATCTTGGTCCTATACTGTGTTTTTATCTGAGTTCAGCACAAACGTATTGGACATAGCAAGAGATTTGTCAATTTCAAAGAAGAACGAGATTCAGCACTTGAAGGAAGTGCTGGAAAAGGTATGTCGCAATAAAACATACAGCCTTATTAGGTTTGTAGACAAGCATATATATTGTGACAATGTCATCAACTAATATTTTGGCTTGGAAAAATTATTTAGTTCATTTCATTTTGCATTTTTTAAAATTTTCTTATTTTGACTATACTATAGATGGTGGCCTCTTTAGAATCAAGTTTATCAAGGTTCACAAGAATACCATTAGCGGACATTTTGAACTTAGGGACCACATCTTGTATATGGTCATCCTTAAAGATCACATCATAAGATGATTTTCCTGAAATATGTCTACTGCGACCTTATGGTACTACTTGGTATTGTTGTATTAAGTAAGCGCGGTGCCTTGATGCCTTGATTCTGGATATTTAGGTGAGGGTGGGACTCCTCATGCTTTAACCAACTTATGGCATGCTTCAGAAACCTATGTTTCACCCCCTAAGAAGTGTCTAATACTTTGTTTATGTTTGTTCAAATGGATTCAACTAGCCATTATAAGCACTGTGACTCAAGCCCTTTCGATATTTTGATTCTACCTACATAAAAGGAACTTACAATATTGGGAAAGATATTTGACAGTAACTAAAATGTAGGCATTTAATGATATTTTAATAGGATGGGAGTATAGTGGATGGATTGGCATCTAAAGCTTAAAACTTGAAATGAGATGTTTCATCATTCCAACACCAGGACATACGTAACTAAGCAAGTACATAATGGCAGACTTTTGAAAGTTACCTCACTATGGAGTTACAAAATTGTATATTTGGAACAAGAGAAAACCAAAATATACATATCTCACTTTTCTATAGACGATTCTGATCATGATGGAGGGAAGAAAAAGCTGTAAATCTTTTAAGATAATTGGCCTCTGTCCAGATCTTGTAGAAAGTTTAGATGTTTTTATCAATAAATGAACTAGCTTGTGCTTGTTTATAAAAGATGGTTTTATAAATGATTTACTTGTTTGTGACATCTTTTTCATTAGGCTGAAAGGCATAATCTCCAAATCCATGCTCGTCTGGAGCTGATCAAGAAAGGGAGACAACAATCATCTGTCACTGAAGATGCTCTTCAGAAGGTGTGATTTGGACTCCCTTTTCTTTTTTAGTTCACATCTGTTTTTAGTTATTTTTTGAGCTTGTAATGGTAAGTAACATTGTGAAGCTGTTGGATTAATGCAAGTCGAGCAGTTGATGGGTGAGATGCAGACTCACAAGACGTGCAGCGGTTGAAGGCCCTTACATCGAGATAACTTGTAACTCCTATCGCTTTGAGGAAATTGCTCCAACTTGTGTGGTGATATACACCAATTGTACGTGTCAACAAGCTAAGTTATAATCTTCTCTCTTGTCACTTCCTTTTGTTGTGCGCAAGAAAGTATGCCCTTTGGACCAAGTGTATGATGCCACCGAAGGGGTCTGGAGCGGGAATTAAGCTTTCATAAAGTATGTACATCCTTTTTGCTCCTTCACAATCCACATCATCGTTCTGTCCAAGGCGTTATTAAATGATTTAAGCATGAGGGAAGCTGCTCTGTTCAAATACCCTTGATTAGTATAACTTTTAGAGGTACTAATTCTTGAACGAATCGTCCTGAGAGCTAGCAACCGAAGCGGCACGAAGGACAGCTGTGGTAGTAGACTTGCCAGCTAATAATTTTCCTACTTTGATATGCCAAACCAAAACGATTGTAAGGACATCCATCGTGGCACAAAGAAATTGGGCAACTCCCAAATACCATATTGGCAAAGTGGTAACATTCAGAAGCTTGTTGAAGCCAAAGTCTGCATATGGTTTTGCAGTTTAGGGAGATGAGATGTTAGATTGGGCAGAGGCCTGGTGGACTCTTGTTTCCTCATTCCAACGTCTAATGCAAGAAAACAAAATGGTCCTCTCACTGCTGTATCGAATGCCTAAAAGTTGTTCGCACAATGAAAAACGAATACAGCAAGCTGATTGAGGAAAGATTTCCAATGAAATGAAGTGGCCAAATAATGCTGCGTTGGACTTCTAGAAAAGGTGGTAAGCCGAAAACAGCTATTTTGGCGTTGCTGGAATTTGAAGGAAGTTCATTCAAATGGAAGTCCTACAAAGAAATCAAACTTGTTCTAAACAAGCAACGCGATCAATATGCTCCACAGGCTTGAATTTAAACGCTTATTCCTGAATTTTCCATCAACAGCGACGCCTAATACGATACTTGACAGACAGGTGGGCTTTAGCTGTTTTGGAAGAACTCGAAAGTCCCTGGTCTGGTCAGCATTTTGGCTTTGTGCTTGAGATGGCTGATGGCAATATTGAACATTTTTTCTCTACCGTCTACATGGAAACTTTCACTAATCTAGAAATCATCACGACACGGTTTGCAGAGCCATCTGAATTCAATTATTGGAATATAAAAAATATTAGATGGATTGAAAATATCCGAGTAGAGAATCACAACAGGGCAAAGGTGCCTCAAGTCCATCAAATCTTTTCTGCCCTTCTTAACTTAGAGGCAACCTAGGATTCGAATTTTGACTCTCTCATGGATGATCTGGATTTTGTTACCTTTCTTTTGTCTAGTCAGACAAAGATGGGCCGAAAAATGACTGCGTTTTTTAGTATTATTCAGCCAACTGTCGAACAATATGCGCTGTAATTCGTACAAAAGGCAAATCCTTTTGTGTAACTATTCTGTTTGTCGATTAGGACTTTGATATCGAGTAGATTCGCTTGATGGGTAATGAATTTACTAGCGTCTTTCATGATTGAGAAGGCAAGTTAGAATTTGAATAACTTGTGACCGGGCCCCCGGGGGGGACGTCACTCTGCGGGAGGATTAAACTAGCCAAGGATGACTTTTCATACTATGGGATTTCACTCACTATTCATATTCGAAAGAGTCAGGGAATAATTCTCATAAGCTTTTGAGTAATATCACAGCACGGTGTGCAATCACAGTTAGCAAAGAAGCTGCTTCCAGGTCTTTCTTTCATTTAAGTTTCCTTGCTCCTAATAATACGAAGTATGCGGTCTTAATCTTAGCCTTAATAGGAGTGCTTTACAGGATCGTGTTACAGAAGTCCGAGTAGCTCGGCTTCAATGCTTAGAGGCCTTGCTGGCTCTCGGTTCTAATATAGAGAAATAGAATAGTGGGGCTAGGGAAGAATTATAACCATTGGAGTTGACTTGATTTTATCGATGACATTCTATATTCTGTAGCTTAGAAGGTTGTATCCATCTGTGTTCTGCTTGCGAGATTAGAAGTATTATAGCTGGAAGACAGCACCGGTTCATATGGACTTAGTTTATGGGTGAAACTGAGAAGCACGACTTGAAGGCCTTCCTCAGAACTAATTATCAAAGGAGCCCATACGTCAGAGACTTAGGATGTCAATGTTTGATTGGCAAATGAGTCTTTCTATCTTCTGTATCGATGTCACTAAATATTTTTCGTTGAAGAATTGGATGAAACACTACAGAGGAAAGCTAAACTCTCAAAACCGGCATTCACAAAGTGGTCCCAGCGGTCCAGTGGGTATACTGTCTTCGACGTACACGACTTAGTTAAATCTCTTTGCTAGGTCTTAAATAAATTTTATTTCACTACTGGTGTCAATTTTCAAGGAACGGAATAAACTCTATCGTAAGAAAGAGGGACAAAGCCACCTTAAAATAACGATTTGTTCCCCTGGGGCTGAACCTATTATCTTTGGCCCTAGAACCTAAGCCTGCCTACCCACTAGTATAGGTCTAATTTATAATTTCAGGAATAAACCTTTTTACAATCAAGCAATCCAACTTTAAAGTGGAAACAATAATATGCTTGCTTGCTCTAAATGTAGAGCTTACCTTCACTTTAAGAATGAACTTCCCCTGAGGAGATTAAAACTCTATGATAGCTGAGGATCTTACCTTGTTGCACCTGTTCAAAAAGTGTCTTGCTTTTCAACTATAGCTTGATCAAGAATATTCAAGATAACCAAGTATCTATACCAAACCAAATATCGATGACATATAAGCACTTAAGGTGCACCATCATACCTACCTGAAAGCACCTACAATGTTCCTACGTAGACGAGTTGACACCGTCACTAGTAAAGCAAGGAACAAATGAAATTTGAGTTAGGTTCTCAAGACAGGACAGGATTTCGGGTTTTCTGAATTACTCTCGACCAAACATCAGTTAAAGCACCCAAAAAGCTTGGAAATATCTTCCCCAAATCCTGCTGGTGTGAAATACTAGCCAAGGTATAGAACAGTTTATGGAGATGGTGTATCATGATCATTAAGTAGTGGACTAGCCATAAGGTGAAACCTGTTCAGCCAAAGTGGCTCAAGATTTCTGATAAAAAAAAGTAAAATTCGCTCGAGAGGGCATACTCAATGAGTGAAGAAAGTATGTGTAACTACTTATTATGCATCACAGCTCATCTTTATGCAACTATCTTGTCTGACTGTATCTATAATGGTATCGTATAGTTGATCATAGCTTCATTTAGGAAATATCCATTCATCTGACTATGAATGTGCTAATGCTTTCTCGATGTGCTACATTTAACAAGATAGTGTAGTAGAGACGAGCTAACTAAGCTCTTTTTGAAATCACGGATGGAAAGAGAAAGAGGTGTAGGTATATGTCTACACCATCGAATTTGATGGGTCCACTTGATCAAGACTGGACCACAAATTCTATGGTTCGAATGACATCCAGGTTCACGGAATAATTTTCGCTCCCCTTGTAAGATTCAAGAGAAAGGGAGATAGAGGAAGGAGGCATTGAATAAATAGGAACACATTTAGGTTTTCCTTCCATGATTAGCATACCACCTTGTCGGATTTTGCAGCGCAATCAGGGCAAAAACCTAAGTAGCAGCTACCTCTGACCGAGAATCCTAAAAAGCGTCGTTCATGTACGTATCGTCGCCAATTTGTAACCCTTAAAACTGTAAAATGGCCACAGCCATATCCTCATCGACTGGTGGCACTGGACCATCTCCGGCGTCTCCTTCCTCCCTTGAGATGTAGTTGAAATTTCTTCGTTACTGCTATAGTTCGTCCTGAAAATTATCCCCTAACTTTGGTCCGAGAGTGTTTTCCGAATGTCGATGACTACATGAGTGACAGTATGCATTGCCAGATAATTTCAACTATTTGCAGTCGGTGGTTAACCGAGAGTACTTACATTAGAATTCATGTAGAACTGCTTCCGCCCTCACAGCTGATGAAACTTGCAAATCCAGTTGTCTAGCGAATAATCATGGGTGATCGGCAGCTACATTGATCCTAAGCAGTTCTCAGAGAAATAATTCTTCACATTAAATTGCCAAAAGAGAATGAATAATCCTCGCTGTCTGAAATCATATGCATAACAGTGTCCTAGTCAATACGTGGATTGCGTTGGTCATAAGTTTGGCGGGTCGATTGTCGTTCAGCCTTTATCGGTTAGCATTGCGCTTTCGACAATGAAAATAGATTGTCGAAGCATGTTATGGAAAAGGAGACACATGCACTTCACATTTTTTTGGTCGTACGAACTGAATTATCGGCAATCACACACAGCTTCAAAGCATTATCTGCCTTAGGGCTTTGAATTCCTCTCTTTGACGTGTCCGTTTCATGCAAAATATCGGTGATTGACATTTTGTAAGTTGTTGAAGAGGGGAGAGAGAGAGAGAGAGAGAGAGAGAGAGAGAGAGAGAAAGACAGAGACATCTGTATCAAGAATCCATTAAATTTTTTTCATTGATGCCTTGCGGACTTTATCATGCGTTGGCAGTGACAAAACTAGTGAAAAGAATGGCGAAAACGACCGCTTAGATTACATTGATCCCACCATTCCGAGGGAATCTTTTTCCTATCCTATGAAGAAAAAATTTGAGCATGATATGGTTGGAATTTTGAGAATTTTTTCCCCTTTTACTAAGTTTCCTTTTTGTCTCGACCTTTTCACTCTTCTGTACAGTTTTGGCTCCCTTCTGGGACGTGCCTTGCTCATCTCAATCTTCCTCTCTCACTGTGTTTCTCTGAGCTTGTCTTGACCGAAAGAGAACAGAGGAATTGATCTCTTCTTGTAGGAAGAATTTGGCCTGTTACTCCTTATTTTCCTCACTGCCAAGTAATCCTTTTGTGGGAAGTAGATTGGTTTCCCATTGCTTGAATATTATGCATTGGATTATTTTTCTGGAGCAATATTGTTACGTTCTGTCTCTATTCTTTTGATGTCCTCTGATATAATCTGATGGGCAATCCATTCTGGGGAAGAGCAAACGGGCCATACTGAATTCCATTCTGTGAACCCATTATACACCACCTGCACAGCAACATAAACAAACAAAAAGCCCATGTCAGATTTTCTGTACCATTTTAAGTAACTGAACCTGTGTGTGTGTGTGTGTGTGTGTGAGAGAGAGAGAACTGTGTAAAAACATTTGGATTGACTAACCTGTACTTGGTGGTCAGATGATGGAGAAGCACCAAAATCTCCAATTTGGCCAACTCATTCCCTGGGCAGGAGTGGACTCCATTTCCAAATGGCAAGAAGGTGTTTGGTTTTGGAGCAACCTGTTCAGTGGTTAAAAAAGAATAATTGATGAGATGCTGCTCAATGACTGCTTGTTTTTCCCTCTTGTTTTGGGTGGTAAAAAATTTCTTAGAACTGGTGAGTTATGTCACTGTCAAAGAATATATTACCTCAAATCGAGATGGGTCAAATTTCTCAGGCTCCGGGAAATTTTCAGGGCTGTGGTGAATGTTCCTGAAGAGAGGCAAGACTTTCCAGCCCTTGGGTATGAGATACCCTGCAGAAAAAACAAAATAGGGGGAAAAAACCAATTTTTTTATCAGCATCTGCAGTAAATAAATATATAAAAAAATCTGATTGTACGGTCTGAATCTGAAGCTTATCACTCACCATCGTATTCAACATCTTCAACAGCTTCTCTGAAGGTGAAGGATAGAATAGAGGCGACTCTGAGCGTCTCTTGAATGACCCTTGAAGTCATTGGCATGTTCTTGGTGTCTGCCCAGGTCAAAACCTTCTCCTCACTGCTCTCTTCTTTCGTCCTCCTTATGGCTTCTTGCTCCTCCTGTAGAGCCAAACGCACGCATGAATAAAATTTTTCTCTTTTTCTTTGAACAGTTGAAATTATTAAACAATTCTTTAATTTTTATATTTTAATATTATTCCTCCATGCGTTACAGCTTGTCTGCCCTGTGAAATCTATAGTTGTATAATCAGAATGATTGAGGGATTTTTCCTCTGCCTCTGGTTTCTCTCGCATGATTGTGGGTCTGTTTTGTTCGAGGTGGAGGTGGACCGCACGTACGAAAAAGGGGACTTAACGAGAATACAGTAAAGATCGAATTTTTAACGAGGGAAATTTACCGTGACAGCCTCGAGGACGCTCGGGTTCTCGCCCAGGTACTTGACGATCCAGGTCAGGACGCTGGCGGTGGTGTCGCGGGCCGCGAAGATGACGCCGATGATGTTGTCGGCGATCTGCTCGTCGGTGAGGCCTTCCTTGTCGCCCATGAAGGACGCGAGCAGGTCGTTGTGGTCGAGCTTCATCTGCCTCCGGGTGACCAGGATCTTGGCCAAAATCCGGGCCAGCTCTTTCCTGGCCTTCATGGACTTGTGGAACAGGGTGCCCGGGAGGTTGATGGGCATTGAGTTGTACCCTTTTTCCAGAATGTAATAGCACTTCTTGAGATCTTCTCTGTACTTGATCTCGTCCTTTCCGAAAATGGAAAGAAGCGCGATCTTGAATGCGTACTGCAAGACAAGAGTTCTGATCAGTCCCAAGGAACTCCGAAAGGACGCTGAATTTTTTCTTCTTTTGCCCTATCCAAAACGTTCTGCCTCCACAAAAAGTAATCATACGTTGCCACGTCTGGTCTTTGTACTTACAAATTTATGTACGGAAAGATACAGGATACTACTGTCTTAACACTGTTGTGAAAAAGTTTTAACTGTTTGTTCACCGTAGTTACACCAAACTATATTTAATTAGTTAATTTGAGGAAATTCAACCACCCTGTTCATATGAAAAAAACAGGGGAAACCCATTACTTTCTCTCCTCTGTTCTGCGCTGGACAAAATTGACGACACCACGGAAGGCGACCTGAAAACCGGAAAAATCAGGAAAAAGGATAAAAAAGCTCACTGTTTTCATTTCTTGGAAAGTGTTGACCAATCTTCCTTCCCAGGACTGGAGGGAATCGACGGCGACGGACTCGATGCCGGCGACTCTGCTCTTGATGGCCTCGGGCATGAAGGCTCGGAGGACGAGCTTCCTCAGCTTGGCGTGGTAGTCCCCTTGGTGGAAGAAGATGGCCTGCTTGCCCAGCATCCTCTCTTTGCTCGCCGGGAATGTGGGCTTGAACAGGTGCGACTTCGTCACCAGCACGAACTTGGCCGCCTCCGGGCTCGATATCATCACGCAGGGACACCCCAGTATGTGAGTCTTGAATATCGAGCCATACCTGCCGAAATTCAGGAAAAAAAATTCGAGAACTCTAAGAAACGACGAAAACCCAATTTCGGTAACTTCGAGTACGTTGAGAATTCGGGATCAATCCCCCGGTTTTTCGCCAAAAAAAAAAACTTTTTCTCTGCCGGACCTGCTCTGTTTCTTTGCGAAGAAGACGTTGGGGTCCTGGGAGTAGAGCTGGAAGGTCTCGCCGAGGTAGGGCCAGCCGAGGGTGCCCGGCGGGAGGGGCAGTCTCCGGCGAGCGGAGGCGAGGAGGTGGAGGGCGGAGCGGAGGAGGAGGGAGGCGGAGAGGATGGCGAGGACGGTGGTAAAGAGGACGGTGGTGAATTCCATGCTCTGTTTTTTTTCTCTCTCTCTGGATTCGAAACAGAGAACGAGGAATGGGAACGGTGGGGCGGCTTTCTTCTTGCGCTGAGGAGGACGAGGAGAAGTAGTGAATGATTTGGTGTGAGAGGAAGGGGATGAAGAAGGGGGGGTATTTATAGGCTTTTTCTCCCGGGGGGAAGAGAGACAGAGAGAGAAAGTTAGAGAGAGAGAGACCCTTCACACAGTCAGCTCCAGCTTCACATACGGAAGCTCCCTCCAGCTAATTCTCGGTGTTCCCCCCCCACCAAAAAAAAAAGAAAAAAAAAGAAAAAAAATTGTTTATTATATTGAAGATTTTACGTATGGTACGCTGATACGGAAATATTCACTGATTAAATTGAGATTTATATAAGTGTCGGTATCTATATCCCACTTTTGTAACAGTTTTCTCACGCTACGAACATAACGTATTTAAGTCCTTTTGTTAATTCAAGTTCGGGAAACGCTTGATCGGCACTCACTGATATTAATGTAAGTAGCGGTGGCATGTAAGTCACGAGATGTAATTGATAGAAAAGGCAATTCGGGTTGTATGCTGGCATTAATCGGTGGCTTGCATATCATTGTTACTTCCAATAGTAGTAATGACTGTTATGCTATCCTCATTCATTTAGCAATTAGCATGATAAAGAGAGTGATAGCCGAATGCATGAAGCACGAGGCTCACATCTTTACAAAATTGACCCGTCAGAAATTTGAGTCTAGACTCGTGGATATTTTGTCTTTTCTGATCGATACTATCCAATCGCTCTTAACAATGTGAGACTTACATGCTCGTGAATCGATACGGCTTGTTGAGGGACGGCGTTGCATTTTCAAAAAGTACAGTCTAAATCGCAAGCACAATTTTGTCTCATCTCCTGGGCAGGAATGGAGGGAGAGGAAGGATGAAGAATTTTTGAGCTATCTAAAATCTTTCAATCTGCTGGGGTCGACCATGAGAGAGATGAAGAATTTTTGAGCAATCTAAAATCGTTGAATCTGCTGGGGTCGACCATGGGAGAGAGAGAGAGAGAGAGAGAGAGAGAGCTTGTGTCAGTATCAAATGGCAAAAAAAAAAAAAAAAAAAAAAAAGGGGTGTTGACCATGAGGGCGACTGGCGCCTAGTGGATCAAAGAAAGGCGGAGGAAACCGGAAACAGGCCCTTTGGTTTTGGCCAAAGGGGAGTTTTGCTGAGAGTCGGCGAGCAGATGAATTTAATCGAATTCTTTTTATCCCCATCTGCATCCAAAACAGCCCTAGAGTGAGAGTAGAGTGGCTGTACTCATGTTCTCTGCAATTTGCATCCGATGCCACTTGCCCTTTTGACCGGAACACACCCGGGAATGGTATTGCTGGACATGATGGTTTTTATTCAGCTAATCGTCATCATCAGCATCATCATGTTGGAGCTACTGGAAATACTGTTTCAGTTCCTCTTTAGTCCGTGTTATATCTCGAATCTATTCATGAATGTTTCGTATCGAATTTCAGAGATCTTGAATTCAAACAAATAGTCTCAGGTCGAAACAATTCTTTTTCCAAGGAAAGCAAGCAACGACATTGTGACGGCCCAAGCGCGGGGCACGTCTCTTGTCCCACATCGCTTAGGGGGGGAGAGTCTTGAGACTAGTTTATAAGGCTTAGGTCCTCTAATCTGTGTAACGCATTTCACGTACGCTTTCGCTGCGCTGAAAACAAACCCGTGAGGAGGAGGTTGTTGTGTCCTCATTTAGGAGCGACGCTGCGCTCGATGAGTCTAGACTTTTCTTTTCTTGCAACTGTTCAATCGATCAAGTGTCTATTGGAGTCTAGATGACTATGTCTCAATCGATCAAGTATCTACTGAGTCTAGACTTTTCTTTTCTTGCAACTGTTCAATCGATCTAGTGTCTATTGGAGTCTAGATGACTATGTCTCAATCGATCAAGTGTCTATTGAGTCTAGACTTTTCTTTTCTTGCAACTGTTCAATCGAACAAGTATCTATTGGAGTCTAGATGACTATGTCTCAATCGATCAAGTGTCTATTGGAGTCTAGATGACTATTTCATGAGACATGATCTTTCGTCTAAATAGTCGTCACTATGTCATTCAAACACGTGAAATTGAAAATGGGCAATTCCATCTCATTTCTTCCTCATATTTGCATTATTCATTCGATAACCACTGGGATAATCGATCAAGTGTCTATTGAGTCTAGACTTTTCTTTTCTTGCAACTGTTCAATTGATCAAGTGTCTATTGGAGTCTAGATGACTATTTCATGAGACGTGATCTTTCGTCTAAGTAGTCGTCACTAAGTCATTCAAACGTGCGAAATCGAAAATGGGCAATTCCATCTCATTTCTTCCTCATATTCGCATTATTCATTCGATAACTACTGGGATGGGTTTTGACTCCCACTTGCAAGGAGACAGATAAAAGTCTTGAACGACGCGAAATCGAAAATGGGCAATTCCATCTCATTTCTTCAAACGTGCGAAATTGAAAATGGGCAATTCCATCTCATTTCTTCCTCATATTCGCATTATTCATTCGATAACTAGTGGGATGGGTTTTGACTCCCACCTGCAAGGAGACGGGTAGAAGTCTGAGAGTGAGAGTTATAATAAGAATAAAATAGGGCCGATAAAAAAAAGAAAAACTTCTCTATTATAGATTTGGGTCAGGTGCGTATCTTGAATCGAGTCGTTCACGCTTCTTCTACGTCATTAGGGTTTTACCATTTGAGCAAGATTTGAACGTCATGTACAGATTGACTTCTTCTTCTTCTTCCTCCTCCTCCTATTACCCACTCTAGTTCTTTGTCGCGCCCGCCAAGCTTTCTCCATCTGGTGAAGCATTCTTCTTCGACAGGGAGATGATGCAGCATTCGAGAGCAACGCGTGGCGGATGACTCACCAACGCGTGATCTCCGAGGAAAGACCCTGATGTGGTAATCAAAGGTTTGAAAGTTCATAAAAACATGAAGAAACAGCGGAAAGGGCTACGTTCAAAATGATTGTTTGACCATTCATGAGTTGGCTCGTTCTGAGATTGATAGATAATCCACGTGTTTGCGGACTTTCGTACCAATAGTTGATCTTCGTTTTTCCTTTCTAAGTACATTTCCTGCTCTTCCAATCCATATATAGTCTTTCCCACCAAATAAAAGAAAAACAGAAATTAACCTGCTCACGGGCGTGCGGGGTGTTTACTGAGGTTTCAGGTAGTCGGTCTCTATCCCAATGTCCCCAAATTATAATGAAGTTGAAATAAAAATGAATATGAATGATAATTAAATTTGAAATCTAGTAATCAAAAGACAGATCAATGGGAAAATTATATAACCAACCCTAAATTTATTGTATGAATATCAATTCAATTATAAATTTTTCAATTTTGTCAATTCAGTTCTAAACATATATGATATTCTGGTATAGTACTTTCGACCAATTATTGAAATTGATGACGTGGTGGTAAGCTAGATACGATGGTTGGTGATAATCCGACTGCCACATTAATGATTTTTAACGAAAATTAATTAGAATGACTATATTGATGTTTTACACAGAGGGCGAAGAATAAATTGGCAAACTAAGAAATTAGGACTAAATAAGTATTTATATAATAAATTTAGGACCGACCTGATAATTTTCCCAAATTGTGGCCGGTGACATTATTGGATTTCTTTTACAGGCGACAAATTTCATTGGAACTTTGCGACAAATATCTTCACTTAATTATATATGAAATGGCAAGGCCATTTGCTCATGACACCTGTGCTCCAGCATATGAGTTGCCTGCGTTCATTCTCATGAACGAACATTTTCATGCCTCAGGTGTGATTCCACCGTTAGTTGCATCATAGGAAAGGGGCACACAGGGTTCGATGAACTATATATGTACCAAATTGAAGTACAGTTACCATGACCTTCATTGTGATTTGCCAGCATTATTCTTTGACATATGCTTGTGATGGAATGATACTTTCATGAATGTCTCGACATATCTCAATCGTGAATGCATATCTTATTGTAAGAACCACGATTCAAAATATTAAAAATGCGCATCGAGCTATGTTGATGCTATTTCCATGACTAGGTCCATCTCTTGTTACCATCTTATCGACCATTGGATGTCTGACTTAACAACCCATCTTTCTCTCTCAACTACTCAAAGCTCCGTCCATCACGGTCGTGCACTCTTGCCTCTACAACCAAGCCACCTTCACTAGCCTTCCCTATAGACGATCACTCCCCACACTCGTCGGATTGGACATGGACCTAGTTCATCCATGCCAGAGGGAGTCCTATTTCGATACCACCCGCAACAACTGACGATCCATCCCCGTCCACGTGGCCAGGCCCTTAAAACAAATATTCCAAGTAACCACATAAGATGTAAACCACTTAAATGGTGTATCTACACGTCAAGCCACGTACTTGTATTTGATCATTCGTCGTAGCAAAAGTCATCAATTATCATAAATTCAGGTAACGACCAAAGAACACGGACCGAGGACCACGTAAACGAAGTCCCCATTTGATTAATCCCACTCAAACACGCAACCAATCGGATTTGGTCGGATCATCTAGAATTACAAGACTTCTCCTCCAAGAGCAGTGCCAGTGACTATCCCCTAATCAACCATCTTTGAAACATCATCTCTCGCGGCGATGATAGTCATGGAAACCCCCGGAATCAAACGGTTACAGAAAAGCCCCCGGAAATTCAATGAGGTTGAATATTTAGCAAGCGAGATCCATCCATACCCTTTTTTGATAATGACGGCACCAGCCCAAAAAGCCAGACGAAAGAAGCCAGACGGCCAATCAATGTCGATGACAACAAGGTACGTGTTGCGAGGAAGGAGGAGAAAACGTTGGGATCGGGGGAGGGTGGTGGGGGAAGGATGACGAGCCTCCGAAAAGGGGACCTTTTGCAATTAATGGGGACAGAAAGTTAGAGAACGGGTAGCATTCCATTCAAGAGAGGAAGTCCCGAAATAGACACACACCCACACACCCAAAGGACGCACATAATACGCGGAACGATGGATTTTGGAGGGTAGTCCGAGAGGTGGGGCTGACGGAGGTTTTGGCAAGCGGCTCGCTTTGTAGGTATTATTTGGCCAAAAAAAGGTCTTGCAATGAAGTCTTGCATGTACACGCGTCGTCTGCATGGTAGGGACACGACCATGCAAGTTGGTTTTTTCCTCCGTTGAATGGGTAGAGCCCATGTTCGCGCCTTGAATTTCTAGAGGGAGAATGAGCCCTCTCTCTCTCTCTCTTTCTCATACGTCTCAAGGAGCAAGCGCGTGAATGACAATGTCCTGTCCGAATGTTGAGATGATAATAGATCAATGAGATTATGAGAATGTTTCGTTATAGAAAAATTATCCAAAAATTTCTAAACCTAATGAGTATATATGAATTTTGATTTGAACCTTTTAATCGTGTCAATTTAGTCAAAATTTTTTGACAATTTATCTATTCAATTTTCAACTTTTCAATTGTGTTAATTTAATCCTAAATATTTTGAAGATTTACCAATCGGTACTAAATCTATTATTTGGATATTTGGTTAGAATGACTCGATTGATGAATCGGTAAAAGATTTATGACTAAATTTATACAATTAAAGGTTTAGGACTAAATTGACACAACTGAAAGATTTATAAATTGATCACTAAACTATAAGTTTTTTGGACAATTATTCCTCTTGTGAGATGTATAATCAGTGCCGCACTTATCTAAGACTCGTTATGCTACAAATAGAATCAATCACAGCATAAACATAAGTTTCGAAATCCCTATAGATTGGTCAAAAAAATGAGAAAGACGTGGATCGGTTCAGTGCACGCTTTAACCCTAATTGTTTCCCCAATATACACGTGGTCTTTTGAACGATTTGGATAAAGAGATTTTCTTTGAATCGCATGCAATACGCATGCGCGGATAAGTCAAATCGTGCAAACCCTAAACCGAGTTTTTACGTGATGTTTGATGAGAAACGTGTCGGGGGGTAAGTGCCACGCACGGCTAGCACACGTAGTGCGTGCATCGTGGATTTGGAGCCGATACATCGGACTTTTGCCTTTTGGAGAATTTATGGCGACAACTCATTCATTCAAGACGACCCCCAGCCGAAAACCTGCACGCGGAGACAATTCAAGAGGCTTGACTTTTTCCTCAGAATGAAAAAGGCTCGAATCGACCTCGTCTGCGTTGTGATGAAAGTCTGCCGTTCATCCCGCAAGTTGATCGACATCTCTTCCCAAAGCTTTAGATTGGATGCATGTGGATCGATTCAACGAGAAGGGGCGACTTTCAAATAATTTTTGTCATTTCTGCCCTAGCTTCATAGTCTTCTTTTCGCATTTATTAAGGAGGAAATGATTGACAATCGCCTGAGATGGGAAATCAATTTGCATAAGTTAACAATTGCTGTAAATTCAGAGAAAAAAAAGAGTATGAATAGTCGTCCAATGCTTGATAGTGGAATTAATATCTCAACAGTTTTTTTGTGTGGGGAATGAAAGTTCCATTGGTTTTATCTGATTTTTTCAGAAAGAAAGTTTATTTGTAAGATGCCAGGGAAGATTTTGCATAAGGAAAGTAAGGTTGTGTATGTCTTGCACTTGCATAATAGGACACCTTGCGCTTATGTTAGACATCAAAAAATGTTTACTGTTGGAGTCGGCAGTTTGACTGGAAAGAACAGTAAAGTTTACTCAATCGATGAGAATATCTAGTTTCGGACCGACCAATATGTGAATAAGTAGCAATTAAGTGATAAAGTGAGGAACATCAAGAAATGAAGATGATAGACTTGAATGCAACCGTTAGAAAAGTAATTATCAAGTAATGGAACCGACAAATCTCAGTTCAACCATCGAAGTAATGGAGACGAGGAACCCCAAAAGTTATCACTGTTCTACATATAGGCATTACTAAATAGTAGGAGTCACATAGAGCAGTTTACAATTCTTAGTAATTGTTGAATAACCCTGGGATTGTAGAAGTACAAGTATTAAAGTTGTATTCTTCGTAAACAATTGTCAATCAATCAAAGAACATCAATTGTCCATATGCACTTTCAATTTATCTTTACATTTTATTATTCCTTTAAATGGTCTGAACAATTATTCCCAATTTCGATATATTTAGATTTCTCGCCATATACATTTCCTGTCCAAAAAACAATAGAAGACCCGTTGCAGCTTTTGTAAATTTACTTAATGTTCCATTACCCTTGAAAGAAATTTCATTGACTCTTTCTAGTGAAATAGATTATTATCGATTAGTTTTATAATTGAACATGTTTGTGAAGAATATTTTTGCCTAACAAGGGAAAATAAAAATAGATCAAACTAAACATACGCATGCGAATATATAAGTTGATATGCATAATCCGGCGATTATAAAAGGGATATGTTGCTAATCAATGCCTATAATTTCCATCTCAATTTGTAATCGAAACAAGTGATCTTAGTACACCACACTATCAGGCTGATGGAGCATCGTTGCCAATCGCATATATCTATCGAAGTCTAATACATCACGTTTCTCTTGATCACGTGAATTATAATGCTTCCACGATACTTTCTTGCAAATGTTGAGAAATTATTCATATAATTGATTAGATTATCAATTGATTCTTGCGTGATGGCAAGATGAAAACATTATTCAGTACTCCAAACCCTAGATGTCTCTCAAGCAACCATCTTTTTTTAAGCTGTCTTATCCGTAATTAAGGTAAACGAGCTTAAAGACTTGAAGGACGGTCCGATAGATTGTTATCCCGTCTAATCACTAATTAGGCGGCATGATTAATTTAACCACTGACGTAATGAAATTGAACGAAGGATCCATGCACCACTTCTTCTTCTTTTTTTTCTATATTTTTTTAGATGCATGGCGCAAGCTTCTCAAATTCGTTGACTTTTATTCAATTTCTTTTTCGTGAATTTCAAATATTGCCGCGTGTCAATTGACTTTAGGGTTTGGGGAGCAACAACCCTCAAATGTTTATGAGCCAGATAGAGCTTTGACCAGACTCAATTTTCTTTTAAAAGATTAGAAGAATTGATGTCTACTCCTATGTCATCCTCAAGCCGTCCGTCCATCCGGCTAAAGCTTTAAAATGCTTTTTTTTTGCCATGTATTTTCCGATGATAATGTAATGACTGCGACACATTTTAACTCTATTTTTTTTTTTTAATATGTTAGGTTGAGATCATTCATGTAAAAGAGATTATAACATAGTTGAATTGCAAAAAAGTTAGTTGTATATTAATTTGCAGAGTGATTTGGTAAATTATTATTGGTTGCTAAAAATATGTGCTTCCCACTAATTTTAACTACCCTTTTGAAAGATTATTACCTCGCTTTACAGGTTAATATTGTGTACCTCCATTATAGAAAAGATATGATGTCACAAATATAAAACATTCGCTACCGGTGGTGACTCCCTTCGAAGGAAACTTCCTGTACTAAATGCGTATTTGCATGCGTAATTGCTAGCAGTCATTTTCGGTTACGTACTCATAGGCATGTAATTCATAGGGGCTGATATCATAGAAATCTCAAACTAGTGCACCTATATCATACATTTACCCCAAAGTCATTTTTCGTGCCATGAAAAATCTAAATCGATATTCTTGTGCCACATTCACCTTAAACAAATTTTCTTTGGTAGACTAGTGCCACATTTAACTCAAATTAATTTTCATGTTGCCAAAAACTTAAATCACTAGAATCTTAGATTGAGATATCTATTAAAATCTGCTCATTTTTCTTTAAGAGCTCAAAAATCTGCTAAGATTCTTAATTTTTTGTGACACAAAATTAGTTTAGAATATATTTAACACTAGTATACCGGTTTGGAATTTTTCGTGATACAAAAGTTAGTTTTGGGGTAAATGTGGTAGTGAGTATATTAATTTGGGATTTTTTGACATAAAAATTAATTTGGGGTAAATGTGGCATTGATTTACCAGTTGGAGATTTTTTGTAGTATCAACCCAATTTGTTTTCATTAGTTGCATGGATAGTGTTTTGTTTACGCAACGAAGAGTATAAGTTAGCAAGTGTGAGAACATATTGCATGATGTATAAATCCTAAGAATCAATATCATCTCAAAAATTTATTATGTGGATCCCATGTTGAGACCCACATGATCAAGTATTGAGATAAGCTTAGTCTAATTAATCTCTAAACTCTGCAATATCTTTTAGTGCGAACGAGCTTTATTGGACACAATGGACGAGATATATGAAAAGTACGTGAAGGTGAATAACAAAAACAAAATCTCCAATTGCGAGTTTTGGTTTAGAATTTAGAATCCCATTGATGAGCCCACAAGATAATTAAGTCAAATAAGCGCAGCAAGCATCGTGCTAGACGATAAAACCATTTTTAATTTCCAATCATATGATCCCTTGTGAGAAGAGACTTGCTACTGCGAAATATATCAAGTGAAGAGACTTTGTAATTGCAAGTATCTTGGTGCGGTTGAGATACCAAGTTCGCTAACCCTGGATCTTTGAGTTATGTGGAATAGTTATGACTAAGGGTGCGGATATCAAGAGTGCCAAAATATGGTACAAATGGATATTTTAGTGTCAAAATTTCTAGAAAGTACACTTAAACGTCAAAATCGGAAGAAAAATAGACATTTAAGTGCCAACGGCGAGAAATTCTGGTCAAACTACTGACGTGACTTTTTCTAGCGTGATCTTTTACCGACGTAACAATTCTTTAAAAAAAAATCATCCACGTAGATACCAAGAGTAAGCTAAACAACATTATTTTTGGCACTGAAGTGTTCACTTTTAACTAGGAGTGTCACTTAAGTGATCATTTTTTTTAATAATGATTGGCACTTAAGTGAACATGAAAAATGGCGTCATTTTAAACAAAGATTGCCGAGTGAACATTCCAGCAAGTCATGTAGACCAATTTTATTATTAAAATGATGCAACGTCATATTTCTACTAAGCTCGTTGGAATGAGTACTTAAATGTCCAATTTTTTTTTTAAAAAAAAGTGACACTTAAGTGTATCTTTTGGAACTTTTAGCACTAAAGTATTTACCTGTGCTAAGTTTTAGCACTTTTGTATATTTTATCCATTATGACTGAAACCAACATTTCTAAAAGCGCGCTTGTCTAATGATAAAATGATTTTTTATTTCAAATCATCTGATCTTTCATTAGAGAAGAGACTTGCCTGATTATGACATATTTTGTGTGAAGAGACTTTCCAATTGAAAGCGTCTTGGTGAGGTCGTAATAACCAATTCGTCAACTTTGGAACCATAAGTCACATAGTTAGCGTAATAATTATAATTGAAATCCATATTTTCTAATGTGCATTGGACTTTATGCCGATGCATAGAATGGGTCATTGACCCCGGTTGCCTCTCCCCCAAATCCTTTGCCTGCAAAAGAAAATATCCAACTCGATCCAATTTTCCCCAAGGAAGCCTCAAATTTGGTGACAATTTATGTGATCATTGTTCATCTCCCCACGAACAATGATTCCAATGGTCCATCCCCTCTTTCCGACTGCAAGAACCAGTCCAAGTGGACCCACAACATAGTTTGACCTACATATTCATCATCAAAACTTCCCGGAGCAGGTGCAAAACAGGCAAGCAGCCTGGACCGGACCATGCACCAACCTCTACCACCCCCGCCAATCATACGCCCGAAGCGTCAAGAATATCTAATCCTTAAGTTGCTCCTCAGGAATCTCGAAGGCCAAGATGACAAACGGAAGGGCCAGAAGGGGGAGGGAGGGACCCCCCAAAGAGTGCATGAACGTACAGTTGGTGCGTACCTTATTAAAAAAGGGGGGAAAATTCGGAAGAGAAAAAAGAGAGGAATTGTCACCACTCGCTGTCGTGCCCATCTGTGCACTCCTTGTCGGCTTCTGCCCGGGGCTGCGCTTCCTTGGACCTTCTCCCGTCTTCTGGTCTGGAACGCGATGATGCCAGATCCCCTTCTCGAGGACCCGTTCTCCTTTCCCTCTCCTCATTTCATTTTCCCTTTTTGGTCCTCCTTTTTGTCCTTTTCCCTCCCTAAAAATGGTTTGGCTTCCCTCCCCCAACTTGACGCCGGGCGGGGTCCACGCGCCACCCATTGGGGATGCGCGTTCGATGGACTTTCTAGCTTCTAGGAGGGGCCATGGGACGGGGGAGCCGGGGGACAGATCTGGACCCGGCGGAATTCCACGAGCCGACGTCGGCCCCAGACATCTTTTTTTATTTGATGAGTTTTGTAAACGAGCGTTTTAAGATAAGGATAATCGAGTGTGAGTTTGAAATTGTGGGATGTGCAGGATTTTGACCCATATTGGTCTTGTTTAAGGAACACTTGACATTGAAATGAAGGCGTCTTTTTAGACCGTTTCGACCCATATTGATCTTGTTTAAGTAACACTTGACATTGGAATGAAGGCGTCTTTTTAGTCCGTACAATTCAAGAAATACTCTTTCTTGTTCGATGCGCAGCCCGATTCGTTTGTGCCCATTTGCCATCCTAAAAGCCTAGGAGTAGTTGTGTGAGATTTTGTGGAGTTACAATCAGCTGTTCTAAAAAATTAAATTATTAGATGAATGCATTGTTTATTATTTAAATATTTTAATACTCTTCTTCACGCTTAATATGGTATTTTGGGTAGTGGTAAGTGTTGAAATTTAATTAGGGAGGTAAATGGAGTTTGGAAATATTCGAATTCAAGACTTACAGTTTTGATATCATGTGAGATTTTGTGGAGCAGCAATCAACTTTACTAAAAATTTAAACTATTAGCCCATCTCGTTTTGATGACCACTTATCGCCTTTATTGGACTAAATTGTTATATGCCTACACACTTCCATGTGGCTCATCTCCTGATTGCACACTTACTAAACATAATCTTAATATGTATAATACTCGATCGCGTGTCGAGCAATCCACTTCGGTCATCCCACACTTCGCTTGACCGTTTCGTCCATTGACATATTGATAAACACTTTCCTAGGAATTAACCCATTTTAGCAATGCCCTCTTCGCAAGCACACTCAACATCGGAGCTCTAAACATTAGACAATATCATTATGCCAAAAGGAGCCTAATTTCGATTTCACACGTCCATTCATTTAAAAAAAAAAAAATTAAGTAAATAAAAGTTTGGCCGGCAAGAGTGATTACGGGGGAAGATATTTTATACATCGAGCTGAAGAAAGCGAAGCTTGGTACGTGACTTCCATCCTTCCCAACTTTCCATTTCGGAGAACATCACTGCTTATGTCATAATGCCAATCAAAGTTCTCTTTTGGTACAGAATCGACTCGCACTTAGTTTTCGGCGTGCAGCTTTTTTCGGCCTCATTTTTCGCAGGACATATGTTGGAAAGAATGCGATGGGAGCATCGAAAATTGTGCAAAGGCAGCGTGCCGTATAAATGCGAACGTGTCCGAAAAAGTTGCCTAAAAAATCAATGTGAAAAATTTGGGACAATCATAAAAATATTACTTAATGTAGTCATTCCGAACAATTGCAGTTGGAAATTATTGATGTGATGTCCAATCATAACCAACCGTCTTATGTGATACACTAAAGTGAACAACTTTATTGAAAACAACATTATATGTTGACTGCCACATCAACAATATCCATTGACAATTGGTTGAAAGAATTATATTGGCATTCTTGCAAAATTTTAGAACTATATCTGACAAAATCTAAAATTTTAGGACTAAGTTGGCATCCATACTATAAATATAGTACTGAATTGGTAATTTTCACCAAAAGTTTTAATTAGTAGTGTTTTTTCTTTTACTTAATACAATTTATTTAGCTTAATTATGCTGAGTTTGTTCAAGATATTTTCTGGGTTTGGCACATGTTTTGGAGCATGCAATCCATTTAAGTCTTGCTATTCTAAATACGTGTAAAGTGGCGATTGTCCAGTCAATCTCGTGGCAGAGAATTTGAAGAACTGATGTTCGAGTCCTTTGGAAGAGAGATACGAGCATCGTAAGTTGGAATAACGTGATTGGTCGTATAAACGAATCATTGTGACCGTCGATGAAGTCTACGTATTAATTTTCTTTGTTACCTCATGAAACAAGCAACTAATCCTCAAGACCGAAATCCCACAATGTGACTTAGTCGCCTTCTTTTGATTGACATGGTATGATACAGCTCCATTTCCGTTCCACACGGACGAGTTGTGATGCACTTCACGTTTTTACACGCAAAGAAAACCCTAACGCTCTTATTATTCACTCTAGTGTGCAATCACCTTGTAAAATTCCATCTCTTATAGATGTAATACTTGTATCCAATATGGGAAAATCCTATTAAGATACCTACTCACATTAGAAGCCCTACTTGGATCAAGCTACTTTTAACAAACTCAAACTCGAGCTATGTTATCAATAGATAGATATCTTCTATTTGAATTGGGTTTCTTCCTCCCATTCGCCATTTTCTAGGCCATGGTCACCTTGGCCCTATCATCCACTCTCCGCATTCCACACTCCCCCCCACCCCCAAAAACAAAAACAAAAAACCGCCCCTCTTCGTAAATGTGGGTGCATGTGCATGCGCATGTCTAAGAAGGCAAGGGAGCTTGCTCGCAAGGGTCGCTCTATTGGAGAGGGGTTGAAAAGAAAGAATAAGAAAGTGAAAGAATATAAAAGATAAAGGGAAGAATGAGTTTGGAGCATTCAAATTTATTATTGTTAAGATATTGATATCTTGAAGAGAGAATCTGAAATGATATAGTTATGACCTAATTTGAGAAGATTCAGCCTATAAATTATACCCAAGTGTCCTAATGCAATCCAAGTGGTATAGAAAGAAAGAAAGAAGGAAATGAGGTTGCTTAAAATAAAATTTCATGTATGTCATTGCAAGCTTGTTTTTGGTAAAAAAACCATTGTTGACCTTCAGCATGTAGAATACATATCGGTTGACTTTTCATTCGGACAAAGACCAAGAAGGGCTTTGTCTTAAATTGACTAGCGAGCGATGACCACGTCATATGCCATTACGTGTCACCAATC
Organism: Eucalyptus grandis; assembly: GCF_016545825.1. NCBI lineage: Eukaryota > Viridiplantae > Streptophyta > Magnoliopsida > Myrtales > Myrtaceae > Eucalyptus > Eucalyptus grandis. The sequence continues at coordinate 11,183,362 of NC_052616.1, read as the reverse complement.
TCTCCAAGTCAACGACTTATTTTTCGTGAACGAAGGTGTCACCTACGTCCTCTCAACCCTTTTTTCCTTAAGAAAATAGTGAGGTCAACCTCAAGAAGAAAGTGTAATGTAAACTATTCATTCTCAATACATAGCATGCCAATTCCAAATCGATCCTCAATTTAGTGTGTGAAATATCATGATCAACTAGGTTGGTGAAATGGGTCTGCTTCATAAGGCTTGAATCGGTATGTTTTCAATGTCATTAGATGCGAAAACTCTTTATTTATGCATGATCTAAATGTACTTAGCAAGTTGAAATTCAATTCATACAAGGAATTTCAGCCTCACTAGCTAGATCAAGTTAGATTTTAATAAAAAAGAAAAGATGGTGAAGAAAAAGTCAAATGATGCTCATTTGGCCAGGGCTCTTCTAATATATAGTTGACTTGCGCATGGTCAGATGTCCAAGTGCAGCTAATGCGTGCCAGATACCTAACATCGTAGTTGTCCAGATAAGATTAATAACCTAAGTTTTCCAGGAAATAATAACATATGTTTCTTAGCAGAATAAAATTCATTACTAATGTGTAAAATCTAGCTCTTCTAGCCTCACAAGTATCACATCCTCATTTGGCCGGTCCAAGTATAATATTGAGCAGCTCTGTCTCGAATAAATTATCGATTAGCCAGGTCAATTTGCATGCATTGTTTTGTTTTATGTTTTGGTGGATCTCAAAGGACGATGATGATTTAAGGAGTCTTGCGTGGAGCTTAGAATAAATGGAATTAATAACGCATTTCGGCTTATGGTTACGTATTCCACATGGATATAACCTATTGTTTTCTCCAGACCAAACAAAAGCGTGCCAACATAGCATTGAACCGCCAACCATGCATACATCATTCGTTTTCTCCAATTTTGAGTTATATTGCTCCTTAGGTTTGACAAAGCATTGCATATACAAATCATCCAATATTTATGTCATTGGTCTATATATATCCGTGAGTACATTTATAAATGTATTTTTTAATTTGGAATTTTAAATATTGATTATTCGCAGAAAAAGTCTTGCAGTTTCTTGTTCCATAATCCATCATGGATGAAGTAAGGGAAAACATATATGCACTAATATAAAAAATGTTATTAACTTCTACAAAAGTCTTCGAGTTCTTATGTGTTTCTCTTCCTATCTGATCCTAATAACCTTCATATCATAGCCGTGAAGGACAATGGGATCGAAATCTCTCTCTCTCTCTCTCTCCCTGCCTCGGGCAATCCCAACTCTAAGGCCACTAGAGGCTGGCAACAACAATAGAAGAAAGATGCCAATTTGGTTCTAAATTTTTCTAATTTTGTTAATTCAGTTGTAAATCTTTACGGAAAATTCCTATATGTCATTTCGGCCAATTTTTGCTAAGAAATCATTGATATAGTGGTTGAGTCATCATCAACTGTCCTGCATGGCACAACATTATGCTAGCGATTTTCGAGGAGATTGCTTGGAAAGACTACATGGGAATATTGTGTAAAATTTTATGACTAAATTAGCAAAATTAGAAATTAGGACTGAATTAACATCCACACGATAGATTTATGACTGATTGGACAATTTTTCCGAAGAAAGATTCCAAAAGATGTAAATAGTGACATTCCTTCCTATTGAGAAGAAAGATTCCTCCATAGTCCCACTACTATATCAAAAATTCTACGTCAAATATGAGCTTGCAGCCTTAGACCCATTATTTTACTTCCAAACCCAAGGTCGAGTAAAGAGAGAGGGTGGGAATAGGAGCGCTACGGTAGGGCTTGGTGGCAAGGGCAGTAGCCTCACGGGGTTTTGATTATTGAGATGCACATGTAAATTATGATAAAAAAAATCCCACATTAGAAAATTGGTATGATATGAAATAGTTAATATATTATCGTTGATCCATAACTTATTGATTTAAGCGTTTTAGGGAAGATGGCTCCAACTAAATATGTTGATGAGCTTGGATCTGAACTACTCTCCCTTGATGATTTTCCTAAGCAAAGGTATCAAATTTCTAATACATGCTCTCAACAAACAATATCAAAGTCAATGGTAAATTGGTGGCCCCCCAATTTGTTCTAATATTTGGTAAATATCTCAATGAATGATTCTAGTAAGTAACCTGGTTTTCGAGTAGATGGGCATTGTGGCATAGTAACGTAGTTTTGATGGCAACTTAGGCTGCGCATGACAACGCTTCTGTTCCCGGAAAGAGTTTTTTTTCAGAAATGGTTCCTTTCTATTTCGCTCCAGGGGAATAATTTCGAGTAAAAGAACCCGTTTGGTAACGACACAAAATTTCTACTCTTGGAATAGAAAAAGAATAGAAATGCGTTTGGTAACGTAACAATTTCTTTTTGTATTTATTCATTTTTATTCTTGCCGCCCATTTGTCGCCGCCGCCCGCCCGCCGGTCGCCGCCGCCCGGTCCGCCCGCTGGTCGCCGCCACCGGCCCACCCGCCGGTCGTCGCGCAGCCCGCCAGCTGCCGCAGCCGCCGACCGCCGGCCACCGGCCCGTCACCGCCGGCCGCCGCCGAAAGCCCATCGGCGGCCGGCGGTGACGGTCGGTGGCCAGCGGTTGGCGGCGGCGGCGGCGGGCAGCTAGCGGCCGGCGGCAGCGACTGGCCAGCGGCGGGAGTGACCGGCGGGCGGCGCGCGGAGATGGCGGCGGCGGGCGGCGCGGCGGCGGGGAAGGTCGGTCCGCCTCGCGCGACCGGCGGCGGCGGCGGCGGCGGTCGGTCGCCTCCGGCGCCGGTGGCGGCGGCCGGCGGCGGCGGCGGTCGATCGGCCTTCGGCGGTCGGTGGCGGGCGGCGGCGGTTGGCGCGGCGGGTGTCGGGCGGCGCGGTCGGCGGCGGGCGGCTGCGGTCGGCCCGGCGGGCGGTCGGTCGGCCCGGCCGGCGGCGGGGGGGCGACGACGAGTGGTGGTCAACGGCGGTCAATGGCGGTTAGCAAGAGAAGAATAAAAAAAAAAAAAAATTCACTTATTTCTTAAACTTGTTCCGGGAACAAGAAGCAACTTTTTTACTTCTCATTTCTATTCCAAAACCATTCCCGGGCTAACTTTTTGTTAGGAACAAAAACTAACTTGCCGTTATCAAACGGGTTTCTATTCTTTTTTGTTCTGGGGAAGAAAAGAATAGAAATAGTTGGGCTGGGGATGGTTATCATGCGCAGCCTTAATGATTTGATCTAGAGAAAGAGATGAGAGATGAAGGTGGACGTTGGAGATTTAAGTTAAGATAATTGATGTTAGACAGATCACATGTATGGGGGAAGATTATTGAGAATCACGCGTGAGTTACATTAGAAAAGTCCCATATCGTAGAATTGGTATGGTGTGAAGTAATTAATATATTTTAGTTGGTTTGTAACTTATTAATTTAAATTTTCGAGAAAAAGTGACTCCAACTAGATATACAGACGAGTTCAGACTTGGATTCTCTCTTAACGACCTCTGTAGGAGCGAAAGTATTGAATTTCTATTGTGCACTTCCAACATTAACAAAGCCAAGGCTACCTACTCGATGGACTGAGGTGGCAACATTAGAGACACCGCGCGATGGTGTTGATCGAAGTTGCTTGAGCGTGCTTTTTCTTCCCGTGGTCATGAGCCTGGTCGGGAGCTAGAGAGGGGGAAAATGAGGAAAAATAGAGAATTAACCTTCTTGGTTAAATGAGTCAAGTGATGAGGTGTCTTTCTGTCGAGAAGGCAATGTATTGATAGATGTTTTATGCCACTTCATCTTTTTCTGTTTTTTTTTTTAACTTAATATAGTTAAAGATCTCACACGTATACTACATTACACATTTAACTCAAACTATCTCACAAAAAATCTCAAGTTAGTACTTTTATAACATATTCACCTTAAATTAATTTTCGTTTCACAAAAACTCCCAAATTGGTATTATCATGATATATTTACCCCAAATTAATATTTGTTTCTCCTAATCTAACTCTATCATCTCCTAAAATATTTAAGTGTCAATACAAATGAATGTTTTCATATTGGATTTGTCATTCTCTAAGTTAGATCTATCTCATAGTCGTCTGCCATATATGCATTTGAAAGGGATATTTGAAGGATTGCTAACGAACGATAAATTTCGATCATGGGCACCAATTGGATTTCTATGTGAAATAAAAATAGTTTGGAGTAATCATGTAATGTGATATCACTTTGAAATCTTTTATTATACGAGATAAATGTGTAATGGGACACCCATTTGGAATTCCTTGTAAGGTAAAAGTTATTTTCGGATAAATATTTACCAAATTACCAATTTGAGATTTTTAAGTGATATTAATTTTTTTTTTCCTTCCGAAGTCATTTGAACCGTTGGTGCAAAAGGAACTTACACGGAATGACCTTATTGTCTTTTTAGCTGGATAAGAGTACCCCATATGTCGAAAACGACACAGCGCAAAGGCTAGAAAAAGAAAAAAAGAGTAAGACAGCTAATTCAGCTATAAGAATTAGAAGAGGCGCCCCACTTTTTCTTTTTCATTTTGTTTTTTTACAATGACAAGATGTGACGGTCTAAAGTAGCCGGATTAATGGAATCTGAAACAACTAAACAAAGGGTCAAATCCACTCAATACGTGATAGTTGTTAGTTGATGATAGCCAGTATTAACAATAAATTATTTATTATGATTATAAACTAGAGTTTTGGTGGAGATCCATTTCATCTTCACCTTTACACCCATGAACTACTTGCGGCTTCCCATGCATTGATTAAACTAATAACTTAATTAAATAGAAGCACAACAGTGACCCACGATTGGTCCCAGTGTCCAATCTCTATAGTGTGCAGAAGTCAATTTTAGCTACAATCTTGAGGGGAAACCCCCTTTTTTGTTCTTTTTCCCCCAAGTACTCGGTTACAGCTATTAACGTAGACAGGGCGAGATCTCCCACATATAAACTTTTTGAATGGGACAAGGTGAAGGGGACATTGGAAGTTGCTTTCGTGGACCCCAGCTTGAAAAGGTGTTGCATTTCGACTCGAAGGGTTTGCATTAGTTTATGGTATTGATGAGGGAGGTGAATTTGGCCTCAGCAAAAAGAAAGATTTACAAAAGAGATGAAGGAGCTCGTAGTGGGAATGAAAGGGGAGTGGGTCGATTGAGAAAATATGGAATAAAGAACGAGTGAGACAAACTGAAGAAGACAATTGAAGTTGGTTTTTTGTAATCCCAGGAGTTAACAGATGTTTTCGAGTTGAATGGTTTGCATTAGTATAACACAGTGTTGAGGGAGGTTAATTAGGTAACAGAAAAAAAAGAAGAAGCACGGATGAGATGAAGGAGTTCATAGTGGAATGAAAAGGGAATGGGATCCAGTGATAAAAGAGAAAAGCACAACAAAAAAAAAAAGGTTCTAAACTTATTGTATTTAAGTCAATTGATCTTAAATCTTTCAATTATACTAATAAAATTATAATTTTTTTGATGATTTATCAATGTCTAATCATTTTGACTAGAAATTGCTAATATAAATGTCGTCATAACAATTTTTAAATTTTCTAATTTTTTTTTGTTTTTCTCTTTTCTTTCCCTTATTCTTTTTCCCAACTGTGGGCTAGCATGGTTGACTCTCGCTAGCCATGGGCGAAGGCATTTGCGTCCTCTCCTAGATCCAGGAGAGAGTTGCAACCCTTGCTTGTTTGTTGGCGAGGGCTGCAACACCCTCGCCTAATCTTGGTGAGGACCATGAGCCCTTTGCCTATGGCCAACAAGGGCATCGTGGCCTTCACTTGTGGTTGGTGAGAGCATCATCACTTGGATTTGGTGAGGGCTCAACACAATTGCCAGTGACTAACGATGGTCGGTTGGCGTCCACATTGCTTAGAGTTAAAAAAACAAAAAAAGATTCAGAAAAATGTTAAAAAATCGTAAAACTTGTCAACATCAGCACTAGTCATGTCAAGTAAAATGACTAATATTTATGTCAGTGATTTCTAATTAAAATTGTTCAAATAGATTACATTAGATTTGATAGTGATCGCTAAAATGTCCAACCCTTTGAGCTTTTGGGATGGGCTTTTTCATATTATATCAAAGCCATATTTTGACCCGGTTTATGTCGCATATAGGGCCCTTTGTTTGTTGATTTCCACGTGTCTTTCTTAATTCAACTTACATGCGAGAAAAGGTATTTTAATACCCCCACGTCTCTTGTATTTATATGCTGGTATATATATACGTAACCCCCTTTATTTATTAATTTAAACTTTTTGGTTATATATTTTAACCATAACTTTTTTCTAGCTACGCGTGGCAAAGACAAAAAGTTAAAAAGTTACTTGCTGAGTTATATATTAGACGTACCTGTCATTAAAAGCTTATTCCACGTAGGTTTGTGGATAACGCCATTTTAATTTAGTGGAGACCTAAATAAAAAATCATATAGGGGGTTCTAAGATAGGTTGTCCAGAGGATTAACCGAGTGTTAGCCTCCTTAATTGGGTTGGTGAGGTAAGCATATTATACAAGCGAAAGCCCCATCAAAAGGAAGGGAAAACAAAGAGGGAGGGTTGTGATTTAACCATCAGCCTATTGCTCATATACATTCAAATAGAGCACAAATTCACAATGTCAAATCTACAGTAGAAATGACATCCTGAGTATTCCTAGTCTATTGGCCTTTGTACAGTCAAATTGGCCAGTAAAATACATAATTTCACCATCCCTTCTTCTATTTCAATCACAAAGATCTCCAGAAGTTCTTCAATTTGGACGGACTTTACGTTTGCTAGATGGAATCTTCCACCACGTTGTTGACACATCGGAATATATCGGCTTGACCAATACATAGTAACCTTCATTTTTTTAGTGATTGTCCCAAATCATAGTGGACACATGGGACTTTGATAGATTTCTCTTAATATTTTGTCGGAAAATGACAATCCGGACAGCTTCAATCAAGTATCTGGATGACCACACCATTCCACTCTGATATGTATATCCACTCTTCGCCTATAATTTTGCTTTTTCTAGCATCATCAATTCCATCATCATTCACTTAAAGGGGCAAAGAGAAGTGAATTAGATCAGGTGGGATATATGCACTCAAAGATCCTTACAACCCAACATTGAATAACAGAACAATAAAAGGCCTAGTGGATCCACCATGATTGATGTAGAAAGAGGGTGAAACATATTGTTAGCACAGTCAAAAGTTAATCAATGCATTTATCTGCCACTTTAAGCTTTTTAGATAATTGATAGCGATTCCACAAAATTTTATATAGTATCAAAGTAGGAGATTTGAGGTCAAATCTTTCCAAACCCTTTATTGGAGGATCCATTGTGAAGTAACGTGGGACAATACTTCCAACACTTTTTTAAGGGATATCACTGACTCCGATACCATGTTAGAAAACCCAACCTTAAAGCTTAAGTTAATATGTAGAAAGAAATTATATAACATATAGAGTAGTTAGGATTCGTTGTCAAATGATGTGGGACAATACTTCAACAGTCTTGATGAAAGTGGTAACCTCCACTCCTAAACTTCTTCACATAAAATACTTACATTAAACTATGCATTCATCTACCAATTTAAACGTTTAAATCAATTGACAATAATTTCATAAAATCTCACAATAATTCCTTCAAATAAAATTGGCATCACTTGATTCACTTTCCGCATGACAATAACGAATGGGCAGGTAATATCGCACCGCCACGATAAAAAGGCTTGGGCACTTGCGGATTTATTAAAATAAAAAGTATTGATCGTGCTTTATGAACTTCCTCAAATAGAAAAGATCTCACCTGGAAATCGGATTTGAAGCAGGGATAATAAAGATGATAAGAGCATCGGTTTCATGTTGTTTTCAGGCATTATCGTCCCATTATCGGCGAGAATTTGGACTGAGATGCGTATCATCTATCTTATTTTGGTGCTCTATAGTACGTTAGTGGGGCGGTCATCTATTGCTGTCTCTCTTGCTTTCAAACAACAAAGTGAGTACCTTTACTACAACGTCAGGGGGGGATGGGAGTAAGGACGCGTAAGTTTCGAGAGTGGGTTGCGACTCCCACGCTCTGCAAGAGGCAGGGCACAAGTCTGCAGTGAGTGTAGAGTAGGAATAGAGTAGGAGGACGAAAAAAAAAAAAAAAAAAAAAAACAGCTAACAATGTCCCTTTTGATATGCCCATTTTGTAAATTGATTGATCCTTATGTATGTATGCAAATCACCCGGTTTACATGCATCAGCGAAAGCTCTATACCAGAATGGCAGTTGTGACCTCCAATGTTTGCATGAGTGGTTAGATTTTAATTTGAATACGTGATTTATTGGATCTAAATCGAATGATTAACCACTCGATTGAACTCTCGAGGGTAAAGAAACTAAGTCTTGTTTAATCGGGTGGTAGAATCAGCTGTATAATCTTATTAGATCATCGTACTCAATTATTGGATAATCTATACCTTTAAATGCTCCACGTCTTTTCAGATATATAGTCTCTTTCGGGGTCTTCTCTTGTATTTCGAACACGTGTTTCCATCTCTTCACTCGGGCATGCGAGGGTCTTTATCAGAAGAAAATGGGTGGATTAAACTTGTTATTCGTGTCAAAAAGAAGAACGAATGATTCCATTAATATTATCCGTTGTTATTCAGTGGCATTTTTAACAGAACCATCTCATGTGGAAGCCACTGATAAAGGAGGTCAAGTCATTGATCTCCTTAGATAACCCTAACAAAAGTTGAAGGGGAACTGCTGTCCCCTTCAATGTCCCTGTTTGCTCTCCCATTCTCCATAGTTTGACACTTGTACTAGGGGTGAGCATCGGTCTAAGGTCAATCTTGAACCGACCCTGGACCAACCCAACCCTACTGATCCTGCTTCGGTTTTCAAGGAGACTAGATCGGTCCTTGGTTCTAAAATTCTTGGATCAGCATTGTGCGGGTCGGTTTTCAGTTCTAAGAATTCCGAGTCGGTTCAACCAAGACCAATATATATAGAAAATCTTAAAATAAATGGCATCAACAACATTAAACAGCTATTTAGTGAAGAATTCAAATAATTTTACATTGTTCTTTAATAACTTAGGTTTTTAATGTCTTTTACATCGTCAATAGTTATAATTTACGAAGAAGAAAAATGTTTTTGTGAGTAGTCCTCACGGTGTCCAAAAAGGCACCTTATGGCATCCTCCTCTAATATTCATTTTTTTTTTCTGTCTTATTTGTCATCTTAGTCTTCAATTTACTAAAATCGAAAAAAACAACTTCTTCGCTCGCCACTTGACGCTCACCTCGCTCGCTTTGGGTCACTTGTGCCACTCGCCGCTCGATGCTCGCTTGGCTAGCTCCCCGCTCGACATTCAATGCTAATTTTGTTCGACGCCCACCTCACTTGACCCTCACCACTTGCCTTTCTTAACTGACCTTGCTCATTATCAAACTCATGGGGTCAGTACGGTCCTCAGTTGCCATTTCAAGGAGTACAAAATAAGAAATAATTTTTTTTTGGTTAGTCTTGAGTTGACCTTGAAATCAGATCGAACCCATTAGGTCAGTCTGGTTGTCAATCGTTTTTTTAAGGAATACAAAAAATGAAATAAAAAATTATCAGTTGGTCCTAGGTTGACCTTGGAATTGGACTGAACCCATTGGGTCGGTCCGGTCCTCGGTCTTAAGCTCTATAGGGTTAGTCCTCAGTCTCAAAAATTGAGAACTAGCACTGTACGGGTTGGTCTTAGGATTAGAGGGTGGATCGGTCCAACCCGGACCATGCTCACCCCTAACTTGTACACTTCATTTTACTTATGCTCTTATCCAGCTAGACCTTCACAAAAAATTAAGCATGTTTCTCTCACTTGTTACCCCACTCAAAGTAGCTTATACATGTTGACGTGATATCACCAATTAAATGAGTATTGCCCATTTCTCATAATTGTTGCCACTGTGCATTCATCCTAACAACGCCCCCTTCTCTCTCTCTCATCAAAGGCATCTAATTCTATTTCTTAAATGAGTTTTTGAGCATTTCAAGGCATTTAATAACTGTCCAAAATATTTATTACCATGAAAGAAATGCGTTTGGTAGGACTTTGAAATTCTCCTGTGACTTAGATTTTTTTTTAAAATTTTTAAAATAATTTTATTATATATATTTTTTCCTTCCTTTTATTTTCTTTTTCTTTTCTTCTTCTTAAGACGGTCATCAGCCTCAACCATGGCCAGCAGCCTCGCTAGAGTGTCACTAACCCCTAGCGAGGCCGAGCTTGCCTAGCCAAGGCAGGATTGAGCCTTGCCTAGTCATCGGTGAGGTCACTGACTCTTGTTTGGCCGGTCGCCAGCCATCATCAAGGCCGGTGACCGGCAAGAGAAAGAAGAAGAAGCAAAGGAAAAGAAGAAAAGAAAATGGAAGAAAAAAAAGAAAGAAAAGACTTGATTTTGAAGTTGTTCTTAGGAATAAAGAAATATATTTTCGAGAACAAAAAAGTTACAAAATGAATTTCTATTCTTTTTTAATTCTGAGAAACAAAAGAATGGAATCAGATACTATTTGATTGGTTACAAAATATGCCCTTGATATATTTAAAGTCATTTGATTGGGCACCCATCGAACTCTAAATCTAAAACAAGTTAGTGCAACTAGTAAGTGACGGGATTGAGATCCATTGAATTTATGTTGACAGGATGTTTCAAAAGTTGATGCTCAATAATAGTAATTTTTCTTTTCTTTTTTAAATTCATTTTTCATGTCAAAACCCTACTTCTAAAGGGAAAAGTACGCCACTAGGCATGTGGCCCAATGGTAAGGGAACATTAATAGAGGTGATTGGTTCTAGAATAGATGGTTCCAACCATATAACTAGGAATTAGGAACTAAACTAGTTCCAAAAAATTGGAACTGGGAATCGAACTGATCTCGATGAGAACTGCCGATTCTAGGTTAGTTTGGTCCGGTTTTGGATGATTCTTGGTTATTTTGCTCACCCTTAGATTCTAGAGTCATAGGCATGAGGTTTGACTCTTGTACTCTGTAAAAGATAAAACAAAAATTTGAGAGTGAGATGAGAATTAGAGATAGGATAGCTGAAAAGAAGAAGAAGAGGAAAATGTACCAAAAAATATCTAAACCTATTATATTTGTGTCAATCTAACCATAAAAATTTAAATTGTGTTAATTTAGTCATAAACATTTTTACATTTGCCAATTAAATCCATATAGTCAATTTAGGCTAGAAATCACTGACGTGAACGTTGAGAGCTCGAGGTAACACGACTAGCTCTAACATGGATATATATTTTTAATAATTTTAATGATTTTTTTTTTGCTTTTTATTATTTTTTCTTTTCTTTACTCTTTTATGTTTTGATGGAGGGCTGGTAACCCTCGCCGACTCCAAGCGAGTGCTGCAACACCCTTTGCTCAACACCCTTGCTGTGGCTAGTGAGGATTTGGGTGAGGGCTATGATGACTTCGCCAGCCAAAGCAAGTGCTTGCAGTCCCTACCCATATTTGGGTAAGGCAAGGGCACCATGGCCCTTGCTGGCCTTGGGCGAGTGTAGTGGCCCTCACCTAGACTCAATAAGGGCTACAATGCCCTTGCCCAATCTAGGCGAGGCTGTGATACCTAGATCCAGCAAGGGCATGCGTCCCTCTGCTAGTGCCAATGAGAGCGTCTTTGCCATCAATAAAGCGAAAAGAAAAGAAAAAGGAAATTATAAAAAAGAGTCAATGTCAGTGCCAATTATGCTATATAGGATAACTGGTGTTCACATCAATAATTTTAGACCTAAATTGGTTAGGTGAACTAAATGGGCAAAATGTGAAATACTTATAATTAAATTGGCACAGTTGAAAGATTTAAGATTGAATTGATACAAGTGTGATATGTTTAAGATTTTTCTGATATTTTTTCCACTTCTAAAGCACCCTTACCTATAGTGTCAATCTCATTTGAGCAGTAATTAACTAGGCTATCATCGAAATTTACAATAGTCAGGTGCATATGACAGCAACATTTACCTCAGACATTTTCGCACACATATTAAGGAGGTGATGTACCTAATGCTAAGTTCAACTTCAAGAGCTCTATTCATGTATTATAGTTTGATCATTTCTAATTGCATAATGATCAATGTTAGCATCACAAGATTTCCACCTTTCATCACAGGCGGTCAACCAACATGTTTCGGGCATTGACAAGCTGTGAATCAATATCCAGATTTTAAATATTTTCTATCCGATGCAACCGGCTTTGGACCTTACCAGAGAAATCTATCTTTTTGGGAACAAGAATATGTAAGGGTGTGGGGGCTAGCTGGTGAAGAGTTCCGATGCCAATCGGTCAAAAAAGGGCACACTTCTGTGCTAGGAAACTTTGCGATAAAGGGAGTTTTTAAATAGGAATGACCATACACATGACGTCACTGCATTGGTAGTCAACGGTTTCCATCTATGGTAAACTAGTGAGTAACGTTTAGATGCTTTGGTAGCATCACACCATATAAAAGGACAACCACACAAGTTTCGTACGGCATTCACTTGAGTGTAATAATTATTTAATTGATCACTTGAATGCTATAACTTTGAAGTGATTTTTTTTTTTTTGGGTAACCAAGGACTCCAAAACGGACCCCCCATGCCCGAATGGCTCTTGAGGGCCGGGCCCTTATACCTCGTAGGAGACTATACCAACAATCCACCGCTAGGGTCCCCCCACTTAAATCGCTAGCAACTGCAAGTTTCGAACTTTCGACCTTTGCGCTGTGATGAGGGAGGGACTCTCAATCAACACAACTACCCACGTATGAATAACTTTTGAAGAGATGTTCATCACAAATAATCGATTTAAAAACTATGACACTCAAGTGTTTTTTTTTTAAAGTCATGGCAATCTAGTGATCAATTGAAAATTATGAAATTCAAATGAGTGTCACATGAAAGTTATCGAACTTCCAGTGTGTTTTTCCCCACGCTCGAAGTAAATTTTGATAAATGCTCTTGAAATGCATAATAATTCCCATTATTACGGATGAAAGGGTCATGGCCATTCACTTGCCCAACCTGCCAATACTTAACCCTCCAGGGTTGGCGCTATTGGTTTCCAAGTCAATAAACCGAAAGTCACTTAATCTTATCAATTGGTCTGAATCATGGTCACCAGCTCGGTCGAAAACTTGTACTAATTGGTTCACCTACTTGTAGGATATTTCGCAGGCCTTTGGTAACCGAGCATCCATGCTTTTTTAAACAAAAGATAAATAGCTAATAATTTAATCCGAATGCACCAGTTGATACAATGTGCAAAACCATGGCCTCTCCTAGTTTGGCAAAACCACCTCGTTGGGGCAAAAGAAATATCAAGCTCGTCCCTGATATCAATGCAATTGGGTGGAATGGGATAACTACTAACTTTCTGCGTGATCTAAATGGGGGCCAATCCATGGTGTTGTCCCCTCGTTTTCTCCTCATAATTGGCCTCTGTTGTCCAACCATATCCCTCTCTTTCTCTCTCTCTCTCTCTCTGTCCTTTCTTTATAATTCTTGCATGAGAGGCCATATGTGATGGGGGGTTGAAAAGGAGAGGCAAAATCGTATTGTTCCAAAACCCCACAAGTTCCATGGTGCACTACCTGGTTTTCTGTTTGTTTACTTGTCTGCAACTTTTGGGTTGGAACCCACTCCAAAGCCACCATATGCCGATCTTACCAAATCTTGAGGAGCAATTGTTTCGAATATTCTTGCAACTTGATTTGGCTATGAAGAGTAATTATGTGAGTTATGTTGCAATTATGATTATGATCTGAGTATATAGAACGTCAATTTGACATTTAGTAATAAAATTATATAGGAAGTAGTGAAGCACGCACTTAAAGAATTTTAAGGTGGCCATTGACACTTAACGAAATTAAACTTTTTAATAATCTTAAATAGCATTGACTTTATAGTCCCACCTAGATCTATTATATTGGGTCATGAATCCATTTTTTAACGCATATTTGATGAGTTGAGTCATTATATGGGTTAACTATGTTCAGTAAATATGTTTAAAATGGCAAAACCCAAAAAATACTGGTGTTAAATTGAAATGAGCAAAAAGAACCGTCGAGACAAAATTGAACCGGCAGAATTTGGGCAATTCCTGGGTGTACCGGTCTAGTTCCATGCAATTGGAACCAGTGGATTCGATTTGGTTGCTGGTTTTAGGTGTGAAACTGTCCACCTTGATTGGCTTGATTTTTGATTTTTTATTTCTTAGAAATGTAAAAATTCTATAATATCTTCATAGCTTTTTCACGTCTCTTTTGTCTTTCCAAAATCCGAAACAAACTCTAATCCATGTAATTGGAACCAATGGATTCGATCTGGTTGCTGGTTTCAGGTGTGAAACCGCCCACCTCGATCAGCTTATTTATTTATTTTTTTATTTCTTACAAATGTAAAAAATCTATAATATCTTCATAGCTTTTTCACGTCTCTTTCGTCTTTCCCAAATCTGAAACAAACTCTAATCCATGCAATTGGAACCAGTGGATTCGATCTGGTTGCTGGTTTCAGGTGTGAAACCGCCCACCTCAATCGGCTTGTTTTTTTATATTTTATTTCTTAAAAATGTAAAAATCTATAATATCTTCATAACCTTTTCACGTCTCTTTCGTCTTTCCCAAATCCGAAACAAACTCTAATCCATGCAATTGGAATCGGTGGATTCGATGCAGTTTTGCTGGTTTGGTGTGAAACCGCTCGATCGGCTTGTTTTTTATTTTTCATTTCTTATAAATGTAAAAAATCTATAATATCTTCATAGCTTTTTGACGTCTCTTTCGTCTTTCCCAAATCCGAAACAAACTCTAATCCATGCAATTGGAACCAGTGGATTCGATCTGGTTCTTGGTTTCAAGTGTGAAACCGCCCACCTCAATCGGCTTGTGTTTTTATTTTTTATTTCTTAAAAATGTAAAAAATCTATAATATCTTCATAGCTTTTTCACGTCTCTTTCGTCTTTCCCAAATCCGAAACAAACTCTAATCCATGCAATTGGAATCAGTGGATTCAATCTGGTTGCTGGTTTGGTGTGAAACCGCTCACCTCGATCGGTTTGTTTTTTTTTTTATTTTTATTTCTTACAAATGTAAAAAATCTATAATATCTTCATAGCTTTTTCATGTCTCTTTTTCCTTTCCCAAATCCAAAAAAAACTCTAATCCATGCAATTGGAACCAGTGGATTCGATCTGGTTGCTGGTTTCAGGTGTGAAACCGCCCACCTTGATCGGCTTGTTTTTTTTTTTTTTTTTTTTTAATTTCTTACAAATGTAAAAAATCTATAATATCTTCATAGCTTTTTCACATCTCTTTTGTCTTTCCCAAATCCGAAACAAACTCTAATCCTCTCGCTCACGCCTCCTCCTCCTCCTCCTCCCTGAATCTTCTCGCCCTCGCTTGACAAAACCGTCACCTTGGTCTGCCTTGATGAGGCGGACTTGCTCACTTCCACTGCTAATCGAACATGTCGAGGGTACCTTCGTTCCATTCTCCAATTGAACCTTGAAACAGAGAGAGAGGGAGGCCCGAGAGGCAAAGCTAAGACTGAGCTACATGAAAAGGACGGTGGAAAGCATGGGAATGCGATCGTGCGGAAGTGGTGCTCTTGATGAGTGAAGAACAAAGATGAAGAAGACGAAGGGACAGAAAGGTTCGGTCCAATTCTAGTTCCAAAAAACCGGATCATTTAGAAGACAATCCATTTTAATGTAAAATTGATTCATAGTTTACCCACATTCAATCCACTTTTGTAACTCTCTCTTTATCTTCTAAGAGAAAATAATGAACTTCTTAGATAGTTTCAAGTTTAGAGAAGTCTTTGTGAGCCCGAAAGATGGGCTTGACTTCATCTTTATCAAAAATATCAAGATGCCTTTTTTTTTTTCCCTTTAGTTTTTACTTTTATCTTATCTGTTACTTATTAGAGTGTATCTTTCCTTAATTGCATTTGACATTGTTATTTTTATGTAATATTATAATCTTAATTATTGTCATCCCAATTCATGGTCAACATAAATCATCCTTTTCAATATCTTACATTTCTCCATGTTATTTGCTGTTGTAATTTTATAAATTCACTATGATGCACTAACTTTCTCTTATTCTTCATTGTGAATCAATACAAAAATTGAAAATTCTATGTAATGTTGAAAATTCACTACCAAGATGGATACGGACTTTCATTAATTGGATTAAATATGGAAATATCTTAGTAAATGAATCGGGTATGGGCATAGGTTGGGTAAAGACTGCTAAATTTCATTTCATATAAATGTATCAAAACGGGTTATATTGATTAATTTAAATTAGACAATTTTCACTCCGATCTGACCCACCCATTTGATGGCTCTAGTTCCACGATCCATCGAAGTAAATTGCGCTTTTAGGGGTTTTGGAAAAGTTAAGCATGCTTACACCGACTGCAGATGTTGTGGCAAATATCGTAAAAGCATGTGAAGGTCTCATCCTTTTTTTGTTCAATTTTTCGGGTGAAAGGGAATTCCACTGAATAGATAGTTGCCGGTTGGTACATGAATCCCCTGAGTTAACCCGGAGTATCGAGCACGACAATATGGGTGGGAAGGCTCAAAACTAGGAAAGAATTTCTTCCATTAGAAAATTCAAGAGGAAACTAAGTGAGAGGGAAAAGAACTAACAAAATCCTAAATTTTTTAAAATTGCGTTAATTTAATTCTAAACAGTTCAATTGTACCAATTGAATCTAGCTTTTCACAATTTATCAATTAAGTCATTTAGGCCAATTTTGGTTGGAAATTGTTGAAGTAGATAATTTTTTTTATAATTTTTTCAAAATTAAATTATTATTATTTTTTCTTGCTTCTTTTTCCTTTCATTTTGGCCAACAAGGGTTGCCAATGGGTGAGGGTTTGTTGGCCCTCGCTAATCACTAGTGATGGCCAAGAAGCTCTTGCTAGATTTGGCTGAGGCCCTCATTGGCTGCAACAGCTGATCAAAATGAAAGGAAAAATAATAATACAACAAATAAAAGAACAAAAAGCTTATAAAAATAAAAAAGATAATTACATATGATTAAAAAATCATCTACAACATGTCGACGTGCTACTTAGACTAGCAGCGCAACATCAGTGATTTCCGGCCAAATTTGGCTGGAATAACTCAATTGACAAATTGTGAAAATATTTAAAATTCAATTGGTACAATTGAAATATTTAAGACTGAATTGCTACAATTATAATAGATTTAGCACTTTTTTGCTACTTTACCCATAAGTGGAAACTAGGAGTCTCCTCTAGGACTTCCTCATTCTAGCAACATTGTCATTGGAATAGATTGAGAGTCCAAGAATTTTATGAGTCAAAAATCGAAGTTGTCTTCAGAAAGAGTACAAAAATATCGAGGGAAATATTTAAAGGAAGAAATGTCATCTGGAACTGACAAGAGTTTGTATGTAATAGTAACTCATCATGAATGACATTTTAACTCCTAAACATCAATTACATACTCTATGATTCCATCGAATATGTTACTGTCGAGAGTGAGTTGCAAATACTCCAACCTTATAAGGTTTCAAACAAGCAAATTCAAAGAACCCATAATATTCTTCGCTTTCCTTTTTAATAAAATTTACATTTTTAATATCATTCATAATGCTGGAAATTTTTTTTCCAACATTAGCACATATAAATTCGTTGTAATTAACTCTCTTGTCCCAAAATCAACAAAGGACCCCTTGACCTTTTATTGATTCGATCGATTCAAATTGAAAGATACTTCAGTTTTTGGGTGAAATAGTTAGATCCTCAAAATTCTAGCACGTGTGACTAATTGTCTCTCGACTTTTCAATTTTTGCAAGTCTCTCGTAAAGTCTTGAAATGAATTGCAATCTACCTTAATATTGACTCCAATCAATTTTCGGCCTGGTCGCTGGCCACGTCATGTTGTGTGACTTTGTAGGGAGCGTACATCAGGCCAGGTCTTGAAAATAAGACAGTTAATCAGGTCTCCAAAATAAGGACGGTCAAAATAGTCCACCACAAAATTTTGTTATGTCCTCATAAAAGTTTTCATTTTGTGCGGGCGTCATCCTCATAGATTGGATCCTAAAATGAGGTGTCGAGATCGAGGAACTTTCAATTCAGAAATTGGAGATCACTTGTTAAAAATCCAATTAAAGGTGTGCAAACTATTATGGATCAAATCTCTTTATATAGACCAAAGGATATGAATTTAACCGGTTCATCAGACTTATATGATGCTCTACAGGTTTTCTGATAATTGAGTTTATATGCTCGTGTCTTGAGATTACAAGCAAGAATTAAATCGATAACATCCCCGATAGAATGTCAACATAATACACACCTCATGTTCCTTTCTCTAGAACCTCAACTAAATTAAGCAGTGCAAGCATGTGATCCCCATAACTTTCTTCTCCAAAAACACAAATCTTGTTGGGGGGCAATATCTTAACTCCTAAATTAGGCATCTGCTAGCTCATGCAAAAGCATGCAGAGGCGTGCACGTGAAAGATTCCCAAGTACCCATGCAAGTACACGTAGATCCGCCAGGTACTCAAGCGATTAGATTACGAGGTCCTGGGGTACAAGGATCGTTCGGGGAAGCAACGCATAATAGTTGTTTTTAAGGTTTTGATTACATTACGTGTTGGAGCGTGAGTGAGAGGATTTTAAGTAGCAAGTCAAATGCCAGTTGGATTCTTTTGGCAGGGTACTAAGAAGGATTTGACTTATGTGCTTTAATCATCGTGCCCCCCGGAGAGAGAGAGAGAGAGAGAGAGAGAGAGAGAGAGTTAATAATTGCATGATTGATTAAGAGAACTGGCTTTAGTTCAGAAGGGCAGAATTTGGATCAATCATGAGAGAATATCAAATTGCTTTGGATCACGGGGTTGACTCTCATGCAAATCCAGACGTGCGTTTGGACTGGGCAGACTATGTAAATAAAAGATTGCGAAGTGTGAATCTCAAGAGATTAGTTCGTGGAAGGTTCATTCAATATTCGAATCATAATGTCTCTTGCTTAAAGAAATTCTTTCAAGAGCAAATCAACTTCCTCAAGATTGAGAGTAATATTCCGATGGACATAGGTGAGATGGCTTCGAAAGAATACCATTTAGTTATTACCGTAAATGCATATGATTAAAATCGATTGATAATTACGAAATTGGTTAACTGAATAAATAAGAAGTACTTTCTTACATTCATGCCGATTTTTGAAACTGGTTTTTTTTTTCTATAAATAGATTCTTTGAAAATCTAATTTTTGTTATAAAGCAAAATAAATCCAGACATGACAAAAGCTGGATTAGAAAGTTGGTATATTACGTGATGTGGTAGACTGCGAATAGACAATTAAATAATCGGGTTTGATTACTTGTGATTGGACATCGGAGTGATTAGCTGTCCTAACGATATTATAAGAGTTCACTCACGTCCACAAAAATATTTCCCATCAAACATGTCTTCGAAAGGAATTCATGGTAGACTTTTCTCACTGGTTTGTTCAATAAATAAAGATCACAGATGTCGGATTGGATCAGCATCGCAGACGTAGAGACCATATGCGCCCGCAAGCTAGCGACAAGCACGAAGTTTCACGGGCACACGGGAAGGTCCAGACGCCGGGGGCACTTGCATTGACTGCATTGCTTGGTGAGTACATCAATGCTTCCCATCAGTAGAACCGGACGGGAGGCCTTTGCGGAGGAATATATGCCTAGTGCTCCATCTCCATCTCCATCTCCATCTCCATCTCCAAAACTTGCCGTTTGGAACTATTGTTTGAATTGATGATGAGGGCAAGATATATCATAATCGTGCTTTGAAAGGTCAAAGAATGATTTGCACTATAAATTTATTCGTGCCTTGTGATTATGAATAACTTACTTATTCAAGACGTTCGAATCTTTACAGATGATTTCGACAGTATGCTGTTATGTTAATTCCAATTCTTAACTTTTTACCATCTAAATTTGAAATCTTGCACAAGAATTCTCTCAACTTAGCCAAAGAGTCTCTCTCATGGCTAACATTTTGGCAAATCTCGATTCTCTTTTGATGATCTCTCACGATGAGATATTGAGCTCCTACAATGCTTCCTAACAACATAGACCCTAATAAACATTTGGATGATTAGCACTCGAAATTCTTGCATGATGTATATGGTTTCTCATCAACATGAAAGGCCATGTTCATTATATTTCAAAATTATTCCCAATTGATTTACATTCCAACCCATAATTGAATTGCAAGGAAAGCAGACCTAAATTAGAAAAGTCCAAATCAAACTTTTGCCAACAAGATCGTGGGTGATGCAAAATAGGGAAGTTAATTTTCCGTGAGAGTTCTTTTCCTTGTAGGAGGCTTGAAAGTGTGAAATTTGGGAGGGACATCGAGCACTATGGAGAGCCATCATTTAAGAGAGTTAAAAGGGTAAGAAAACTCCTTTCTTGTGATTGATTCTTGTGTGTTTAGGATTCGGAAATACTTATAACTGAGTGTTTGAGCAATTGTAATGTCTTCTTTACCGATTATAGTAAAACCGTCTCATCAATATTTTTACAAAAATTTGACCCATATACTCATTGAATTAGATCCTAATTTCTGCATTGTTTAGATATAAGTCTCTATGCACTTAAATGAATTTATTAAGCACTTGGATTAAATTTTGTTATTTCCGAAATTTGTTAGGGATATTTGCCAACATTTTTTTTTTTTTGGGGTTATATCCTATACCTATTTTACAAAGTACTGTGTGTGTTATGTGTTGTGCGTAGGTTGCAAAATCTTGCTATCCAGAATCTATGGTTCCCACCCCATCCCTCCCAAGAAGGTGGGGAATTGAACTCCCCACCTCTTTCTTCTTAAGTGGGAAGAGTGGTCACTAGGACAACCTTTGTGGTTAATAGTTTCCAAAATTACATACCTCTAATTGTGCAAAAATTATTCACATATTTTAAAAAAAAATTACTTTAAAGACCAAATCACCTCTCCTTGTAAACTCACTTTAGCATCTTGATTGGGATTCAAATGGTTTGTGATTAGTGAGTTTTGAGTGTTTTGGGTAGGTATGAGAATTTAGGGATTACGAGATGGGCATTTTTGGAAAGAAAATGAAGTTTTCGTAAATAAGGACATAAGGATAATCAATAAGAAGGTGCAAACTAATTCAAAAGATAAAACTCATGTATCTATTTTCAATATTGTCAAAAGATGAGGCATGTGAGTCGGAGGGGTGAGCAAAAAAGACCTTTAGCCCGGTTGCCCAGACCCGCACGATTTTTCAAGCCCAAATAGGCTCAGGTGGGGACTTCAAGCTCCCCCTTTTATTCGGGCCATCCGTGCCTGAGTTTCCTATGATTAAAACTGCCCGCCCGGGAAAAGCAACATAGTAAACGTAATCAAGGTAATTATGCAATAGATTAACAAGATTTCGTTCACTATCGTATGAGCATTAATCGCAGCAAGCCATACAGCACTTTGACATTGTTAATCCGACCAACAGGAGAATCATGCCCAACATGGTTAGCATTTCATTAAGCTCTACTAACTTTGCAGAATCCTCAAGCCCTTTTGCTAAATCGGCCCACCCCAAAAGGTTGACTTAGGCCACAGGCCCATAATTACTGGGCCGTAGAGTTTATGGGCTCTTGGAAGCCCAATATCCAAGCTAAACCACCCCAAACAATGACCAGAAGCCCAATCTCTCCTGCTAAAAGAAGAGGCGAATGGCCATGTGTTCTAGTCAATTTTATAGAAAGAAAATTACATGTACATGTGATAAAGTCTAATACATCTTATCGCATCAAATGAACCAATAATATCACTCTTAAAACCAGAGATCAAAAGAACTGTTCATCCTTTTGTTCTAGTTACTAAGACCACACTATCATATTAACATTACTATCGATTGAGTACACTTTGTTAAACAGGCAATTCTGGTTGAACCTGCAATGTTATGCAATTAGAAAGCTTATACACAATGTGACCCATCTCAGGTCTCGCTTCAGAGTACTCCACCAAAGCCGAATTAGCAATGTCAACCAACATCCTCAGTTGATCGATATTCACATCACCATTCAATTTAGGATCCAACATTTTAATCAATGCTTCGTCTTCTTCACTCTTTCGGCTATCTTCTATCCACTCAGGCAATGTCACCGAACCTTGCATTGATTTTAGCCCGGTGATTAACTCAAGCAAGAGCACTCCGAAGCTGTACACATCGCTCTTAGGCGACACGTAGCCCGTCTTTAGGTAATTCACGTCGACGTAGCCAAGGGAGCCTTTGATGATGCATGGAGTTTGTGAATAGTAACTCTCATAGCCCAACTTGCAGAGGCCAAAGTCGGCAAGCTTGGCGTGGTCATTGTCGATTAGGAGGACATTTGCCGACTTGATGTCTCGGTGGATGATTGGCGGGTCAGCTTGCGAATGGAGGTAGTCGAGGGCCTGTGCTATGTCCAAGGCTATGCTCAAGCGGTTCGACCAGGAAAGCGTTCCAGTAGATTGGCCGCGGTGAGTATGCATCTTGTCGAATAGGCTCTTATTTGGAACATACTCGAGTAGGAGCAGTTGTTCTCCTGGTCGAATAGAAAAATTTGGATATTAGCCTCTTGGAAGTAGCTCAAAATCTGAATTAGCAGATTTCATATGTTTTCATAACATGGTCAAGACACAAATCATATAATTAACTGGCTTTTTAAGTATGTCTCAAATTTGATGTCACGAGACAAGATGAAAATATAGTTTAGGTCGGTAGTATAGGCAAATGCTTACATACATGAATATGGTATCTTCCAACAAAAATGGTAAAACATTTAATCAAATCCGTAAAAGATCGTTTCGAAAATTTATGTCCTATAATTACCTGCTTCTAAGCAGAATCCCAACAAGCCCACCAGATTAGGGTGAGAGATCCTGAGCAAGACCGAGACTTCATCCAAGAACATCTTCTTGCTCCCTCCCCTCTCCTCCATCACCCGCTTCACCGCGCCAAACCTCCCATCCCCAAGCTCGGCCAGGTACACGTACGACGTGGCCCCAACCCCGATCCGGACCCTGAAGTTCCATGTCGCGCACTTGAGCTCCTCAAGCGCGTACGTCCTGATCACCGCCGCACAGCTCACCGAGCACGCGGCCTTCGACCCGTCCTGTGGCTTCTCGCCGCCCCGGGAACTCTCCTGGGAATCCAGGTAGACGACCAACTTCATCAGGACGACGGTGAAGAGGATCACCAGCACAATCGCTCCGATTATCAAGAAACTCTTGGCGTTCGCAGTGGAGAATCCTAGGAACCACATAGTGCCTCTCTTTTTCGTAGGCTTGCTCTCTTGTTTTAGTGACGGGAACAAATGCCAACGCCCCTATCTGCTATACAATATAATTTTAAAGGAGAGACCCAAGGGTTGGGAAAAACGGCATGAGTTTTTAGGAGGGTAAGGAGAATATTTTGGCCTTGATGAAAATATGCCACCTGAGATTCAGCACTTTGGCATTTAGCTTTTAGAGAGCATTTAACGTCTAATTGTACTTGTTGAAGAGTCAATGCTAGAGGAGAATAGGCGTGTAATTAAGGGTCTCAAATGTGTCGATTTTATGTTCTTGGTCAACCCCAATTGTCATTCGAAATTGGGCATTTGCATCATCACATGCTTCAACCGAAAAACCCTAGCAGCCAAACTAATGGATAAGACATGCGACACCACATCCTCAGCGTCTCCAAAAGAGACACTCAGCCGGTATCTTTGACCGCGAGAGTTCATTTATTACTGGTCATAGATAACTTAAGAAAACGAGCATAGTCAACCGGAAACACCAGATCTGAATCTGAGCAGTTCCTGCAAAGAACGTGACATAGTGGAACGTACTCAAATGTCATATTGTAAACGAATCAGTCTGAATGAAGGAGCACTTAGTTAAAACGTGAGTAATTCACGTTCGAATCACGTTTTCCATTTAGAATTTTCATAAAGTTACGCTATGCCAATATGTAGGTGAAGCCTTAGCCAAGACATGCGAATGAAATATTATTACATGACTAAAGAATTCCAAATGATAACTGAGGAATATTTTATTTCTTGAGTAAAATATGGAGGACAATAAACAAACGTCTCTCCCCACAAACTTTTTTGTTTTCTTCTC
Source organism: Eucalyptus grandis (assembly GCF_016545825.1). NCBI lineage: Eukaryota > Viridiplantae > Streptophyta > Magnoliopsida > Myrtales > Myrtaceae > Eucalyptus > Eucalyptus grandis. Next base: position 11,159,185 of record NC_052616.1, on the reverse strand, counting down.
TAGCATTAACCAAAAGAGCCGTCTCCTGAGGATTCTCTTCTCCACGAAAGGGAATCAGAGCAAACCTAGAATGAAAATGTGTAGATGAGTCAGGGGAGTAGTGGCGGATTACTTTGCTCATTTCAGAATTCTCAACGAGCTTAGCCAAGTTCAATTGAAGTGGTTCGAATGTCAAATTTGAATGAAGTTCGAGTCTCTCACAATGCTCGTGCAAGAGACATCTATTAGTAAATGATTAAAATCATGTATGAATATTACATTAAATGGTTTAACAAAATGTCAAGTAACATTTAGTTATGATACTAATTGTTAATGAGTAAGAGGGGGCAGAGAAAGGCCAGCATTTTATGGATTACTATAAGAAATAAGCTGTAATAGACACGTAATTTCTATTGCTTAAAATTTGTGTAAAACCTATTGCAACTAAGGAATACAAAACAGAGTCTTGTTAACTGAAATTTGAGCGAAGATAGTGACAATGCATATCCGCACAAATTTGAACTTTGAGTAATAACACATTCCAAAAAGTCCTCCATTTCAAATAGAATTGATTGTGCCTTCAAGGCACAAGTAATAATTCCTTAAAAAAGCCCTTGTTGCAAATAAATACTTTAATATCTAATAAATCTGAATGTAATAGCCATTGTCAAAATCAATCGTGAAGCCATGGTTGAGTCTAGGGTGATCAAGACTTGAAATAGACCTTCTCGAGGTAATTAAAAAATTCCCCATCATTTTCATTCGGGAAAGAGAAAAAAGATATCTATTAGGGCTATATTTTCTTTTATTTATAAATTAGGTCGAGGGAATTTTTTCAAACCATACCTTTTATTGGTGTGGTACCAGTATAAACATCACTAAGATGAATGGTATTATAGTTTCAATCCGACAATGAAAAGGTAGATTAGAGCAAAAACCATTATCCTTGGGGTGCTGTAAAATCACATACGCTTTTTTGTTTCATGAATGAAAATGATGGGTAGCAATGTAGCTTGACCATAATGATGTGAATTTCATCATCATTATATTTTGTTATTGATTTCGTTCACGTGAGTTATATATTATTGTGCTTACTGCTTTCAAATGACTAGCCACCATTTAAGTGATTTGATGTACATGTTTGAGACTAAAAAGTGATAATATGCAATTGCTTCTTATAATATATAATCATGAATTAAATGTGGATAGAGATATACCATGTTATTTGTGTAACTTTCGGTAATAAGGTGATGCAAAAGATTCAATGTAAACTGGGAATGTTCATAAATTTTAATGCACTTATATTTATTTAAATTCACATAGAAATATGATGGATTGAAAAATTGATTAGATTTGTTATATCTAGAGATATGATAGTAAAAATTATGAAATTTCACTATCATATGTTTGATATCGTTCTTGTATACGTAATAATCCAAAATACATATATACTAGTAATGGTAAAATCCTATGCTCAAACATATTTATATGATTGATTTATTACATTTAGTTTCGAAATTTTGCTTTAGGATTGTCATTTTTAATTCTTTCCCAATTCTATTTTGATCTATTAAATAAATTTTAGAATTAATCCGTGTTTAATATTTAATTGATTTATTAATTATTAGTCTCTATTGTCGATATCATTTCTTATCATTATATTACTTATTCGACATGTTCATCATATACATAATTTTACAAATAAAATGCAACTAAAGCTCATTGCAAAAGTTTTTTTAACCAAAGGCTACTTGGATTCATAGTTATTTGTAAAGAGTTTTTATTAAACGCAATTTGCATTTTCCTAAAGAGCCTTGGATTTCAGCATTTGCATTACACCCAAAGCCCACTTTCAAAGTCGAACTAAACCCACCCACATGCCGCTTTTGGAATTGGTCGTAGGTTTCGCTTGTAAGGAAAAAGAGCGGTTTTGGAGGCACTTCGAACAAGAGGTTGTTTGAAGCTAGTCCTTTATGTCAAGGACCCTAGCGGAAGGTGTTGGTTTGAGCGAAAGTGGAGATGTCGATCGAGAAGCTCCGATTGGGGAACACGGCCTCAAACCAATCGCAAAGTGGTGATCCTCGAGAGGTGGCCAACATTGTTGTCATTGGAGATTGCAACGGCACCGATCTCAATCGTGCAATATCCAAACATATTCGCATTATATTTCACCCTAAGATGGGATTTGTCTGGATTTTGTGTTGCTTCATATACTAAATACGACAAAATTGATCATATCCAGAGTTACATCCGGCCCATCAAACCCGATTTCGGTTCGGCATTGGCTACTTGGAAACCGAACATGGACCGCTTCTCAAATGTTGTTGCAATTCTAACTTTTTTGCAATCATTCATTCATGAATGCTCCACCTAAAGTCACATTGAGAGTTTGGATCCTTATCACCATCCTCTAAAGCGGATTTATGAAATGAGGGGATGCTAATAAACTGGTCATCACCTACTAATTCATCAAAGATTCCCTCATTAATCACCTACTTCCCCCATCAGGCATTAAAAAAATTGGAAAGATAGAGAGAGAAAGAGATTTGGATTCAGACAACCATGGAAGTTGACTTTTCCCGGTCGGACTGGTCTTTTCTGCCAAACCAGCGATCTAGAGAGAGACAGAGACAGAAAGAGGGATCCAGCAAAGGTTCTCTCCATCACACCAAAGCCATCACCTTGACAGACGCCCTCGCGAGGATGGGTTGGATCGCCTAGGGCTTTAGCTCGATTCCCCCTTTTCTTCTTCTTCTTCTTCTTCTTCTTCAGTTGGGGGATGAGCCGCGGCTGGCCGGGGATTCGGTGACGGCGGCGACGGGGGAATGGGGTTGAAGGATTCGTGCCAGGAGGTGGCGAGCTCGAGGCCGCTGTTCCTGACGATCTACGCCACCGTGATCGCCGGCATCGTCCTCTCGTCCTTATACGTCTTCTCCGCTGTTTTCTCCGCCAACAAGTCTTCTCCCGACTCCACTTCCTGGCTCTCCTCTCCTTCCTCTCTATCATGTGAAATTTCTCTCTCTCTCTCTCTGCCATTTTGGCCTCTTATTCGAATTGCTTCGTCTGGTGGGTCGCTGTTGGTGTGGTCTGATTCTGGGTCATATTAGTTTACGATTGTATGCTTGCCTGCTGCTCTACTGTGTGAATGGTGTTGATTGCTTGTTTATCTTGTTGTCTGTGGCGGGTTAGAAGTTTCAACTAGAGAATGCTTGAGGTTCTTTTGGCAATTGGTTGGTTTATGTAGGCGTAGCGCCTCAAGCTCGTTGCTTGCTCTTCTGTTAAGAATTTTCGTGTGAGATCTTTTATATCCGAGACATATGGTTGGTTGATCTGCTGTCAAACTGTTGCCTTGTTGTATGCTAGCTATCAAAAGATTTCATTGGAGTGTTACAGTGAATTTCTTCATGTTTTTCATTGAAGTTATTGGGTTGGAGAAGCAAACATAAATGGGTTGGTGTCTAATCAATGGTTTTGGCAACTTCTCTCTCTCATTGGTTTTTCTTTTTGCCTCAATTATTAAACTGAGGATTTAACCTGTTGCTCTTTCTCAGATGTAGATTCTCACTCAGGTCAAGCATTCAACTCTTCCCTAGCTACAACAGTAGGTGCAGCAGCACCAGCACCTTCAAGCCAGCATGGAGATGCACTGGCAAATTCTATGTGGGTACCACCTAAGAGTTCAAAAATGCCTTCTTTGAAGACCTTTCGGTTGACAAAGGAATTGGTAGAGCAAAGGGTGAAGGACAATGTAATCATAGTAACTTTTGGCAATTATGCGTTCATGGATTTTATCCTCTCTTGGGTTAAGCACTTGACTGATTTAAATGTCTACAATCTCCTAGTTGGTAAGTGATAATTTTAAATTTAAGTATTTGTTATGATTGATGTTTACTTTCCACCCCTACATCATTTTGCCAACAACAACAGATAAATCACATTCTGAATCTTTTATAACAGGCGCAATGGACACAAAACTGCTGGAGGCTTTGTATTGGAAAGGCATTCCAGTTTTTGACATGGGAAGTCATATGAGCACGGTAGATGTTGGCTGGGGTTCCCCGACATTTCATAAAATGGGGAGAGAAAAAGTCATTCTCATAGATGCTATCCTACCCTTTGGGTATGAGTTATTGATGTGTGATACTGATATGGTTTGGTTAAAGGTACAGTTTGGTCCTTTTAGTAATCAATCTTCTGTTTCTGTTAAGATCATATCCATGTCAGTTATATTTGTGTTTTTATTTCATAGACTCACTAGGTGCTGTCTGATTCGAGGTCCCTCTTTCATATTGGTTGAGTGGACAAAATTGGGTCATGTGATACGGTTCTTGACAGAGGACTCATAGTTTGAAGACTTGCGGTTGAGTGGGAGAGTGTAGCCCAGAAAATCTTACTTGTGATCTAGGGAGGATGGGATTATTTATACCTAGGATAAGTAGGTGTTGGATGACAACTTTCCTTGCTCTTTGTCAGGGTAGAAATAGAATGGGAAGTGAGACCTGTATCTTTCAAAAAGGGAGTCTTCTGAAAAGGTTATATGCAATCTTTGGTTTCTGAAGCTGAATGTGGTTAGGAAATGGCGCTTGCAAATATTTGAAATATAGAAAAAGTTGTGAGATGCTTTACTGGTTGATCGGTGAAGGGAAAATATGAGGAGAATATAATGCAGTATGAGAATGTGAAGGCTGTTTCAAATGAGGATAAGATTAGGGAAATAGGTTTTTGTCAGTGTAAGCATGTGGATCAATGTCCATTAGTTCCATGATTGAGGAGTAGACACTTAAAGCTTATTCAAGATCTTAGAAGGACAATATAAGTTTAGAAGTAGCTCAAAATGAACATCGCAAATCCCACCTGAAAAGGAGGATCTGACTTGTCTTGACTTGATTCTGTAGATGACTCCTCTAATTATATGTTATGATGATAGGCTGCTTAAAATATGGTGCTACAGGATCCTTTCTTTTTAGTGATGCTGTCTAGATGAATAATTATACTTGTTGCTTAACTTACTTTCATCCTCTAACAGAATCCCCTTCCATATCTTGCTCGCTATCCTGAAGCAGATGTTTTGACTTCAAGTGATCAAGTTGTACCAACAGTTGTTGACGACAGGCTGGATATTTGGCAGCAAGGTGAACTCCTTACCCACTGTAATTTGTATTTTTTTTCTTTCTTTTCACTCCTTGCCATTTCAATTTATCAGCTTCCATGATGCCATAGTACATGAGCAGTCCTGGACTAATGTTTAGATATCTGTGCTGTGACAAATGTTTACCTACCAGAAGAAAATTCTTACTAAAGTATGCAAAATACTCTCTTCCTGGGTTTCAACTCCATTCTTCAGGCTTTATGCTTGATTGCTCAGTTTAGATACCTGTCGAGATGAGCATGCTTTAGGCGGTCTGGTTACGGAGCTGACATCATACCAGGAATCAGTTTTTGATTTCTGTTCATGTGTATCTTTTCCAAAAGAGGAGATGAGGTTACATTTTAGTAATCTTTGCCAGTTTGTGGAATTTAAGGTGTCTTTGCATAAAACTCTCTGTTAAGTGGATGCTCTTGAATGTTTTCCAAAGTTTCCCTCTGTATGGATTTTCACTGAGTTGATATATGCTTGAGAAGTCCATAAAAGAAATGCTTGGGAATTGAAGGGTTGTCCTCGTGAATGGGTGAAATGCTTATAGTGATATTATTTCTGTATCTACATAATTGATATTTATAAATTTTGCACTGATCTGCAGTTCTGATCATTCTGTTAGATGAACTACAAGCTGCAATTTTGTCTCTCCTGATGTGCATACAAAGCATAATATTCTATCATTTGGCAATAAATTTGTTTACAATCTACTGTATCACATTCACAATTTTCTATCTGAAGGTGCCTTATGACGTGAATTTGCTTTGTACCCCCAGTTGGTGCAGCATACAATATTGGAATTTTCCACTGGAGGCCAACAGAATCTGCCAAAAAATTGGCTAAAGAATGGAAAGACATGCTTCTAGCTGATGAAAAGATATGGGATCAAAATGGCTTCAACGATATTGTTCGCAGGCAGTTAGGACCATCTGTTGATGGGGATGATGGACTTGTATATGCTTTTGATGGAAGTCTGAAGCTGGGAGTATTGCCTGCAAGCATTTTTTGCAGTGGCCATACATATTTTGTCCAGGTAAGACGCAATATCCTATGTTGTATCCTTTTTCCCCCTCTTTAGTAAGGATGAAGCACACATAGAATCTATCATGCAATCCAACCTTTTATTGAAAAATTTATGTCCGTTTGCAGGCAATGTATCAACAGCTCAGGTTACAGCCATATGCAGTGCATACCACGTTCCAGTATGCAGGCACTGAAGGGAAACGTCACCGCTTGCGAGAGGCAATGGTATTCTATGATCCACCGGAGTATTATGACGCACCAGGTGATTAACAGCCCAACATATTGTTAAGTGACCATTTCATGCTGCATGATGCTTATTAGATAGCCAGATAGACCAGATTCTCTCCGAGTTGTTAAGTTACTTTTCTCCCTTTGTCCCTCATGCTTTTCTTTCTCAATGCTTCTCTGAGAGGTCCATGTATGTCCTAGTTGTTCTTAGGAATCCAAATGGGCCTATTAATCACAATAACTTTGCAATGTGCAAGCATCTGTTTACTCAACTGACACTCGAATTTGTAGGGTATTCGCAATCTTTCAAACTTCTTTGGGTGTTAGTGACATACTGTTCTAATGTCCATTGCTGGGACACTTTATAGCATACAGTCTGACTCTTTGTGCACAAATCTGTATAAGTAACTGAGAGAAATATCAGATGTCATGGTGAATGTTTCCTTTGTTTTATCATCTTTACCATTCTGGTGAAATTTCAATGACGAGTTGAAGCTGAATTTAGTTTCTTTAGCTAGCAGTGTAAATCATTTGCGATAAAGTAATGATCTTTTTGGATTTATTTATTTATTTATTTATTTTGGTATGAACAGTGCAAGTATTCAGTAAGCTGGTTGGTTTAGCATATGAAGATTCCTTCCATCTAAAATAATACAACTTATTTTCCCACAAAATAAAAATAAAAATAGTGACATATCCACCTTTCTGTCCAAATTTGCAAACTTGGTTACTTTTGTGGGCACCTATCTATGAAATGAATCATCCCCTGTGATGTCTGTGAAGCCAGAATAGTTTCACTTTCGACCTCTGTTTTTTGCCTAATTAAATGAAGCATTTTGAAACCTAGCACGCGCAATATTCAGTCTAAGGAAAAAATAATAATTGAAGCCAACTTGAGGCTAAGTTCATTCACAAAGTGATATTATGAGTTTATTTATTTGATGCATGGGCATGCGAAATGACCTCTTTCCAAAGTAAGGTGTAACTGATTTTTTCAAGGGACTTACTTATTGCAGGAGGTTTCTTATCATTTAAGCCGTCTATTCCGAAGAGTTTATTACTGGATGGAGACCATACCATTGACACACATTTTACTCTGATCAATTATCAGGTGAGGCTAAACTAACCTACTATATTCTGTCATTTATCGGAACATTTTAATTGACCCCTTACATGGCCTAATTGTTTATTCAGATGAAACAAATAAGGACGGCACTCGCAATCTCTTTGGTGTTAAACCGTACACTGGTGAGGAAGTTCACAATCATTCACTATCATTTGTGTTTGTTTCCATTATCGTGAGAGATTTTAAACCTAGAGAAAGAAGAGGAGCACTTCGAGTGAGTCCACTTAAGTTTGTTATTATTTGGCATAACTTACCACTCTAGGTGGACTTTAGTTTATTGAATTTTTTTAATCAATGCAACTGATTTTCAACTACAATTACTGGATGGTCATTTAGATTTTGGCTGAGTATTCATCTCTTGTGTTTGCCAGATTATGCCTCCACTATGGTGTAGATTGGACAGGCTGTGGTTTCCTCACCCAGGGTTTCTGGAGGGATCTATGACGAGGCTGCCATTTATATGCCCTTTGGACCACGTATTTGAGGTATCCCACAATCCCCTACATGTTTTACTTGGTCATGATCATTTCTGTAAGTGTCCCTGCAAGTAACAGGACTTGGATCCTGTGAACCCAATCAATTAATTTTTATTTCTTCTTGGTTCTCTCTTCCAGTTGTTAGGTAGTCCATACTCTATAGTTCCTGTGCATTGAGTTCCTAAATTTCTGCCTTGACAAATGAAAAATCTTGAATATTCTCCTCTTCAGTGGAGCTTTGGAGATCGTTTGTAAGGATCCTGCAGTGGTAAAACAAGCAAAAACTCTTTATCTTAATGTCTTCCACCTCATTGGTCCCATTTTTGTACCTTCTGTTTCAAGGACAGTCCATTTCGTTGGTGTTCTTGTTAATTAAAAGAAAAAAAGGACAGTCCGTTTGTTTGCTTCTTTGCTTAGGTTTCCACATGTCCGCTCTGTTTTTATCCCTTTCTCTTTTCAACTGTATTTCCTCTTTGTTATGCTTGACATTGCTGGCTTTAGCACACTTGGAAGTTTTTTGGTTGGGTGAACTGTTATTTGGTAGAATTTACTTTATTCAATGAACATCTTGGATTCTGGAATGAGTTTTTCTCCATGGTTAAGATAGCAAGATGGTAAATCAAGCATAATGTGTTTGAGTAATCCATAGCTACTGCACAACAGGTCAATGTCATGTTAAAAGAAATGCCGGAGGATGAATTTGGCCCAGGAATCAACATTAGGGAGTATTCTCTCCTTGACAATCCATCAATGCCCAAACAGGTAAAGGAAGACCATTTGCAAGGCATCTCCCGATCAGTTAGTTCCAGTGTAAATCATTGTGTTTTGCTTTGCCAGGTAAAAGAATCTTGGCTTGATGTTAAGTTATGTCAAGGAGGAACAAAAGATTGTCAAGTAACCAATAGCACCAGCTCTCCAGGAATGATCAGATTACCAAAGCGCAGCAACGAAGAAACGGTAATAAGATAGTCATTGGCAACCTCCAATTTCCTTTGATATTTCTTGAAACAATTACGACTCTGTTTGTGCATACCACCTTCTTGGGTGAGCTTTGGAGTTCTTTTTCTCCCCACCCTAACTTCTTGGAAATCCAATTGTTTTTTTGAACCATAGTTTGCAGAGACGCCATCTAGTGCTGTTTAATGATTTTTTGTTTTTATTATGTTTCTCTCCGTGTCTTATCTTCAGAAAGCTGTGTGTAATTCTAAGTTAATCCAAAATGAAGATGGTGAACTGTGTATTGGAGCTTCAGTAATGAGCGAACATGACTAATATCACGTTTAAATGTACAGCTGAAGACAGCGTTCTCCTCCTTTAAGGACATCAAAGTTATTCAGTTCTCTTCCATGCAAGATGCTTTTGAAGGTTTTACTGACCAGGTAAGAATTAATCTATATTCGCCCTTTTGTCTTGCAATTGTGGTCTCATTTGCAACATTTTACTCTCTTCCTGATGCTGTTGCGTAAATTGGTCAGAAAACGGAAGAAAGATTTAGGAATCGTGTCAAACGATATGTGGGAATCTGGTGCTGCACTGTGGATCATGTGCCGGGCCATATATATTATGACATGTACTGGGACGAGAAACCTGGTTGGAAGCCTGTGCCACCTCAAACTTCAGCTGACGATCACCCACCTTGGTGAGGCCTAACCACACGACTTGAATCGAGGTTGATGCCTAAAAAAGTATGACTTCCAGGTTGACTCTGTTAGTCGTCAAACTGGCAGAATGTAAACGTACACAAATCCCAAAAGTCACTTCCATGTAGAAGTCAATGGCAGACGCAAGTTAAGGATTTTCCTCATTATACAAGATTAGAAGTAGGAATTTTGACACTCTGTGAGCCTAATGGCTCCTGAGAAGAAGAGTAATGGGGAATTCCAGAGAATTGTAACCGCATAGCCTTTTGCTAGGGCTCAACTTTTTTTCTTTTTTTTTTTTTTTAATTTTTTTTACAATAGCAGATACCTAGCATGATGTTTGGTTCAATTACAAAATGGCATCTGCTAATAAAGCGTATGTATTCGTTCTCACCTTTCAGTACCAGCCTCTCTAATATAAACTGGTGCTTCAAACCTAGGTAGTGAATATTTACACACAAGGTGTTGTCAGTTTTATCTGCTCTGATGATGATCTATTGTTCACCAATGGCTTTGAATGCTTCTTTTATCTTCTTAGGATGATGTAATCTATCCTCCCTTCAGAGATGCTTATCCAGCACTTATTTTGACATTTTTAGATTTAGTCCTTTTAGGGTGTGTTTGGTAATCATTATGTTTCCAAAAATAATTTCTGCTCAAAAATAATTCATTTTGATTTTGTTCTCTATACGAGTTGCTAAACATTTTAAGACATTTGATAACCGTCTAAAATTTCTATTTCTAGAATATCAATGTATTTGGTACGAGTGTTAATTTTTTTTTTGTGACTTAGATTATCTTTTAATTTTTTAGTACTTTTATCATATTTTTCTCTTTCGCTTCTCTTCTCTTTTTTGTCTTTTTCTTCTCCTCTTCTTCTTCCTAGCCGCCCATCGGCACCTAGCTTGGCGAGGTTCGGCAAGCAAGCGGAAGCCTCGCCAAATGTGGGTGAGGCTCGCCTGGCCATTGATGAGGCTCGACCTCGCCCAACCAATCGCCCTAGCCTAGCGAGGTTCCAGGTGAGCTTGCCGAACCTAACCTGGTTGGCTCCTGGTCAAGGAAAAGAAGAAAAGAAAAGATTAAAAAAAGAAAAAAGAAAAATGTTTGACTTGATTCTAAAGTTATTCTTGAAAACAAAGAAACATTTTTTTTCTTTTTTGTTATGTTCCAAATCTATTTTCGAGAAGCTTAAAGGCTTGATGTGCAATAATCGAAGCAAAGCTTGAGTCTGTTCAATGTGAAGAAATCAGATTGTGTGCAATAATCAAAGCAAAGCTCCAGTCTGTTCAATGTGAAGAAATCAGATTGCACGATGCATGAAGCTTACAATCCACTCGAATAGCTAAATTAACCTAAGTCACGCTTCTAAGTAAAAGCTAGTTTAAAAAATGTAATGTATAGGTGTAGCCACTATGAAAAGGTGAACGGTTCAGATAAACAGAAAGGACATTCATTCCGTGCAGCCTTTGAAGTGTCAAGAGTGCATGTTCTGCTGTTCATTTTTCAGTATTTTTTTTTAAAATTCAACTAAATACATGTATCAATAAGGTGTGTAAATCCAACTTCACATAAGCGTGTGGACAATGACAGTAAAAAGAGATCACTGAAGGTATGCAAACATCAGTTATCTGCCCCCAAGCTCTCATCATGACTCAAGATGATCGAGAAGGATTTTGGCTAATGAACCAGTGAGGGATAAATCGATGTCCAAAAGCAGAAGCTAACACAAAGAAACATAGGCGTAAACAGTATAATTATGCTCCACAAGCGAAATGGTTAATGGTGAATCCAGAAATCACCAGTAAAAATATCAGGGGAAACCTTTAACAACATTTTTACCAAAAAAAAACATTTTCCATAGAGATGTTAATATCTATCCAACCAGATTACACGATGAGAGCCGGTAAAAACCCTAAATAAATTTTCTGTCATCTAATAATATTATTTTAGATATAACTATACAGACTTGGCTGGCATAAACTATTCAAATGGACGAACACTTAAAACAGTTTTGCTGACCTGCAAAACCATATACATCCCATCCCCAAAACTCAGCAAAACCTCAACACAGCATCTAATTCTCTTTCGTCGGCGCAATTATATCCCAAGACATAAGCTCGTGCTGCGAGACACAAGCATGAAGTGTGAGGCACATGTCGACCATAGCTAACGATAAAAGAGAAAGGAAATGGTTAACTAGTTACCAAATCGACCAGATCCCATGAATGGTTCAGCTTCATCTGTCACACCACCTTGCTGCTGCTCCTGAAATTTTTCATGTGAAAAAGCAAAAAAAATCAGTTACCTCAAAGATTTCACTCTACGAGAACGACAAATGCTAGCTGTTAGTTTTGTGATCCTGGCTAGATAGAAAAAAGAACGATTCTGTTTTAAGAAATTTGAGTGTTGAAAGAAGACGTTCTACTCACGGCATCGGTCTCCATTTCAGCAGCTGACAGCAACCTATCTAAACAGTGTCCAGATATTTTGCAAACCAAGAGCTCATTGGCAGGATCCATAACAGTTTCTCTGCACGTCTCATCGCATACTGAATGAAAAGACAATGATGAAGGAAACCTCATTAGGAAAGACATTCCTGCACGACACATTATAAATTGGATATACTAAAGAGACTTGTCATTGTTAGCAATTAAAGTACTTTACCATGAACATTTCCAGTCTTCTCACAAACAAAGACATCACCAATTTGGTGATAAGAACACGTTTCTCCTGAACAAACATGGTCCAGAACCAATGCATCAGTGAACCCTTTGCTGCTTTTCCACAAAGACACTTGATCAGCAACTGTCTTATCAAGAATTATCCGATCATCTTTCACCTTCAGAAGCAAACATGCATGTGAAATTAGAAGGATGAAACCACAAGACCTTGAGCAAACCAGAAACATATGTGGTACTGCTTGGAATATTTCAAGGAAAGTAACTCTAGTAAAGCATGTTGATCATAATTGCTAGGTCAAGAATAATAGTGCAGTAATGCTAGTCAGGATTAAATCTCAAGCAAAAAAACGTTTACAAATAAGAGCCACAAAAGCAGCAACCATCAAGTCTTTTTCCTTCGACTAGTTTCCATAACTTCATAACGATTGTAATGCAAAAATGAAAAGGATCAACCAGGATATTATTAGTATAAAGCTAAAGAACTAAACGTGAAAGTCACATCAGAAGACACCAAGTGCACTTCTACCCAACAATCTGCTTTCTGGAAGAAATCCAGTCAAGGTTTGAACAAGCTATAGCACTGGCACCAATTTATACAAAATTCCAACAGATCTAACCTTTGACCTGTAATATCATCACAATGAAGAATCCTTACAAAAAGCAAGCCCATTTACCTGTGAAGGAAGAGGTGCCTGGCTTCTCTTTGCAGCTTGCATTTGGATGTAGTATTCTTTAAACTCTGCTGGGCAATTTCTGACAAGTTCATTCATATCCTCTTCATCACGCTGCAACCATGTAAATATACACAATCAAATCAAATCAGAGAACCAAAAATCAGAGAAGCAACTGAACAAGTGCAGTGCGATTGGCCAGGTTAAAGACCATCTGCCTAGTATAAACAACATAAATAATCAAGAACAACATGTGTACTCAGAAGTTTCGAAACTGATCATCTGAAAGATGAATGATAAAGGCATTGTAATTTGTCAATCTCCTCTCAATTCAACATAGCATCCACTGTATTATCTAACACTTACACATCTCTAATACCTCTATCTTAAATCATACTAAAGAGCCCCCTACTAGATGTTATAAGTGGCTTACTCCCTTATGTTAGAAACTATCACAGTTGACATATTTAAAACTGTCATCAGATGAATGTCAATCAAAATTTAAATTTCTTGACTTCTTTATTCTCATCTCTCTTAGCATTTATGGTTTACATTGGCCTTTATGCTGTGAGTGACTATCATCCTGCATCTTGCTTTAGAGAAGCAGACTAGCAGAATATCTATAGCCATGTCACTGTTTATTCACTTCTCTGGACATCTTTTACCATGTCACGAACCGTGAAGACATACTGACTGAAAAAATCAACCACTGATTCTTTACTAGACAAGTCTACAAGCAATTCTCGTTTTGTTGCACAACTTTTAGCCTTATTTTGTCTGGTTCCTACTCCCCCAATTTCCAATTTTCTTCTGTCAGCATGCTTGCTTTATCCCATCCTAAACCAAGGGCACCTGCCATCCTACCAATAACAAAGGGCAAGCACTATTACCAAGGAACAGCAGCAACCTACTCTGGCAGATTGTATGGATACTGAAAATCCTTTTGCTCCATTGAACTCCAGAGAATAGAACACACATCACAGTATCTATTGGCATCCTACAGCACTGTCACCCAACTCACCACCTTGCTTGGGACCAAAGCAACCATATACAAAGTCAAGATCTTTGATGCCTCTCTTTCACCGATATTACTTCCGTCTTCAGAGCCACAAAGTGAGGTCAGTGACCACACAAGTGTCTGAACAGGTCATATCTTCTGGAGTTTCATGGCCAAGCAAAGTCAGCCTTTCTATTGGAATTAATTTACACCTGATCTTGGTTCCGAAGACTGAACTAAAATCTTCTCATCTCACCATCTTACCAGCTTTCTCGGGAAGACAAAGAAAAAACCAGCTCCACCAGTGCACACATGTCAATTGAAAAAATAATAATAACCTCACCAGCAAAGGGGGACAGCCATGCCAATCCAAGCAGAGCAACTAGAAGCCCGCTCTACCTTTCTTTAATTCAAGCGTTGCCTACCTATAATAGATAATTGTTACAAAGCCAAGACACAAAACCATCACATTATTCATGACACAGGCTCAGAATTCCTCATGGCAGTTTAAATTTTGAAAACATATCAAAGCTCTGATTTAGGAAAGGGTGAATGGACTGACTCAACTTTTTTGAAAAATGAAATGAACGATTTTCCTAATACATGAATAAATCTAGACAAGGAGATGAAGTTAGCAACTATGATGAACAACAGAGGTTATGTTGACAGTTAGTGAACATAGAGAGGATTGAGAGCAATAGAGCAAACTGAGAAAGAAGTAGCAATACTTAGACTCAGTAGGCATCATGATAAAAAAGAATGGCTGTGTACCTGGATATAGAGCTTCTTCCAAGCGCATTGTCGTATCTTATTAGTAGGTGGCAGCAGACCCCACCGAATTCGGTACCTGAAAGAACTCGATACGTCAAGTGAAAGCCAGAGATCAGATCAAGCATGTAAACATAGGAAAGGAACAGCAAGAACAAAACAAACTCAAAAGACCATCGCATTTATCCACTTCATCCATCCCGCTTTACTCTTTTAACAGGATAGTTTCCAATGTTAAAAGGAAAAAAGGAAAAAAAGAAAATCTTTCGACCTGAGCCATTGACCAATTAACACAGTTAGAAGATACTGGTCAGATGACTAGCTTCCGGATGGAACATTCAACCCACTGGCGCAGTCAAATAAACTCTTCCATCCGCTGCAGACTTGCAGGACACGGATGGGTGGCAATGCCTAGGACTCTAGGCTGGCCAAAGTCAAAGAACCCAAAAATACCTTCATTTTCAAATTTAAAAAAGATGACCTTTATCTGATTTCTCTTCTCGAAGAAAAACAAAAAGATTAAAACTTCAAGAAGAACAACCAAAGCAAAGGAAGAACGCAAAAAAACAGGGGAAAAAGAGATTGCACCCCAAGAAATAACATAGGGAAAGGGAATAAAAAAAAAAAAACAAAACTTTGCATGTTGATATGATTGCGGCAGAAAAATTAAAAATCGAAAATTGAAAGAAAGACAGAATTCGAAGGAGGCACTCACAGTCGGCGCCACAAGGATTCATCGGACGCTGCGTAATTCAGGGACTTGCACGCCATCGAGCACGCCATGAGATCCTGCAACACCATTCCCCATTCTCAATCAGCCCCAGATGAAGGAAGACAGAAACAAGCAATGCGCAAAGGTCGCTACGGATAAGGAATCACGAGGAAAGAAAATTAGACCTCGGATGACAGAAATTTGAGGATGTTAGGGAACAGCTCGGGAGGTATCTTGCTCAGAATCCCAGTGTCGAACCTCAACGAGACCGCATTCCCGCCGTCGCCTCCTCCCCCCTCCGGCGGTCCTTCTCCTCCCGGACGCTGCCGCTTCGCCACCGACTCAGCCGCATCGGCGCTTTCCTGAGGGAAAAAAAAATGGAAATCGGATCGAATTGATCTAAAGATTCGAAATTGAGGGCGAAAAATCGGAAATTGGAGCGAACTGAAACGGACGAGGGTCGGGTTTCCACCTCGGAGAGGATCTCGGACTCAAGGAAATTGGCCAGGCTCTCGTCCTCGTTGTCGGAAGTCGACATGGGAGGACGGCGCTCCGGTCGGGGAGCGATCAAGCCGCGATTTTGGGGCTCGCCGGCGATCGATCCGGTCGGTTGAGGTCGGCTACACGCGACGAAACGGAGGAGAGAGAAAGAGAGAGAGAGGAGAGAGAGGAGCGAGAGAGCGCGACCGCCATGGACGAAGCTCTTGCCTGACCTGCGAGAACCGACGGATTCTCGCGGTGGGGAGTGGATTTTGGGCCGGCCCACCTCTCCGTGAAGCCCAAATCCCTTGTCGTTTTGGGCCGAAGCCTGGATCTTTGATTGAAAATACGTAACCAACCAACCTTCCTTCTATCTTTGTCATCATGCTTGTTGTGATTTACCAAGATGGCACAGGAAATGATTCTGTCTTCTTTATTATAATGCAAATCAAAATTTGATGTCTCGAAACAATTGGGTAAACAAGAAAATTAATAAGACAATCGTCCTAACAAGTCATCCGATACAATTTGATATCAATGCTATACCAAACGATCATATCTTTTCAAGACATCGCTTTCTTTCTTCCGAGATTTTATAAAATGAGTCACGAATTTAGCTCCTCAATCAGCATCGGCAAAGAGAGATTCCCCCGGACGGCTCTCTCCTCTCCTTCTATCTCCCAGAAGAAAACAAAAGAATCCCGTGTCATTTCTCCCTTTTGTCAAGACTCCTTTGGCCCTTTGTCATTTATTGGAAGCATTCGTAGTCCGCACGCGCGCACGGACACCATGCGCGGACCGTCGGTTCAGCACTTCGCTCGATGAAAACGGACGTCGCGCTGAATATTCAAAGAAAGATTTTGCATTTGTTAAGGAGAAAGGAAGAAGCTTTCGACTTGTAAGCGCGACCCAGATGCGGAGTCCGCGAGGGCGAAACCGTTCAGTCGATGAACGACAGCAACGTGGGACTTGCGAACTTGGGTCTAAAGAGGAAGTCTCAACTACCCAGTAGAGAGAGAGAGAGAGAGAGAGAGAGAGAGAGAGGGAGAGGGGATGAAGGGTTGGGAGGCATGAGGAGTTGCCTTCACGTTAGAAGGTGAGGGCCGCTTGAAATGAAAACAATGTCAAATCCGAAATGGACCCCAACCGGGCCGTCGGATGACACCTTCAGGACAGACAAATGAAGGGTAAAAAACGAAACTTTAGACGGAAGGGAAGCCCTTCTCTCGCCCACCAAATACATTCATTGACTAGAAAAGACTCCTTCCTTGCTTCCGCCGTGTGCCGTCTTGAAGGAATTTAAAGTACTTTTTCGTGGTTTTCGCCCCAAAAGACGGGGAGGGATTATACCAGATTCAAAGCACTCGAGGGAGGACTAATCTGGCTGTCTCCTTTTGACCGTCCCGAGCAGAAGGCTTTCCCCATCACCAAGTCTCGTCCTTTTCCATCGGATTTGTGCGGAGTCTCTGCTCAGAAGAGCAAGAAGGGGTGTGTGCGGGAATGGCGGCTCCGGGGAACGGGAATGCGATCGGAGGAGGAGGAGGAGGGGGAGGGGATGCGTGGAGGGCGCACGCGGCCCTGGTGGTGGTGCAGCTCTGCTACGGAGGGTACCACGTGATCACCAAGCTCGCCCTCAACGTCGGCGTCAATCAGCTCGTCTTCTGCGTCTTCCGGGACATCCTCGCGCTCTCGATCCTCGCCCCCATCGCCTACGTCCGCGAGAAGTATCTCTCTCTCTCTCTCTCTCTCTCTATCAAATTTGCAATTGGTGCGATTTGGATTCTATCTTGCGATGTCACTGTGTGTGAATCTGATGGTTAAAGCATAGAAAGGAGTAGGCTTTTGGGTTTGGATCATCTTTTGCATTCTGACGTGATTGCTCTAAAGGTTAATTTTTTTTTTCTTTTTGCACTGTTGAGTATGTTGTCTCTGACTCTTTATTTTGGCCATTATCTGCTGTGTCTAATTTTAATGCACAAATTAGTGCTTTTAGTGTTCTTCTGCAGTTAAATTGAGCCTTGAGAGTTTATCTGAGCAGATATTAATGTGTTGGTTAAACTGACGTCGTGATTTTTCCCTTTGATTTGCAGAAGGATGCGGCCTCCCATGACCAAACGCCTCCTCTTGTCATTTGTCTTCTTGGGATTTACTGGGTATGTTGCGATCTGCTTAAAGTGTTGTACAACGATTTGATCGTAGAAATATCTAAAAGTGGGTGGACCCAAACGAGTAGCTAGATTTGTTCACACCAAGTTTTACTTGCTCATGGTTTGTATCAGTATCACTCTCTTTGGGAGAATCCCTCCAATGAGAAAGATGAGATCAACTAGCTATTTATGTTAAAATTGTTGATGGTATGCCCTTTCTGTGAATTTTGGACAGGATTTTTGGCAACCAGTTGCTGTTTCTTATTGGTCTTAGCTACACGAATCCAACTTATGCAGCTGCCATTCAGCCTGCCATTCCTGTCTTCACCTTCCTCTTAGCAGTAATGATGGGGTCAGTCTCAAATTTTCCTTTCTTTTCGTGATTCTGGTAAATAGTGTGCATCTGCATGGATATATCACATGCTGTGTTGTTTCTTCTAATATTTGTTTAATCAGAATCAAAATGTATTGTTTTCTGTGTAAATAACCGACACACTTTTTGTGCAGTACAGAAACAGTGAATTTGCTTAAGATTGAGGGTCAGGCAAAGGTTGGAGGCACTCTTCTCTCTGTTTGCGGTGCAGTACTGATGGTTGTGTTCCGTGGCCCTGCTTTGATTGGATACAAGGAAGCAGATTTTGCTGCACACAGTGAAATTATAGCCAGGGGTCAACCGGAGCCGATGGGATGGCTCTTATCCAGCTTCTTGGAGTTTGGGATTGAAGATTGGCACCTGGGGATTCTGTGTTTGATAGGAAATTGCATGTGCATGGCCGCCTTCCTAGCTATTCAGGTGTGGAATTTCATGAAGTCTATTTCTTTAGTAGAGACTAGTTAGTGTTGCTTCCATTGTTCTGCTATCAGATTTCCTTGAAGCTCCTTCATTGATAAATGGCATCTCGTAATTTGATAACTACTGTGTGAGGAATATTTGGTCTTTTGTTTTCTCCCCAATTTGATTCCTTTTGCCTTAATCAGTCATTTGTTAGTTGTTACTATGCAAGGCTTTGATTTTTAAAAGTTTGACTTTCCCCCTTAGTTTCTGCATTTCCTGACACAGCATTATTAGTCTATTTCTTTGGGAGCAAATATCACAGTTCTTGTTATCAGTATGTGCTTTATGGTATGACTACATAGCCTGATTAGGGTGGACGCTGCTGGGATGGACCTCTCTCTCTCTCTCTCAAATCTTTTTACCGACGTGGTTAGAAGGCTTAATTGGGTGTGTTACCTGTAAGAACTTGCAGCATCTTTGTTGGATCTCTGTATAAACTTGTTAGTGGTATGAACTACTGGCAGCTTGTCCTCTGTTAGTGGCCTTCATTCTTGTTATTTTCCATTCGCTGGACATACTTCTCTCAGTCATTATTTTTTAACCCCATTGAAAGACTTTTTTAGAAACCACTAGTTCCAATGTTGTCTTTTTAATTTATATGTAACCATTTCTTAGTTTTTAATGATATATATTGGAGTGGTCTCTTGTATAAAGAAGATTTTGTCAGTATGGAATCATCTTGCTTGTTTCTTCCTCAAAAAGAGGGATCAATTTACTTTCTTCCTTTGGTAAACTTATCAACTTGGAAAGTCATTTGAGAAATTGCTTGCACTTTATGCCTATTTGCAATAGCCTACTACTTGGTGAACTATGTTTGACTGAAAAAGATAGTTGTACCACTGGTGTCAGCTAAATAGGAGGCTGCATCATATCACTACATCAGGCAACAGTCTTTTATATGCACTGAGTACAGATCTATATTTATAATTTTTAATGGTCTCTTGAAGCTACATTTTGAATCTTAAGAAGCATTGCACCTTGTGATATCAAATTTTGTTCTTCAGGCTTTTTTTTTTCAGACTTTGTTGCATCATACTCAATGGTGTTCTTTTGCTTTATAGTACAGATTAAATTATGCTCTTTTGTTTGAAATATTTTATCATACATATCAAATTATACTGTTTGGGGATTCTGAATATCAGTTGCTAATAGTATAGTGTATGACTGTTTCAGGCTCCAGTTTTAGCCAAATATCCTGCAAGCCTCTCCGTAACAGCATATTCATACTTCTTTGGTGCTGTATTTATGGTAACTTCTGCATTTTTCATGACAAGCGACTCAACAGAATGGAGCCTGACACGGTCGGAGCTTTTTGCTGTCATTTATGCTGTAAGTTCTGCAGATGTACTATACATTGGCTTATTGGTTCTGTCATCCTTGCATATCTAGGTGGGCAGTGACAGAGCCGTCTCACTGGAACTCCTGCTTTAATGTAAATATATCCTGGGAAAATTATTAACTTAGTTGAGTAAATTCACCTTGTTTTGCTAATCAAAGAATCAAGATAGGAAATAGTTTTGAAGAGTCAATTAGACAGAACAAGGGTGCGCATGGATTTGTTTCTGTTCTTTTTTTGTTCCTGGGAACAGAAACAAAAAAAAATGTTTCTGTTCCGGGGAACAGTTTTTGAAAAAAAGAACACGTTTGGTAACGTTTGGTAAATTTTATTATTTTTTTGTTTCTTTTAATTTTTTAAACATTTTTTTTATTTTTTATTTTTCCTTTCTTTTTATTTTTCTAAGTAACTTTGGTGACAAGAACCAAATTCATTATCTAGAAAAGGGCAGCAATGATTATAATTAGTTGCCTTGGCATTTTTTGCCAAAACCATGACTCTGTTAGGAAGTGTTCAGTGCTGTTATTGGCAGAGTATATATTTTAAGAAAGATCAATTAATGGCTGCTTTGTGTATGAGAGGGGGAAATATGGTTGTTCGTATGTCTTAGACAGGGGAATATGCATTTTCGTGATTCCACTACCTAGATTTTCTGTAGAAAGAACTTGAGATTAGAGGTCTTTGTTCATAGATACAAGTCTGGGTGGCATTGAGTAGTATTGGTCTGACTATTTATTTTGCTAATTAATGGTGTTAAATTTTGTTAATCTTAATTGGTATTGTTGTGATTTAGTCTAATTAATTTGAACCAGCTATGTATTTTTTTTTTTTTTTTGGGGGGGGGTTGGGTTTGGGGAGGGTGTTAGGGGGTGAAATAGAACCAGCTATGCAGCTATGTATGGGATGTGTATTTGAACCAACTCTTGCATGGCCTTGTGGATGCAACAATGGGTGAAATCAGCAACTGTGAGCTTCTCAATGATTGCATTTTGTGAGAATCCTGAGATAGGGTGTTGGATCCAGTGCTAGTTTGTAATTGGGAGTTGACAATAATGTGGGAGGAGCTGACATCATATTAAAGTACTATTGATCTTGAATGAGAAGAGACATTTCTGGTCCTGGAAAATGACTTTATCAGAAATAGGTACCTTAACTGTGAAGAAGTGCTAAGAGCTTACAGAGTAGGAGGCCAAAATCCGTGAGCTTGATACTTTAAAATGGTTTTGTGGAGAAGTTCCATTGCTTCTTGTTGTTTTGGGCAATACATTTTATGGGCTTTTTGATTTAGGCAGATCTTGACACATTAGTGCCTAGTGAGAGATTTATAGCACTTTCTTCTGTTGGTAGATTGAAGATATCAAAGTAAAAGCTAAAAAAATGATTTGGTAGCATTAAAATGGAAAAGCTGGATTCTGTCAGGAGAGTTATGGAACATGGGAAAGAATTTGTTTGGCAGGTTTAGTGGAGCATTTGTTGATGTGACTGGAATAATCTGTCTGGAAAGGTTTAAGATTGGTGTTCCTTTTGCTCACGGGAGAAATTAAATCACTCACAATTCAGACAAACAAAAAGACAGGGTATGCAGAGAATGATACGACAACTTGACAAAATTATGAATCAGACTCTCTGAATAGATTGCCAGTTGATCTTGGATTTGTGAGGTCGGTGCAAAAATGTTAATTGGATAAATCAGTTTAAGGAGATGAAAAAAGGTTCTCATTGCATGAAACCTGGAAATCATGGTTGGCAGTTTCTCTTTATGCATTACAATTGGTGCAAAATGCAGTATAGTTTAGATGCTGGTCTGTCTGACATCAACATTTTGTACCCTGCAAAATTTCTTTCTTAAATCTCACTCAAAATACATATTATAATTTAATTCTTTTGTAGGGAGTAATTGCATCAGCTCTTAACTATGGACTGTTGACATGGTCAAATAAGATCCTTGGACCAGCTCTGGTTGCTTTGTACATGCCACTTCAACCTGCTGCATCTGCCTTTCTGTCAAGAGTATTCCTCGGGAGTCCTATTTATTTGGGGAGGTACTTTCTTCAATGGCAACCTTTGCCTATGATCACTTTCTGATATATAATATGATTTCACACTATTTGTGGCTTTCTTGCTTAATAGATTTATGCTTCTTTTTGCATGAGTTTTATTGGTCCAAGGTCCGTTAAAATTGCACTTAAACTTTCCAAAATGAAAACAATGCTGACTTTGTTCAATATGCCGATGAGCAGTGTCATTGGAGGAGCTCTTATTATCGGGGGACTTTATGTGGTCACCTGGGCATCCTTCAGAGAAAGACAAGCCGTGATCGCGATTCTTCCTCATGTCGTTCGATCATCAGAATCTCCAGTTCACAAAGATGGCCCGATTAACAAGTTGTCTGACCAGAGAGGACTCATTTTCTCAGGATCTTCTACATCGTTACACAAAGCATTGGATTGATCTCAGACATCAGGTATTGTTCATGGGTAGATGATAAAGTAGCATCATTCATGCTGTTTATACATGCAATGAAATGTAAGGGAACAGAATAATGCTGCTAGAATTTGTTATAGGGACTATATGATGACTTTAATACATTCTGTCACAGAAAAAATAGTTTTTCCTAGTTTTTTTTTGGTATGGCTTATATGAGTTGGTTTGTTGAAGTATGTTGAAGTCTTGAGTGGTGGACGTTTGGGGTGTCAAAACTTCCCCACTTCGGGTCCATGTGGAATAGAATGATATGATATGTCAGATCAGCGGGTGTTGCTCCAGACCACCTTATCTGATGTCTCAGATCTATCCGGTCCACATGGACTGCATCTAGAGAAGAATTCATGCTCATGTTTTTGGTGACTCATAAATATTAAGACTAGATCGAAGGTGGCCGAGGTTTTTGTTTTTGTTTTTGTTTTTTCCCCCTTGTACATTATAATTGTTGTGCTGAACCCTGAAATCTCCACCAGGGACGTCGTTTTCAGCGACAGCCTTATGGATTTTCCAGACGAAGTATGTGTACGAAGTCCCGGGTCATTTTAGCTGAACTTTGGAAAAGGTTCCCCCTTGAACCTGCTGATCCTGCTGGAGGTGCCCTGCCTTGTACCTGTTGCTCTACCTGAACATGTTTGGGGGAAGGAATTGGAGGCAGGATAGAATGCAGAGCTGGAGCACCCGTTGCAGTTTCTGTGTTGGGTGGGAGCTTTTGGAGGAGGCTATCATTAGGCTTCATTTGTTACGCCGAAAGACTAGTTGTTGGAAAACATGTTTCTTGTCCGTTTGGTGTTGATGAAGAGGACGAGAGAAATATAAGTTGTGCTTGAATTCTAGATAATGATTCCTGTCTCTTAAAAGCGGAAATAACTTTTCAAAACAGAATTCGTGTTTTTAGATTCAACTTGATCTCTAATCATTTCCATGACTATCTCCTTCTCTTGCACTTGGTACCCGGAAGCCTGAACTCGAGACCCTGCTTCCGCCGGTGCAGAACCCTAGGGTCTGGCCTTTGGACCCGGCACTAGCTAGGCCTGATCATTGGGTTGCCAGATCACCTGCTCTAGGACCTATTGAGAAGGACTTGCCACAGCTCAGGCACAAAGCCCGATATGTCTAATTTGTGCCCAAACCAGGTCTGCCCGGCCCACAAAAAACTACGTAATCTTTCATCTAACGCACGAACCTTGGCTCACAAGTTAGGCCCAACATGAGGACTCGGCCGAGCTCAAACCTGCCCAATGATCACCTCTTTCCTGTGCATATTCGGTAGAAGCGACGCAGGGTTGAATGGAAATCGCTATCACGCTTGATCCCACGAAAGGATTGAGCATGTTCAATCTCATTCCTGGCACAAAAGTTACTCTTAGCACTTGGAATCGTACTCGTTTCCTTCCATTTCTCTTTTTCACCGCATTCGATTTCTCCTTCCGAGCAGCCTGATCTTGCAACATTCCATCTCCAATCATCGTCGTAAATGGTTGCAGAGTTTCTTGCATCATGTCGACAATGTCAGTAATTATAGTCTAGACGACTGTGCCTGAAAGAAAAACTCATGCGACAGCGAAATTGTTATTGCATCCGATCGAATCATTATAAGAAAGCTTGAGTTCGATTAAGGCGAACATCTTGTCGTGAGATCTGTTCGTGCAGCCATAATTGCTTTCGAAAGGAAATCTAAACTCTTCTTACTTGCCATGCTTTCATTTCGCGCCATCAGCAACTGTTTGTTAAATAAATTTCGCTCAACCATGACCAAGTTACTGTGCTCAAGAGTGATCTCGAACTGCTCCAACCCAATCACGATTGTCTGCTCCTCTAGGCGAAAGAGTCTGATGTTGGATGTCACGACGCGGGCGGTTCTCAGATGTTAGTCCTTGTTTCAACATTGATATCAGTTCATTCTCTATTGCGCGAGGCAAACTCGTTTAGTTGTCATATCGGCATTAAGGTCCACGTCCTAGTACCTTTCTTTGCCATTAGGGTTTTTCCTACTTTAATTACATGACATGACCGTGATCATGCTATCTAATAAGCGAGTCAAGCAAAGCTTGATAACGTTCGCATCGAATTGGATGCCGAAATCCTTTTTTTTTTTTTTTTTTTTGGGTGTTGGTTTCTTTCATGGTAGTAATCACGTAGAAGAAGCCGAAGCCAAAAGAAGAGGCCACCGGCCGAGACAGAAGGCCGAAAACCAGGGATTCAGCTACCGGGGCCTCATCGCTTAGCGACTGCATGGCCAAGAGCTTCTGCTTCGTCGTCCGACCTCACGTGCATTAGTATTTCGTACACGAAACGAAGAGCGACGTGCATCTTTCGATTTCTGGGAATTACTTAATACATATAAGGCGAAGTTTAGGATGATTTCTCCGCTCTTTAAGGTTTCAGATCAAGAGAGTTTTACAAGAAGAAGATCAAGGTAGAAGAAACGGATCTCATTAAATAATCCGGCTTTGAGGAACTACTAGTTTCTCATGGGAAAATGATTTCGGAGCCGAGATAAATTTGCATGGACTTAAGCATTGCGGATGGAACCAATCACAATGCCGGAATCATTTGGGTTCTTGTGATTTTTAGGTGAACCTGTGTGCATTTCATAAGTTCTTAAGATGTGATTGGCTTGATCGATATAATATTTGCTCGTTGGGTCATATCGAGGAAATCGGATTATGTAGCTGTGGTAGCTGAACTTCCTTCCTGGGTTAATCTTGGGCAACGGAAGTACTCTTGAAAACCTCACTGAACACATGGAATTTAATAATCTGTGACTGAGTTGCTTGTGCTAGTCATACGCTTTCTTTTTATTGAAGGGTGGGGTTCATACTCCTCATTTTATAATTAAGAGATATAACAAGAGGTGCAAGGTGCTAATTATAGTGGATTCCTTAGCTGGATGTAACCCTAGTTTTACGATGAATCAGGATAAAACATTGCGTCTCAAATTCTCTCTCTCACTTTTACTCTTTATTTTCTTTGTGATTGCATGACAAATCCTAACACTCCTAGCATAGAATATTGAGATCAACTTATCCAAATCTCTCTAGAAGCCCACATGTTTTATGTGCGGTTCAAACGTTGGTTAACAATCGAAGAAGTCAATGTGGTTGTCTTATCCAATAATTCTTTAGTGGGCCTATTAGATACTTTGAAACTTTGGTCTATCACTGGATTCTATAAGTAAGGTAGTATCGATAAATATTGGATCCCACATGAACTCCTATTGATGTTGTCTAGTCCTATGATATCTGTGCTTCAGTGTCGTGTCCGACACGTGTCGAAATGTGTTGAACACATCGACACGCTTGGACATGGTCGGACACGCAGTCAACGTGTGTCGGAAATCTCACACGTGGTCAACCTTTGCCCGACACGTTTCGACACGGGTGTCCGGGAGGGAGCAAACCACGAGCGACGGCGAGAGATGGCCGAGCATAGACTGAGGCGAGGGCCGGCCCTGTGATGCTGCGATGGATCCGACGAGGCTGCAGCTGCGAGGGAGAAAGGACCAAAGGTGAGAGGAAGAGGAGAGGAAGGCGGTTGTGCGGCGAGCGGCGAGTGGCGAGGAAGGGGGTCGTGCGTGTGGCGAGGAGCGGCAACCGGCGAGGAAGGAGGTCGTGTAGCGAGTGCCGAGCGGCAAGGAGGGAGGAGGAGAAGAGGAAGGGTCGCGAGCGGCGAGGAGGAGGAGTAAAGGAGCTAGGGTTTATGAGAAACTCAAATGTAATTAAAAAAAAAGGGAGTCTATGGGTACCTATTTTGGGGGAAGGGAAAGTGACGGATAGATGGGGGAAATGGACGATTACCGGAGGGAAAGGAAAAAAAAAAATTGGGTGGGGGAATGGACGATGGTGAGGACTGGGGAGGGAAAGGAAAATAAATTTGGGAGTGGGAGGAAATGGATAAGGAAAAGAAGAGAGTGGGGTGGACTCTAATGGGATTTTTTTTTTTTTAATCAGAAAAATAAATAAATGAAATTAAAAAATAAAAGTAAATTTGGGATAATGAAATAAAAAAAAAAAGTGTAAGATTTATTAATATTATTAGTATAAAATTTATTGTCAACTCTTTATTTATTTATTTATTTGTGAATTTTAATCAAATTAATTAAAAATAAAAATATTTATTTAATATTTAACGTGTCGGAACGTGTCGAAATTCTCTACTTTTTGAGAAATGACGTGTCGTGTGTCGTGTCGTGTTGTGTCGCGTGTTCGTGTCACCGTGTCCGTCTTACATAGGTCTAACCCATGAAGACTTTTTCCACATGAACCCCTATTGATGTTGTCTAATCCATGAAGATTTTTCCTCCGCATTGAAAAACATCAAGGATAACTTAGGATTCCTCAAAGGGACATTCGATGGCAGCTAGACTAAAATGGCCAAGTAGTGGGAGTATTGAATAGATATATGTCTAATTCAAGAAAATAATATTGGATGGCAACAAAACGGATGCTTTGTTATCTTCACAGTACATCTGACTTTGAGTTATGCTATGAAGGTATGAAAAACTCAAAGGGATAATAAATATTAGAATTGAAGTGTTTTGTGGATGTTGATTAGGGAGATGACATTTGATAGTAGGAGGTCAACCAATAGATATATTGTTTCATTATTTGGTGGAGCTATGTATTGGATGAGCAAAAAATAGAGCACAATTGTTTTATCTACTACAAAAGTAAAGTACATGGCCTTTACTTGTGGTGCAATGGAAATGATCTAGTTGTGTAGATTGTGTAAAGAGCTTAGATTTACACAAGGATAAGTGAATATTCGATGTGATAACTAGAGTGCTATATTCTTGACTAAGAATAGTGGCTTTCAGACAAGAACAAAGCATGTCAACATACAATATCACTTCATCTGAGAGAAAGTCAAATAGAAGGTTGTAGTGCTAGAGAAAATTGACAAAGAGGTGAATAGTGTTGATTTTTAATTTAGCGGAACTGTGAGTTGGATGAGCAAGAAACAGAGTACAGTTTTTATATTTACTACCAAGACAAAGCACATGGCACTTACTCATGCTACTAAGGAAATTATTAGGTTGCATAAATTGTGTAAAGAGCTTAGTTTTACACAAAGAGGAGTGAAAGTTGGATGTAATAGCTAGAGTGCTATATTATTGGCTAAGAATCCTAGATTTCATACAAAAACAAAGCATATTAACATATAATATCACTTCATCCAAAAGAAAGTGGAGTAGAAGGTCGTAGTGCTCGAGAAAACGAACACAAAGTTGAATAGTGTGGATTTTATTACCAAGACAACGAGTGCAGAAAAGTTTGAATGTTGTACAACCTTGTTGTGTTTAAATAAGTATATTGAGTATTCACTAAATGAGAGAATGCTGGGTGTGGTTCATACTCCCATTTGACATGATGGCACGAAAGTCTGGGAGGCTGCCCTAGCAAGAGTCGTAAGGGGTAAAAGAACAGAAAAGGAAAAAGGGAACAAAGTTGGGCAAGGAGATATAGGAAGCTCCATTCCTACAAGGGATAAGCTTATGTTCCTACGCACAAGCGATAGTAACTTCTATGATGTTTCCTCCAATAGACGATGATTGGGGACGGCAGATCATGACCCCAAACACCTCCTACATCGTGTCCATGGACCTACTCGGGTCCATAAGCCTGTTCCTAGGGTAAAAATTTTCGATGTTCGGATGCAAAATTTTTACTATTTAGCCAATTGCCAAACGTGCCCTAAGAACATCATGCAATGATGAATCATTGAAAGGGAAAGAAGCAAAAGGCAAAAGAATAGAAAAAGAAAAGGGAACAAAGTTGGGCAAGGAGATGATAGGAAGCTTCATTCCTACAAGGGATAAGCTTATGTTCCTACTTGCAAGCAAGCTTGAGAGTAACTTCTATGATGTTTTCTCCGATAGACGATGATTGGGGACAGCGGATCATGACCCCAAACACCTCCTACATTATGTCCATGGACCTACTTGGGTCCAGAAGCTTGTTCCTAGGGTCAAAAATTTCGATGTTCGGATGCAAAAACTTTGTTCCCTTTTCCTTTTTGGCTCTTTCACATTGTTTTTCTTTCCCTTTCAATGGTTCGTCAATGCATGATGCTCTTAACCTTTTTTTTCTGGACGAATCATCAGAACGAATTGGACGGATAGACTAAAAAAGCTTGTGTGACGTGAGGAGATGCGAGGAAATTCGTACCTTCGCAAGGTCCCATTTACCGATTTTTATGCGATTGGCTTCATCCGGTGAATTAAAACTAGATATCGGCACCCGGCTAATGTCAAGGTAAGGGTACAGCGACGAAACACGAATCAGCCTCGAAATAATTACAAGGAAATTATTACACGAGACGGATTGTACCCTATTTCTGAAAAATTTTGACGTGTGTGTATTATATATTCAATTGAATTTGAACAACGTAACTAGTCCACCTAATTTAGCTGTGGCATATCATGGGGATATAGTTTTGTACCATGCTCTGCACTACGTAAAATCCTGTAATAATATTTAAAATTTTAAAAAAGAAAGATTTGGATTAGAAGTTTTGAGAATGGTACCAAACATGAATATTCTACTAGAGTAGGTATTCAAAAATCGGTACATGAAATTTTAATGAATTTTATATTGAGAGAAAAAATTTTGTATAGTTACCAAATACTTTAAAATACTTAGAAATTATTCTTGAAAATAAAATTAAAAAATATGTTTGATTAGAAATTATTTTCGATTGCCAAATGCACCCTTAACCTTTTTCTAAACGAATGATGAAAGAATCGGACAGACTTACTAAAAAAGCTTGCGCGATGCGAGCAAATGCGTGGAAATTCGTACCTTCGCGGGGTCCATATCGGCTTTACCGATTTTTACGCGATTGGCTTGATCCGGCGAATTAAACCTAGACAGCAGCGTCCAGCTAACGTCAAGGTAAAAGCACAGCGACGAAACACGAATCAGCCTCGAAATGATATATTTATATATATCAGAACGAAATTTGTAGGAATCCAAAGGAAATTATTACACCAGACAGATTGTACCCTAATCCCGAAGAAATTTTGACGTGTGTATTGTATATGCAATCGAATTCGAACGACGTAACTACCCCACCTAATTTAACTGCGGCATGTTGGTGGGATATAGCTTTGTATCATGCTCTAGACTACGTAAAATCCTGTAATAAAAGACCCCAATCTCTGTACCTCCACGTCGCATCATCGCCCATGAACGCTAAGACATTTTGAGGTGGCTGTCCCTCACGAATAGCCCGTGGAACCCGTACGGCACCCGCCTGGGTAGCCGGACGGAGGCCACGATGTCCAGCTCCGGCGACTTGGCATCCATCACCAGGAACCTCGACTCCCCTTTGCGCTCGTCGTGCACGTAACTCACCACGTAGCCGTCGTCCTCCTCCGCCTCCGGATCGTCCGGATCCCTCGCCACGAAGAAGGGCTCGCCCCCGAAGCACCCCGGCCCGAACATCCGGCACGCCACCGTGCAGTCCTGGCGGTCCGGCATCGACACGTCCAGCTTCACCACCCCGGACACCTTCGGCATCGGGTCCCCGACGGCCGCGTACACGTACTTGTTCCTCCTCGCCACGTATCTGGGGTTTATAACGGCGAAGTCGAGGTTCCTGGCCGAGAGGGGCTGCCTCGACACGACCCCGGTCCGCAGGTTGATGCGTACTTTCTCGACCAGCGCGTGGACGAGTTCCATCCGCTCGAGCGTGTGCTCGACGGACATGATGTTGGGCGCGATCAGCACCACCTCGTCGCCGTCCTCCTCGTCCCACGCGTTGATCGCGTGGATGATGTTGAACCCCGGGACGTCGAACCACCGCATCTCCGACTCGTCCTTCGCGTACCGAGGGATGATCCCGAGCCGGGGCACCTTGCCCGGGTCCGTGCCGATCGGTGATCCGCCGCCGAATATCATGTCCATCGGGTTCATCCCGATTTGTATGTCCGAGAAGATGGCGTGTTTTTTGGTGATGGCGAAGTCGTGAAGAAACGAGGGCCGGACCATGGAGAAAATGGGCACGTCCGGTTGCTTCTTCCCGTCCTTGTCGAAGTGGAAGTAGGTCAGAAAGGGTGGGACCGGCCCGTACCGGAAGGCGAAAGCCTCGCCCGTCTCGGGGTCAATCTTGGGGTGAGCCGTCATGCTCATGAACAGTTTGCCGTCGAAATCCTCCCTCCCGACGGTCTCCACGTCGCCATCAGGCGTGACCCGGACCGCGTAGGGAAGGTCAGACTCGCCGAGGGCGTAGAGCCGGTTGCCGAAGAAGCGAGGCTCGTGTTGGCGAGGCCAATGCCGTTGGCCGGGTTGAACTGGCCGGCCGCCATGCGGGCCGCCGAGAGGGCGCCGCGCGCGGCGGAGGCAGCGAGGCCGTTGAACCCGGAGAAGACGTTGGGGAGGACGGGCATTCCGAGGCTGCGCTCGACCGAGTACTTGTGGGTGCGGACGTAACGGCTGCAGAGGCGGGCGCGGCCGCCGGAGATCTTGATGCAGTGGAGCATGCCGTCGCCGTCGAAGAGGTGGTAGGGGCCGCGGGGGAGGAACTGGGGGTTGGGGCCGTTGCGCAGGTAGGCGCCATCGAGGCAGGCGGGGAGGCTGCCGGACTCGACGAGGCAATCGGTCGGGGGGAGCTCGTCGAGCACGGGGGCGAAGTTGTCGGAGAGGACGTGGCGGGGGTCGACGGAGGGCTTGAGCGGTGGGTCGATGAAGTTGTTGATGAGGTCGTCCAGGGCGCTGAAGACGGTCACGGGAGCGACGTGTCTCTCCTGGGTCTGGCCGGCGGCGGCAGCGGAGTAGCGGCTCTGGGGAGCGACGAGGCTGGCGGCGGCGGAGCAGGAGGCGGGGCAGGGGATCTTGTCGTGGTGGTGGTGGTGGTTTTGGGGGCCCTTTCGTCGATGCGGACGGAGGTGATGGAGGGAAGAGGAGCAGAAAAGGAAGGAGGCGGCGCCGGGGCCGGCGGGCTAGCGGCGGATTTGAGGAGTGTTTTGGAGGAGAAGGAGGAGAGGAAGGAGGAAGACAAGGCCTCCATGATTGAATCGCCGTCGCCGTCCTCCGCGCAGCTGAATTATGAAGTGAGAGAGGGAGAGTGAGGTTGTATTTATGAGCGGAAAGATTCATTTCGAAAAGATTCGTTTAAACTTGGATTTTTTTTTTAAAAAAAAAATATTATATTTGTGGGGTTTTGAATTATTAAGGCGGATGTAAATTGATGTGAATGCTGCGATGTGAGGTGTAACTAAATTTAGTGGTTACAAATGAATGTGTACGATAATTGGATTACATGAATAAAGTCTTGTTAATCATGTACTTCCTAACTAAGGAGACTCAAGGTGGGTTCCTTGCTTATGCTATCATCTTTCTGTTATGGGAAATTCTAAAAGTATCTTGCGTGAAGCAGCGGACTGACAATTAGTGCTTCATAATAATACAAAAAGTGTGTCTATTCCGGGAAAAATTTTATGATAAAAGATCATAAAAATCATAAAAATTTTCGAGGAAAAACATTTTCCCCTTCTTATATTAAGGAGTTCATTAACCTAACTTGAAGCATTCATATTTTCTTTGATCTTAAATGATTTTTCATTGACTAATCATATTCAAAAGGAAAAAAAAAAAAAAAAACACCCAAAGTTTGGAAAACTAATTCGCAGAATATTCTTTCACTCAACACAAACACACCCTAGTGTTAATTTGTAGAATTTGGCAAAATAAAATAAGACATGGCTTTGATATCATATTAGAAAGTCCAATACAAAAACTTAAAATTAATAGGTGGAGGGAAACCATACACATGTATAAAGAGCATATAAATCCACCATTAAATGATGTGAAATATTTTAACAGGTGGGATGAGATTTTTGTCTACAAAATGGGTTAACATCTGAAATACAACAATTTAAGAGGAGATGATATTTTATACAGAAACAAGCTCATTGAAAATGATCAAATGAGACCAACGCATGAAACGAATTCTTGCTTTTGTAGGGCCAGCACCACGTCCTCTCTGCATCCAACAGTAACTCCATCGCTCATAAGATCTCAAGTTTAATGGGAAGCTGGTAAGCAAAATCCTAAACCTTCCTCAGAAACTATCAAGATATCTAGTGATATCAATAATCTAGGTACAATGTCAGTATCTCAGATAATGAAATAACTAGGAATACCTAAATTGTTGGGTCGTCTCTTGCCCTGGGTTTCGCGCCTGACAGGACCTTTGCCTCTCAAGGAACTGACCGAAACCAGCCGCTTACCTGACAGAGCTTATATTTTACTTTGAAAGAGGCTGAGCATCTCTTTAGGGCTTGATTAGTCTGTGACCAACCTTCGGCCGTGTATGGCGTCGTGCCAAACCAGGCTGCAGCGTTTCCATCTTCGAGCCTGCATAATTACGAGTTGCCTTTTGATCGTTTGGTGAAGACTCTGATCATTTTCGGGGTGGGTCCTCAACTATAAGGCCTTTCTTCTAACATCAGCTGCCAAATTTTTCTATCTTTCGCAACAGGTCCCCACAGCATCGATTGTTCTGTGGGAGATGTTGATGCTATTTCCAGTGTTTTTTTCTTTCGCGAGATGGGAATGCTGGGAAAAACACCGCGAAAGCGAAGAAATGTTTCGTCCATGCACGAATTGCCGTTCTTTCTTGTGTAAACGGGCGAGTTTGGTTGCACCGTGCACATTCCGAGAGGGCATTCCAAACGCAAGAAAAACCTTCCCTCTGAAGGAGAGAAATTAACAGTCTTTTGCCGACCGATAAACCAATAAGAACAAGCAAAAAAGAAATATCCACATGACATGTCCATTATGTATGTTGCATTACTATTACCTATTATATCTCATCATAATCACGGTTTATTTTTGCCATATCAAACTCGTTATGTATATGATAAAGAGCTCAGTCTACAATGACTCCACCCACATGATCTGTGGGGTTGTGAAAGCGATGTGCAAATCTATTGCATCCATCATCAGATATATTATTGACCGTGGAAAATAAATCACACACCACACGAGCAACACAGTCTCCATTTGAGCATCTCTACTGATAACGACATTTGTCTGCTGTGAAAACCAGACATCAGTATGGAGATGAAATCCCTCTGCCAAAAGATCTCTCGCTCTCTCATGCATTGAATAAATAGCTTTACCAAAGAAAATGGGCATCAACTACAATTGCAATATATCTTGGATGTGTGCTACTAATTGAAGTACAAGTTGCCCCCATATATCCAAAGAGCAAAAAATTATATATATAGAGTAACGGCAATGACTCTACCTAGATGATCCATGGTTTGCGCAAGCTGTGCACAAATCCGTTGCATTCGTCATTAGATATATCGACCGCGAAAAAGAGATCACAACACCCCACAAGCACCACGGTCTCCATTCGAACGTTCCTATTGATGATAACGACGCTCACCTAACGTGAAAATCAGACATTAATATGGAGACGAAGTCGCTCTGTTAGAAAATGTCTCTTTTTCGTCGAATAAATAGCTTTGCCAAACAAAATGGGCATCGACTATAATTGCAATGTTTCTAGGATGTGTGCTGCGAATTGATGTACAAGTTGTCCCCACGTATCCAAAGAGCCAAAAAAATATCTCCACTCCCAATTGAAGGATCAGAAATAGGATGTGCCCCGCTCGAGTGCTAGTAGGGGCACGACCGATGTGACACACTCCTCATTATTCAATTCAAGTCCGTAAGGAAGGAAGGCGGGCATCCATCGTCCATCCGTCATGTGAATTTGCATGCGTTTGTGTGGAGGACATCAGGCTTTTTGATAAAGGACGATGGGGAGTTCTGTGGTGCAGGTGCCATTGGAAGGGATGATATCTTCCTTGGGGATCTCCGGGACCACCCCGAGGCATGCGCGTGTGGCCTGAATTTGTCTCCGCGATGAAATGCGCTTTATATAAACGTGTTTTTCGATTTTTATTAGAAGAGGTAAGTTTTGCGGTGATTCTAGACAGAAAATATCCCGAATAGATGAGGAAATCAATAACTTCACTTCAAACAAAACTGAATGTATGCACGTTATGCTGGAATTTAATTAATAAAAAAGTCTGAGAATTTAGTCACTTCAAATGGAATCGAATTGTACACCAACTATGTCGGAATTAATTGACGACAAAACTTGAGAAAATAAAGATGCAACACTGAAATTTAATCAATGAGGAAGCATCTTAGAACTATAACAAACACACACACCGTAATTTAATAGGCGACGTGGATCTAGATACTAAAAGTAAAAACATGCCAAAATTTAATCAATGACGCTAATCTATAAACTATAACTATAATGTAGAAATCGAAAGATAAAATGCTTATTTGTTTGTGCGTGAGGGGTTTTCCAGTTTCCAGTAGTTGAAGATTAGTATTTATAGTGCTCATGACATAATCACTCTAGAGTAGTTCTTCTGCGCTTTTAGTCATGCTTCCATGTCTTCGTTAATCTCGATTCCATGATCTTATCTTTAGGTCGTTATTCCTTTAGAATTGAGCCTTGGTCTTCCGCCTTTATCTCTTCTACGTGATCTGCTGGGCTCCATTGCTCTTTCTTTTAAATTAGAATATCGTAACTTGTTTCTTGGCACCCTTCATACATCTAATCTTGGTTCAGTCGTCATATATAATACCGATGATCATTTATCTTTAAGCCACATGTTTACTTATGTTGATGACCTAGTTACATTTTGGTGCAAACAGTGTCTCATCAAATTTTGTTAAGTCCATTTTCAGCCAAAACAAGAAAAGTTTAATACAAGCATTATTAATGTTAATAATAGATTATGTATATATACGACCCATTTTCAAGCAATTTAAAATTGAAACAATGAAGATATAATTGCTTAACTTAGTATTATAAGGGAAATTACCAAAAAAGTCAAAAACCTATTATAATTGTACTAATTTAATCTTGAACTTTTTTTTCACCAATTTAATCATAAATCTTTTGCATTTGTACCAATTCATTTTGTTCGGACAATTTTGGTTGGCTAGCGTTGATATGGACACCATCTGACTTAATAATATTTCATTTTTTTAATTTTGCATAATTTCTTTTTCTTTCTTTTTTTTTCCTTTTTTTTTTTCTTTCTCTTCTTCCTCTTTTGGCTTCTCTTTCCCACAGTGGCCGACAAGGGCTGTGAAGCCCTCACGGACCATTAACGAGGGTTTAGCCTCCCAGATTTCAACGTGGCCTAGGGGTCGCGGTAAGGTTAGCCTCACCATGGCCTTGTCCTGGGCAAAGGAGGCCTCCCTTGCGGCTAGCAAGGCCTTGGCTACCTTCACCAAGGCTTGGGCAAAGGTCGCCATGGCCTCGCCAGCCATGGGCAAGGCCATGATCTGGACGAGGCCAAGCAAGGTCGCTACTTTTGCCGGTAGCTAGCAAGGGCTTTGTGACCTTGGCCTAGTGGCCAGTGACTCGCCGGCCACTATAGGGAAAAGAAGCTAAAGGAGGAAGAGAGAAAAAAAGAAAAGGAAAAGAATAATAAATTTTAAAAATAAATTATTATTAAAAAATTGCCACGTTAGCGTTCGCGAACGGTCAGTGTCGACTGCATTCATGTTAACGTCACATGAATTGAATTGACATAATTACAAAAGATTTAGAATTGAATTGACAAAAAAAAAAAAAAAAAAGAGTTTAAAACTGAATTAGCACAATTACAACGTTAATAACATTTTTTGGTAATTCTCCCTCATACATAGGTTCACATTTTGTATTCTCATTTTTACTAAGCATGTTGTTCATGTTATTCTATCTAACGTCCTACCTCCGATCATTTGTTCGATACAATTAGGTGGGCAATTTGTGCTGCGGGTCAAAAGGTTATCTTAGGTGGGAGAAATATATACTATATACAAATGCAATTGGCCTGTTTGATAGCTTAAATTTTTAGTGGAAATAATTTATTGAAACAATTACAATCTAACATGATGCTCATTTGAGTCCTATAACAATGGAATGGCCAATGAATTCTCTACATCTAATCTACATGCCCCAATGATGGGGCAAGGCATATAGTGTGGTGGAAACATCACCAATTGACACGTGGTATGATTAACCAATCAAAAGCACAATGCATGTGCGCATGACGTAGGGTGCAGTTCATGATCGCAAACAAAGGTGATTGATCGATCACACCACAAATTCACCATCACGAGCTATATCAAATTAAATAATTTCTTCAATTACCTCACGTCACAAGTAACTCTTTTTTTTTCTTTTTCTTTTTTCATATTTATTTACGGATCTTTCGCTCACCACGACCGTGGATAAAAAAAGAAGTAATAATGCTTTCTTTGTACGTTGTGAGTAGCCTTTCGCCGCTATAACTACATGAAATTGACCGGAGGCTCAATGGTTTTTTGGCAGCCACGATCGGCCCTACCTTCTCCAGGACCAGAAACAGGACAGCGTCAAAAACCAGATTCTTCTAACTTCATCCAATCCATTGAAGGCTTGGCGATTGTTTTCTGTCCAATCCATTTCAAGAACCTGGCTAAGGTTAACGTCTTCTTCTCCCGCTGCATTCCAGCTTGGCCGATTCTAAACGTACCTCATGATTTTTCTTTTTTATCCATTTGGATGAATTTCCCTTTTCTTTTTGGAAAAAAAAAATCTCAGGTGAGATAATTCTGGTGGGTCATGTCGAAAGCTAATTTGATGGTCCCGGAGACCTATAAACATATATTTATTATAGGAAGATTTTGAGGCATACCAAATTTTGGGGAAATTTTACCAAGATATCCTAAACTTATTGTGGGAAAATAATTCAGTATTGAACATTTTAATTTTACCCATTTAACTCATAATTTTTATGTGAAATTCTAATATACTTATTCTGGTTAATTCATGCCAGAAATTACAAAAATGGCAATCCAATTATCACTAGTCATTCTCCTTTGATACAAGTAGCAATCCTATTTATTACTTGAAAGATCCGGTTATAAGATATTGTCACTAGAATGTAGACTGGCAGACTGCCAATGTGAACTTTGTATAGCCCTTCCAGAAGATGAAGATGATCACCCTTTGGTGAAGAAGAAAAAGAAAATAGCTCGATATCCTTTCTACTAGAGATACCTAGATGGAGATTCTTCCATAAGTCCTCTTGATAAAAACGATGGGAGGTACCAACAATTTTTGCTAAAAATTGGCCAAAAGGACTATATTGAAATTTTGCATAAATTTTTTAGACTAAATTAACAAAATTAAAATTGAAAAGTTTATGATTGAATTGACATCCATGCAATATGTTTAGGACTAATTAGACTCATACATGTGCATGCATAAGTTCTTTTTCCACTTGCAAAAGGGGAAGAAAAAAAAAGATGACATTGGAGGAAATTAATTTAATAAATGAAAATTTGGGGTACTAAGAAATAACTAATTTTGCTGTACGATGAGAAAGACTAAACCTAAAATTTGAAAATTTTGGAGATTTAATGAATCACCTTGTTATCTTAAATTACTTTTGAATGGCGATTTTATTTTTTTGATAAGGTTTTACAGTGATTATCCATCTTGATATTATGCATGGGCTTTAACAAAACATTATTGTAAAAGCTTAAATGTTGGAGTTATTGTTTAAATTTTTATACTTCTTTTTTTCTGCCGCAGTTCCTTATATACATACATGTACTTAATCGATTATGTTGCAAATACTCAATCGTTTATGTCGTAATCATATTGCATTGACCCGCACGTTGTTATCCATGGAATCCCTTCTAACACGATCTTTCTTTCCTTGTTTTTTTATTAATCCATTCTTACTAGGTTCAAAACTCTCTTTAAATACCAACCTTTCACATTGCTTTCCGAAGAAACTCGAAAGCAGGATTCAAGTATTTTAAGATAAAGCAAAATATCCATAGACAAATCGAATTATATTTTCTGCTTGGTTCTAACGCGTAGACGGACATCCGTTCATACGTACACATCCATACGTGTAAACGTCGAGAAGGTGGAAGGAAGGGTGGGGACTGTGGCTCAGTCGGAGTCGAAATATCTTCCGTTCACTCTTTGGGGATAACGCGAGGGAAAAACGCCTTGGACGAACCCTAGAATGAGCACTTCATGATCATCAATTCAATGGGGTCCTCAGCAAATGCAACCATGCAATTTCTTGCAAGACTTGACATCAATAGATGTCATGAGATCAACAAAAGTCTTGACCTTCGATAATCGTCATGTCGCAATCTCGGTGGTGGATCTTGCATGATAGAATGGTCACGAGTAGAGCTCAATACCAGAAGGAACCCGCCACCGTATGAATGAATCATCTTCCTCATCCCATTAATTGAGGGGGACGCAACCATATGGATTTATGCGGCTGTGTGTTAGCAACATGTCCCTAACATGATGTGAGGGACCACGAGAGGAAGTCCTCATCCAATGTGACAAGACATTGACATATCTTCTAGTCATCCATGTAGAAATGGAAAACACGAGAATAATATCACTATTGATATTACATTGTAGTAAAGTCGATGCTAACCAAAAATCTAGTGGGAACCTGTCACAAGACTTTACCTCAGATGTTTCGTGGACATCTCCTGCGGCAGGAGAGAGACATCAAAGGCCTGAACCTTGACTTCAAGAGAAGATGGCAAAAAAAAATCTTGAGTTTCGGGACCAGTTATATACAAAAAGATTAAGTTTTAGACAGCGCATTGACGATGGCACGGAACCATGGCCGCCATTCACTTCCGATACCAGAAATTAACCTGATAAATTGCACGGGAAGCCCGCATTTAATCACTATTTCGTCATGTGCCAGGGCAACTGAGAAGGAACTGGGGACAGTTTCAGTCCTGATGCGGTATGTGTCTAAGAGACCTGATTCATTGACTGTAGCTTCCCTTAATGGTTGGCAAAACAGAACTTAACGAAACTTTTATGCCTCCAGATGTCTGCTTAAAGAGTCACGTACTTGGTCTGTCAAAGGGATGATATAAGAGCGTCTAGTTCCTGTAAATTATTGATCATGTGTCCACTTCTTCCCTTGGAAGTTTAAGTTGAGAACTATATCTTATGCTAGCATTACTGATAGATAGAATACATGCATGCCTCTTGGTCGTGTGAGAACCAGACATCAAGGGGGAAAAGGCACAACAGAATGAACACACACACACACACACACAAGAAAGAGGCGTTCAGACAAAAACAGAATAAGGACTAGGGCCTCATCGAAAAAGAAAGAACGTATCATGAAAAAAAGGAGTTGGGCTAGACAGGATAAAGCACAGCATCAAGGAGATTGGTAGTGGACTTCAAAAGCGAACTGATTCAGGATGACTAATTCGCCTAGAATCCAAGATAGTTGAACGACAAAAACAATAATTGGCTCTGGGGAGTGCCATTGAAATGACTGGCCAAAATAGAAAGAGACTTGACCTAATGGAAATCCCAGAAAAAGAAAACAAGAGAGAGAAGGAAAAAGAAATGCCCTCTCTCTTCATTTTCCCCTGGGGCCCTGGTACCACTCGCCTAGCATCAAACTACAAGAAAGTTATGGCTTGGAAACTTCCCAAACATATGTCCTCTAGAACCTTGCGGCACAGGATGACTTCCTGTGCATTAGAATTCTTTGGTAAAAAAGGCCTTAGAGTACGGATTTTGCAGGATGTTAAAAATTGGTCCCGATAGAGTAAAGAATGAAAGAGACATTGTAAGGGGACTGAATACCTGCATTTCCTAACATCCAGCCTAGACCCACTTTATCAAATAACTAGAAGACCTAAATTGTTCGGTCATTTCTTGCCCTAGGTTTCGTGCCTAACAGGACCTTTTCCTCAAATGGAGCTTACCGAAACCAGTCGCTTACCTGACGGAGATTGTATTCTACTTTGAAAGAGGCTTAGCATCTCTTTAGGGTTTGATTAGACTGTGACCATCCTTCCCTACTTCCTCTTTCAGCCAGGCACCTTATCTTCCAAGCTTCAGAATCAACGGGTGATGTATGGCGTCGTGCCAAACCCGGCTGCAGCATTTCCCTCTACGAGACTGCATAGATTGCGAGTTGCCTTTTGATCGTCTGGTGAAGACTGATCATTTCTGGGGGGGCTCCTCAACTGTAAGGCCTTTCTCTAACATCAGCTGCCAAATCTATCTTTCGCAACGGGTCCCCACAGCATGGATTGCTCCGTGGGAGACGTTAATGCTGTTTTCGGTGTTTTTCTTTCATGAGACTGGAATGCTCGGGAAAATACCGCGAAAGCAAAGAAAAAATGTTTCTTCCATGCGCGAATTGCCATCCTTTCTTGGGCAAACGCGCGGGTCTGGTTGCACTCTGGGCACATTCCAAGTGCACATTCCAAGTGCAAGAAAAACTTCCCGCTGAAAGGAGAGAAATTAATGGTCTTTCACTGACTGATAAACCACTAAGAACAAGTGAAAAGAAATATCCACATGACATGTTTATTATGTATTTTTCTCTACTATTATCAGTCATATCTCATCGTAATCACAGTTTATTTTTATCGTAACTAACTAGTTATATATATGATAAAGATCTTAGTTTGTAATAATTACCCACACGATCTGTGGGGTTGTGCCTACAGTGCGTAAATCCATCGAATTAGCATCAGATATATGGACTGCTAAAAAGAAATCACACACCACTTCTTATCGATAATGACGCTTGCCTGATGTGAAAACCAAACATTAATATGAAGATGAAATCGCTTTGCCGAAAGATTTCTCTCTTCCACCGAATAAATATCTTTCCAAAACAAAATGGACATCAACTGCAATTGCAATGTACCTTGGATGTGCGCTGCTTGTTGAAGTACACGTTGCCCCCACATATCCAAAGAGCAAAAATATCTCAACAAAGAGCAAAAATATCTCAACAAATATATATATATACTAAAGGAAATGACTCTACCAAGGTGATCCATGGGGTTATGCAAGCGGTGGGCAAATCCATCGGATTCATCATTAGATATATTTACCGTGGAAAAGAGATCACACACCACACAAGCAACATGGTCTCCATTCAAGTGTCCTCACTAATAATGATGCCTACCTGACGAGAAAATCAGACATTAATATGGAGATGAAATCGCTCTACTGAAAGGGGATGAAATCGCTCTACTGGAAGATCCTTTCTCTTCGGTCGAATAAATAGCTTTGCCAAACAAAATGTGCATCAACTATAATTGCAATATATCTTGGATGTGTGCTGCTAATTGAAGTACAAGTTGCCCCCACATATCCAAAAAGCAAAAACATCTCAACTCCCAATTGAAAAGGATCAAAAATCGGACGTGTTCCTCGAGTTGGGGGGTAGGGACACGACCCATGTGACACACTCCTTATTCATCCATCCATCACGTGAATTTGCATACGTTGGCGTGGGAGATATCAGGCTTTTCGATAAACCACGATGGGGAGTTCCGTGGTGCTGGGCCATTGGAAGGGATTTTGATATCTCCCTTGGGGAAATAAATGCTCCGCCGGGACCACCCCCACGCATATGTGTCCGGCCAGAATTTGACTTCACGACAAGAAACCATTATTTGATTTTTATTAGGATTGACGGATCCTGCGGCGATTCTGAACAAGAAGTATCTGAATGAAACTAATCATATGAAAAATATGTCGAAATTTAATTGACGATAAAATTTGAAAAATAGTCACTTCAAATGGAACCGGACAACACAAATTATTCCGAAATTTAATTAATGACAAAACCTGAGAATGTAAAAATTTAACTGCCAAAATTTACTCAACGATCAAGCACTTAGGAATTATGGCAAAGATACACCTTAGAATTTAATCAACAATGCATATCTAGACATTACAGTTAAAAAATATATGCAGAATTTAATTGACAACAAAAATATATGCAGAATTTAATTGACAACACTAGTATTTATAGCGCCTATGACATGATCACTCGAGAGCAGTTCTTCTATGGTTTTAACCAGGCTCCCATATCTCTAATAATTTCTAATAATCCTGAAGCCATGTTCTTATCTTTAGGTGGTTACTTCTTCAAAATCTCACCTTGATCTTTCACCATGAACTGTTGGACTCCATTGCTCTTTCTGCGAGTGACTTCAAATTAGAATAGGGTAACCATTTCTTAGTGCCCTTTAGAATAACCTTTGGTTAGCCATTTCTTAGTCTTGCCCTTCAGACATCTAACCTTTGTTCAATTTAATCAACACGAATCTGGAAATTGTAACAAATTGAAACATAATTGAAAGATAACATGTTTGTTTGTATGCGCGAGGGCCTTCCAGTAGTTGAGCACTAGTATTTATAGCGCCTATGACATGATCACTCGAGAGCAGTTCTTCTATGGTTTTAACCATCTCTAATAATTTCTAATAATCCTGAAGCCATGTTCTTATCTTTAGGTGGTTACTTTTCAAAAAGACTGAGTGACTTTATTTCTTAGTTTATTTCATTAACTTTCATTTTTTCAATATTACTAGGTTCAAAACGTTTATCTTTCTTTATATTACCGTAGCATTATTTTAAGACCTTTCCCATTGCTTTTCCAAGAAACTCGAAAGCAGGATTGAAGTATTCTACGATAAAGCAAAAGATTCATAGGCAAATCGAAATATGTTTTCTGTTTGGTTCGCCCATTCGTGTAAACATCGAGGAGGTGGAAGGAAGGGACTGCAACTCAGTCGGAGTGGA
The DNA here is from genome assembly GCF_016545825.1 of Eucalyptus grandis. Classification (NCBI taxonomy): domain Eukaryota; kingdom Viridiplantae; phylum Streptophyta; class Magnoliopsida; order Myrtales; family Myrtaceae; genus Eucalyptus; species Eucalyptus grandis. The sequence continues at coordinate 11,115,819 of NC_052616.1, read as the reverse complement.
AATATCTCTTGTTCACTGATTGGCGATAACACGAGGGAAAAACACCCGGACGAACCCGGAAAAATCAAGCCGAGGAATGGGAATGAGCATTTTATGAATATCAATTCAATGGGGTCCTGAGCAATTGCAACCATGCAATTTCTGGCACAACTTAACATCAACAGAAGTCATGAGATCAACAAAAATCTTTGGCTTCAATAGTCGTCTCGTCGCAATCTCGGTGGCGGATCTTGCATGAGAAGAATGGTCACGAGTAGCTCAATACAAGGAGGAACCCACCAGCGTATGAGTGAATCGTCTTCCTCCTCCCGTTAATTGAGGGACGCAACCATATGAATTTGTGGGGTTGGTGTGTCGGCAACATGTCTCTACCATGATGTTTGGGACCACAAGAGGAAACCCTCATGCAATGTGACAGAACTAGGGCCGTCAAATGGGTGGATTGGGTCGGGTTTGAGTCAGGTCGAAAATGATCCATATTGACCCATTTAACCTGTTTTGACCCATTTTTCATGTAATGTAAATTTGATGACCCACATTGGACCTAACCCATACCCGACTCGACCCGACCCATATTTAACTCAATCTAAGAAAACTCACTCCCACCCATTTAATCCACTTTAAGCTCTTCACACACGTGCACGCGCACAGTGTGTGTATATATATGTATGTATGTATGTATGTTATTTGAAAAAAACTTCACATCAAATTAAAAAGTAAATTAAACAATGAAAATTAGTAAATAAAAAAAAAGTGAAAAACTTTAAACCGAAATATTTTGAAAAATTCTTGATAAGAAAAAGATTGATTAGTTAATGATTGACATGAAAATAATATTTTTTATAACAAATCTTCTAGCATGTGAGAATGCGTAACTTCTTAATTATGATTTATCAAATTAAAAATTATATTATAATGTTTAGAATTTCTATTTCGATATTGATTGAATTTAGATCTAAACAACATCAAGCTTCCTCTAAAAGTACTTCTCAAGTATGTACTTTGGATATCTATCTATCAAAAAAAAAAAAAAATTATTTTTAAAAATTTGAATTTTTATTATTATTTCTTCTTTTTTTCTTTCTTCTTCTTCCTTCTTCCTTCTTCTTCCCCATTCTTCCTCCATCAGTGGCGACTGATCCAAGCTCGCCGGGCCGAGCTTCGTCGCGACTAGCGAGCTTGCTACTCGCCAAATCCAGGCAAGCCCGAGCTCGGCCAAAGCCGGCAAGCTTGCAACTTGCTAGATCCAAGCAAACTAGAGCTCTGTTGCGGCCGATGAGCTCGCGGCTCGCCAGATCCAGCAAGCCCAAGCTAGGCCAAGGTCAGCAAGCTCGCAGCTCACCAGATCCAAGCGAGGATAGAGCTCGCCAATGATTGGTGAGGCTCGGTCATCGCTGTGCCGCCATCGGCTAAGGAAAGAGGAAGAAGAAAGAAAAAGAAAAAAAAAAAAAAAGAAAAAGAAATATAAAAATAATTATAATTTCGATTTTTGTAAAAAAATAAAAATTTAAAGTTAAAGTGGGAAGTTGGGTTGGAAATTAGTTTTTTAGTCCAATTCATTTAAGACCAATTTAACTAATCTCTTTAAAATGTACATGACTCATACATGACCCATTTCAAAATGTAAGTGATCTATATATGATCTATTTATGATTTAAATGATTAAAATATTATATTGGTGCTCATTTGAGTCCTATAACAATGAAATTGTCAATGAATTCTCTGCATCTAATCTACATGCCCAATGATGGGACAAGTTATATAGTGCGGCGGAAACACCACTAATTAACACGTGGTATGATTGATCAATCAAGATTGCAATGAATATGCGCATGGCGTAGGGTGCAATTTATGATTGCAAAGAAGGGCAATTGATTTATCGCACCATTTGCTCACTGTCACGTTTTATATCCGTTGTATAAAATACTTTCTGCGTGTACAAAAAAATAATACTACTTCCTTTGTACTGGTGATTAATTGACCGGAGGCTCAATGGTTTTCTGCCGGCCACAATCGGCCCTGCCTTATCCATGACCAGAAACAGGACATCTATCTAACTTCTCCCAATCCATTCAATGCTTGGTGATTGTTGCCTGTCCAATCCATTTCAAACCTGGCATATTAGATTGTCTTCACCGACCAAAAAAAAAAAAAAATATTAGATTGTCTTCTTCTCCCGCTACATTCCAGGTTGGCCGATTCTTAACATACCTCATGATTTTTCTTTTTTATCCATTTGGATGCATTTACCTTTTCTTTTTCGAAAACTCAAAAAAGAAAAAAAAAACTCTTAGCCGAGATAATTCTGGGGCGTAATGTCGAAAGCTAATTTGATGGTCCATAAGATCTATAAACATATATTTATTATGGGCAAGAAATGCAAAATATAGCTAGATTAGGAAGATTTTGGGACACACCCATTTTTGGGGAAATATTATTCAATTACTTGAGGAAGCCAATTCAGTTCTAATTTTTTCAATTATATCTATTTAACCATAAATCTTTTACGCAAAATTCTAATATAGTCATTTCAATCTATCCATGCCGGAAATTGCTAAAGTGGCAATCCAATTATCACTGGCCATTCTCCTTTGGTACAAATACTAATCCTATTTACTACTTCAAAGATCCACTTACAAGATAGTGTTACTAGAATGTGGACTATCGGTGTGAACTTTGTACAGCCCTTCCCGCCCTTCCCGAAGATGAAGATGACCCTTCAGTGAAGAAGAAAAAGCAAAATGCTTGAGGCCCTTTCTACTAGAGATACCTAGATGGAGATTCTTCCATAGGTCCTCTCGGTGAAAACAGTGGGAAGTACCGGCAATATTTGAGAAAAATTTACCACAAGGACTACGTTGGAATTTCAAACAAAGGTTTTTGAACTAAATTGACAAAATTGAAAAGTTAATGACTAAATTGATATCCATGCAATAAGTTTATGACTGATTAGACTCATACATGTGTATGCATAAATCCTTTTCCACTTGGAAAAAGAGAAAGAAAAGTGAAAAAAGAAAGATAACATTCGAGGAAATTAATTTAATAAATGAAGATATTGGGGTATCGAGAAATGACTAAATTGGGTATATGATGAGAAAGCCTAAACCTCAAATTTGAAAAAAATCTTAGAGATTTAATGAATCACCTTGTTATCTTAAATTACTATTGAACGACGATTTTATTTTTTTGATAAGGCTGTATGGTGATTATCCATCTTGATATTATGCATGGGCTTTAATAAAAGCATAATTGTAAAAGCTTAAATGTTGGAATTATTGTTAAAATCTTTATAATTCTTTTTTTCTGCAACGGTACTGTCTATACATACATACACTTAATCGTTTATGTCGCAAATACTCAATCGTTTATGTCGCAATCATATTGCATTGACCTGTACATTGTTACGCATGGAATCCCTTCCGATAAAGTCTTTCTTTCTTTCTTACTAGGTTCAAAACTCTTTCTTTATATACCAACCTTTCACCTTGCTTTCAGAAGAAACTCGAAAACAGGATTTAAGTATCGTAATATAAAGCAAAAGATCCATAGACAAATCGAATTATCCTTTCTGCTTGGTTCTAATGCATATACTGACATCCGTTCATACATACGCATCCATACGTGTAAATATCGAGGAGACAGAAGGATGGGCGGGGACTGCGGCTCAGTCGAAGTCGAAATATCTTCTGTTCACTGACTGGGGATAATGCGAGGGAAAAAACACCTCGGACGAACCTGAAAAATCAAGCCAGGGAATGGGAATGAGCACTCCATGATCATCAATTCAATGGGGTCCTGAGCAACTGCAACCAGGCAATTTCTGGCACGACTTGACACCAATAGATGTCATGAGAACAACAAAAATCTTTGCCTTCAATGATTGTCTCGTCGCAAACTCGGTGGCGGATCTTGCATGATAAGAATGGTCGTAGCTCAATACAAGGAGGAACCCACCGGCACCGGCGTATGAGTGAATCATCTTCCTCCTCTCGTTAACTGAGGGGTACACAACCATATGGATTTGTGGGGTTGGTGTGTGTTGGCAACATGTCTCTAACATGATGCGTGGGACCACAAGAGGAAACCCTCATGCAATGTGACAAAACATTGGCATATCTTCTACCCATCCATACATAAATGGAACTAACACGATAATAATATCACCCATCGATAATACATTGTAATAAGGTCAATGCTAACCAAATATCTTGCGCGAGCTGTCACAAGACTTCGCCCTCAGGAGTTCCATGGACATCTCCTGCGGCATATCAAAGGTCTGAACATTGACTTCAAGAGAAGGTGGGCAAAAAAATCCTAGGAGTTTCGGGACCAGTAATATACAAACAAAGATAAAGATTCAAACAGTGCACGAGCAGATGCAAATCGACAAAGGTACAGAACCATGGCCGCCATTCACTCCCGATAACAGATATTAACCTGGTATGTGGCACAGGAAACCCACATTCAATCACCGTTTCGTCAGGGCAACTGAGAGAGAACTGGGGACCGCTCCAGTCCTGATGCGGTATGAGTCTACTGAGACCTCACTCATTGACTGTAGCTTACCTTAATGGTCGGCAAAACGGAATTTACGAAACTTTTGTGCCTCCAAATGTCTGCTTAAAGAGTCAAGTACTTCGTCTGTCGAAGGGATGATATAAAGGCCTCTAGTTCGTGTAAATTATTGATCATGTGTCCGCTTCTTCCCTGGGAAGGTCAAGTTGAGAACTATTTTATGCTAGCATTATTGATAGGTAGAATACATGCATGCCTCTCACTCGTGGGAGAACCAGACATCAAGGGGGAAAAGGCACAACAGAATGAACGCACACAGGGACAGAGAAGAAAGAGGCGTTCAGACAAAAACAGAATAGGACTTGGGCCTCGTCGAAAAAGAAAGAACGTCTCATGAAAAGGAGTTGGGCTAGACAGGATAAAGCACAGCTTCAAGGAGATCGGCAGTGGAACTCACAAGCGAACTGATTCAGGATGACTAATTCGCCTAGAATCCAAGATAGTTGAACAACCGAAACAATACCAGATAAAGAAAACAAGAGAGAGAAGGAAAAAAGACTGCCCTCTCTCTTCATTTTCCCCTGGGGCTCTGATACTACTCGCCTAGCATCAAACACCAAGAAAGTTATGGCTTGGAAACTTCCCACACGTCTCCTAGAACCTTGCAGCACGGGATGACTTCTCTTTGGATAATTAACTAGACGTAAAGCTCATTTACCTGCAAGACCAGCTTAAGACCTAACTTACAGAGGTGAAGAAGCAAGTAGAACCTGGCATACCCAATAAACTGAGTTATTACTAAACCATAAAGCAACTTGTTCCATATTTATGGAACCACAAATCATTCTGGAATGATGTCCTCTTGATATAGACCATAACAAAACTGATAAACAGCTTGGTAGCTTCAAATTTCTTTGAAAACTTCAATGGAGGCCATTCAGTCATAAGCAGTTTCAAGATGCATTGACAGAAAACCTGCAAAGTCAAATATATTTCAAAAAATGGTCAGGTAAACTGTTTGGTAGCTTCAAATTATCAACAATGAAATTATATTTCCTTGTTTTTAAAGAAAAACAAGACAGAAGTAGCAAGACAGAAGTAGTCCATCCATGCGGAAGGGATTGGCATTTAAATCTCACCTTTGACCCAATCTGGTGAAGAAGTAAATGCACCAGTAAGGCTAATCTGAGATCCTGTTCTCCAAGCGTTAATTAAACTTGCTGATAGTCAGGGACCTTTTAAACTGTCTTCCTTGTTCATAACCATCTCAAGGCAAGCTTCAGATGAAGATTCCATCCATAACCAGAGAAAAGCAATAAAGAAGTTCACAGATGAAATGATGGGCTACAGCTCATTGAGACATTGATTTACAACAGCATCTAGACTGATTATAAATCTTCAGACTCTTCTTCAGTCCCCATGTAGTCATGTATTGGTTGGTATTCAATTGATTGCAAGAAGTTGAAGTATGCATATTTCATATCAAACTGCATATCATACCCTGAAAAATGCACTTGTTATTTAGCACCTGAAGATCATCATGAAGTTTGTTGCTCTTTTGCAATAATCACTATGAAGTTAATTGAAGAAATGATGAAATACTGCATCCTTACAATAATTAACAGCAATGGTGAGTCCTGTGTCATCTGGAGTCTGTTTGACATAATGAAACCACATACTTGGTCTGCAACAGAGTCACGTGAGTATTAGATAGGCCGCACTAGTCAGCATTACACTCAACCACAGGAACACCATTGATCTGGGCATAATATCATAAACATGAACGACTAAACACCAGTTCTCCCACAAACTCGCCACACACAAATGTGATTCCCAGAAAGGGAAAGAAAATTGAAGCTGGCACATTATCTCCAGATCCATATATATAACCAGAAAAGCCGATCCCATACACCAAGACGACTTTTGCTATCTAAGTATCAATTTAATGACTAACTACATCTCAGAAGTAAATCCAATAGAATTTCTGAATTTGCATGTCTGGTTTAACTTTTACTTGTTTTTTTTTGCTAGATCAGAAGTTATCGGTTCATGCACTTTTTTGCAAACCAATACCACTGAAACTTTCATAACATATGAACTTTGGCATGTGATTAACATATAATATTTTCAGTTTTGGCGTGAAAATAGAAAGTACCTTTTACTTTTAATTAATCCCAAATGAACTGGCCTCAATGGATACACCAAGAAGAATGCTCCGATGCAGTTTTCCTCTCCTCAGTTTCAAAAACATATTGAACCATAACTTATCTAAAGAAAAAAAAATATCTAGACACTTTGTATCATGATCCCTTGTATGATAACTTTGGGACACCTCTATCTGATAGCATGACACAGATTGTAAATCAACTCTGCAGCCTCGAAGTTTTGCTGTTTAACTGCTATCTTTCATTAGAAGTAGGAATGGCCAGCAGGCCCACATCTAAACAATGATTGATTACTAATTGATAACACTTTCTGTCCATAAACACGCACTAAAACGACCAAGCATGTCTCTAACTAAGCTAAAACACTAAAATTACGAAACTTGACTACCACAATGAAGCTACTATATTTGACGGATTCTATCATTATAACCGTAATCATGATTGATTGCTAATTGATTACACTTTCTGTCCATAAACACACACTAAGGCAACCAAGCATGTCTCTAACTAAGCTAAAACACTAAAAATACGAAACTTGACCATCACAATGAATCTACTTTATTTGACGGATTCTATCATTATAACCTCAATCATGATTGCTTACTAATTGATAACACTTTCTGTCCAAAAACACGCTCCAAGGCAATCGAAAATGTCTCTAATTAAGCTAAAGCACTAAATTTACGAAACTTGGCCACTATAATGAATCTACTTTATTCGATGGATCCTATCATTATAACTTCAATCATCTAGAATTATAACCGATCGTGCTCAAATACAACGTCCCAATGCCTCCCACATTCTTTCCTCCAAGCACAAAAATTCTCACCATCCTACCGAAAGCACTGAATTCAAATCAGCTAGAACACTTACAGGTAAAGAATCTCCCCAGCCTTGACTGTGCACTCGAATGGCTTGGGACCATTGAAATACAATGGAAACTTCGCCATCTCGCTCTCCAAGTTCTCCGGAGAAGGATAAGGATAGACACCGCACCAAGGTACATACTTGATTGGTTCTTCGACTTCCAGCTTGAATTCCCCAGTTTCCTGCAAATCCCACCAATCCAATCCGAAAGGAGTGTCAAGAATCACCTCAAACCAACAAAACTATAACCGATCGCAATTCCGAAACCGACCTTAATGTAGGAGTACTGCGCCGCGGGGTAATCTTCGATATACATACGATGAACATCCGTCGGAGGAAGGAGCAGGAAATGCTTCTCGCCGGTGACGACAGCGTAGAGATTCTCGTAGTGATCCTTGTGAAAAGAAGTCTCCGAGAAGTGATTCCCGATCCACAGGTTCACGGCCTCCGGCAGGGAGCCCAGGGCTTCGCTCGCCCACGGGACATGCCCATCGCAATCGCGAGCGAGAGGACCGTACTCCGATCGGAAGCAGTCGTTCTGCTGCTGCGCGTACGCGACGAAATTGCTCTCCCGGCTGCTCCTCGAGATCATGTCCAGCGCTTCCGCGAACGGCACGCGCTGCGCGTGCGCAGAGGCGAAGCAGAGAGCCGGCGGCGGCGGCGACGACGATGCGGAGCCGCCATCGATCGGGACGAGCGAATCGGCGCGTCCGTTGGGGGTGAGGTGGACGGTGACGGAGGAGGACGAGAGGGCGCGAGTGAGGTGCGCGCGGTCGCGCCAGAGGGCGGCTGCTGGCCAGTGAGCGGTGGCGGCGCCGGAGATGAGGCAGGGCTTGTTGAGGGAGACGAAGTCGCGGAGGAACTCGAGCGGCGCCGGAGGGGAGTCGAGGCGGCGGATGGCGGTGGCGTTGCCGAGGCTCAGGTCTCGAACCTCTTGCCACAGCGAATCGATCTGCTTCATTGGTATCACGAGCTCCGACGGAAGCTAGCGCGCTCTCGTGCTTAAAGCGGCTGCTCCGCCCCGTCGCCGCCGCCGCCGCCGCTCTCGGTGCAGCAAAATGCCCCGCCTCGCGATCTTTGCCCCACTTTTATTAGGTTCTGACAAATTTGCCCCCCAGACTTTTGAATAATGCGAAGTTTCTCCCAGACATTTCAAAATACTTTGCAATTTACTCCTCCGACACCGAGTGCAACCAAATTTTGCTCCGGTCCACAAGCGCGCCGCCGTGTGCGGTGCGCTTAGAGGGCGGTGCGACAGTGCGACGGTGCGACGACCACCTTGTGACCTCCCCAGTGGTGTCCACCTCCTTTGCCGGCCATTGCCAAGCTGGCATCCTTTCTAACTTTCTCATTTGTTATAGCAAAGTAGTTATATTTAAAATGAAATACAATCGAAGTCAGCATTCAAGAAGTTTTTCAAAATATTCAAATAGAGTAATTCGTCGTAGCCCTAAATTTTGGCTGGCAAATTTAGATTGGCACAATGGAGGGATTTACAATTCTTATATATCTAATAGATAGATTTTTTTTTATTTAATTTTTGGCAACAAAAAAAAATAATTTATAACTATTTCATTACATCAAAGAAATTTTGGATGGACCGAATCAGCACATTCTTGTGATGGTTTTTTGTCAACAAAATACTCATGCTTTTTCTTAATGTCATACATGTGAATGTTATATTTTCATAAAAGAATCACATTTAATATGTCTTGGAAAAAAATTCCAAATAATGACATAAAGTGTGCTTATTTTCTCAAGTAAGAGCCTGAAATCATAGTCAACTTTGATTGGATGGGCCTAAGCGACCATCTTTGGCACTGGCAACACCTCCACCATCCCCCTCGTCACTTGCCAAATCGTCGATACCTCCCTAGGAGAGTACCTGCCCTCTATTTTGGCAAATCACTATTCCCGGTTGTTTGGTTTTCCCATGGCATTAAATTATTCGTTTTGCTTTGGAGGGTAAGTCGGAGGGTTGCTGCCTTTTGTCCAGCTAATTTGCTTCTCTCATGTTCTGTGCACTGTGCAGCGGGGCAAGTGCTGAAAGGTGTTTGCATCAGGAGCTAGTAAGCTCAAATTGAAGCAGAATTGGACAAACTTATCAAAGATAGTGAAATTAATAGCCTTCTCGGCATGCAAATATTTTGCCATTGAAAAAGAAGAATGACCGAATCGAGGGACCATGAACCATCCAAGAAGAGGAGGTGGACCTCTCTCTAGTGTTCTCTAGAAGTTCCCAAGGCTGGGCAATAATGTAATTCTACCATATTCTAGAGAATTCCTAAGCAAGTGATTGGTCAATAGGGAGGTGGCACCTTATTGGTAAATAAGAGGTGCAATCTACACTGTTCAATCGATAAGAGATCGACGGATATTGTTAGTCATGTACTTATATATAAAGAGGCTTTCTCCTCTCATATGTATCCCAATAACTAGTAATACAACTATAAGAGCTTCTCTCTTAAAAAATTCTAGCTTCCACATCCCCATTTCTCTTCCTTATTTACTCCCACCTCCTCACTAGCATCATACTCATTGCCATTAAATGATCCTGACAAATCTATTTGCCAGAAATTGATCTTGGTATAGAATAATGGAATTGCATATAAGGAATTACATAGAACCAAATTATATAAAGCCAAATGACTTTGGCAAATATAAAAATGATCTTGCTAGGAATTATATAGAAGCAAATTATAGAGAGCCAAATGATTCATAAGTTCAAGAAACATATCCAAGAATGCTTCTCTGCACTACATGCCTATTAGAGCTAAGGTTGGTCGGGTTTGAGTTGGATCATTAATGGTCCGACCAAATTGACCCATTAATCTATTTATGCCTAATGTAAATTTTTCGACCTATACCCAACTCAACCCATACCCGACCCATACCCAATCCGACCCATATTAATAAAATATTTTCATATTTAATCAAATTTAGGAAAACTTATTTTTATGTTTTTTTAAAGATTATAGTACTAAAATAATTGCAAGCAATACAAATCTAATCAATAATTTTTCAACTTTTTTTATACTTTTTCAAAAAAAAAAAATTCCTTTTTTTCTTCTGCATCCAGAGAGGTTCACTGGCCAACCTATTTGTTTAGTCGACCGTGACGGCTCCTTCTTCCTCACCTCCAGCCTAGCGGGATTTGTGTGTGTTCCACGGATGTAACAGTCGATGACGAAGTCGACATTCGGGTGTCCGAAGCTTGTGTACTGAGAGAAGACGATGATGACGCCGGACAGGCGTTTGGAGAAGGTGACTTGCTGGCTGCTCTTGTTTGTGATTTTCTTGATCTCAATCTCCTCCCTCCCTTGCTTGGTTTGGGTGTGTTTCTTTATGACAACCATAGTGGATTTTTGGAGTTATTTATGATTGATGGGGAAGAAAACATAAAAAAAAAAAAAAAAAAAAAAAAAAAGGCATGTATTAATTAAGTAATGTGATTCTTGAAGTTTAATTATGGAAATGGAGATTCCGGTTTATCTGACATAGATAAATTTGGTAAGACAGAGATTTAGGACCAAGAGCAATTCATAATATAAGATTGATTGGCATTTTGGATAAGTTTATGAAGTGTTTTCCCGGTGGAGCTCTCCGAATTGAAAGATAAATTTTTAATCCTTTTAACTTTCGTCTGAAAATCCCAAAAATACTAACGCTAGCTAAATAAATAATGTAGCTCACATTCTGTTTGTTTCGAATAAGCAAACTCATAAACAATGTAGGGATCGTTACAGCATTTCACCTGTGAAGAAAATATAGCATTCCGTCTATGACTCCAGAAGTAGACGGGACTGCCGAAAAAAGCTCTAATAACAGAGTGGAGGAATACGATGTCGAAAGAGCAACTGCTTTTCACATTGAAAAATCGCAGCAGTCATCAAATTCATCCTTACCTTCTTTTAGAACTTTCTGGGCCACTCGTTCCGTCGACCTCGAAAAATTTAAACGTGAAATTTTCACCGTCTCTTCTTTCAGGCATTTTAGCAAACGCATGATATGATATGCGGTTCGAGATCCCAGTTACAAACTAAACTCTATTTCGATGGTTTCGCCAGTTTAAACATGGTAAAAGATGTTCAAATCAACATTATTCGCAACAAAAAACTTCAATTTCATACTACTAAACGGTGAATCTATAAATCGGACTTGGTTTTATTGAGTCTTCAGGAACAAAGGAAAACTGAGTATATTAGAGAGAGATCATTACCTGTTTGCAACACGACACAGAGCCCCTTGGGGTTGGCGATCGTCTCAATCTGGTGTAGACTAGCACAAGCAACCCTCCTCCATCCTCGCCGACCCGAACCCTACCGCTGGTGGTGACGGCTGACTGGAGAGATTTATTTGCAAAAGTGCAAGACGAGCACCACCGTGCAAGACAAGCGACACCATGACGATTGAGTTGTCGGACAACCTCGGCCACTAGAGATGGGGGGCGACAAGGCGACGATGGCGGCAACAAGGTGACGATGGGTGGTGGCAAGCAGCAATGAGGCGACGATAGGCGGCAGCAAGTAACGACGGGCAATGGAGGTGGCGGCGAATCAGATTCCTAGAAGCAAAAAGGGGTGGGGAAGACTAAATTATGAATTCATCTTTAATGGATTGATGGATGAGTCTTAAATGAGTACAAAATAGACCCATTTAAAATTCAAATATTTTAGTCCTTTTATTTTTAAAACTCATTGGTGCTTTGGAAAATAAGGCATAACCCATTAACGACCCATTTAAGCAAACACGGGTCCATAAATGGATTGTGTACCCATTTTAACACGCCTATATCATTATAAAAACCGTATCTAATAAAACCTAAATGCCACTACAGGTTACCCTATTAGGAGAATGAATTTGATCATGAGCACAGTCGGCTCCTCTTGGCCTAGCCGATCTCTTCTTGGATTGCCTGCACTCTCTCTTGCGCTACTGCCATGTGGGCCTTCGGGCAATCGATATCCCAACCCCGCCTATGAGGCAAAGAGACATTAAAAACCGCATGATATCCTCCAGCCGCCATCGAAGATGCCTTAGCCTCTAAGTTCATTAAGCTTTTTTTATTTTTTATTTTTTATTCACTCACTTAAATGTCACAAATTTAGTCCAACTAAGTAAGTTAATAAATCCGTTGATTGTCATTCCACTCGCTCTCTTAGGCTATGTTTTGACGTCTGGATTTCTAATTAAGATAGGATTGGATATGATAGGATATGAAATCTTGAAATTTTTCTATATTCTATCTACTATTTGATGAATCACAGTATTAAAGTTAAATATATTTACATCATATCATGTACATTTTTTTAAAATAAATGTCATATCATTGTAAATTAACCTAAAAGTTCATAAATGGAGATGGTGAAAATCTCTCGTGACATATTCCTTAATTTATTTTTATTTTATTTTTCCTCTTTTTTAAATTATTTTCTTTATTATTTTGTTTCTCCTTTCATCATTCTTTAATAAAATTTTATCAAATAGTAATTTGTACTAATATACCTAAAATTCAAAAATACCTAAAGTATATAATAAATATAAATATATAATTTATAGATTGAATGTTTATTATAAGATATAATTAAAATTGAATATATAAATTAAAATAAAGATTAAATTAAAAAATAATTTTTAATTTTTAATTTTTAATCTTAAATTAGAATTGAAATATTATTTATATTGAAGTATAATTTTAATTTTTTTAATTTAATAAGTTTGTTATTTGATAAAAATAAATTTCCTATTATGAACAATATAAATCATATCCACCTTTATCCCACCCCTATGAGATAATTTTAACCAGCCTATATCCCTTTTATATCTAACTTTATCATATCCTAAGCAAGTATCAAACGTAGAATAAAATAAATTATATCATACCCCGAATTTTATCATGACTAACGCACCCTTAGTGTCTCACATGATATCCTTAAGCTACCGTTGAAGACACCTTAGCCTCATTTATAAGTTGATGAAACTTTTTTTCGCTCACTTAGGGTGCGCATGATAAAATTTTTACTTCTTTATTTATCTGTTTCTCTGTTTCTCGGTTTTTTGGAATATAAATATGTTTGGTAACACAATTTGATTTTTCTATTTAAAACAAATTTTTATTCTAGAAATAAATTTGAAGAAGAAATCATAAGCTAAAATTTTTAACTTCTCAATTTCTGAAATAAAAATTGTGAAATCAATTTCTGTTCTAGAAATTTTATTCCAGACATTTTATCATGCGCACTCTTAAATGCTACGAATTTAGTTAAACTACAAAGTAAGTTGATAAATCCGTTGGCTTGTCATTTCTCTCCCTATCTCAATGTCTTTTCAGTGTGTTCAAAGTCCAAGAAATGAGAAGGGTTAATGGTGCAGAAGGGCTTGAAGGTTAATGAAATGGAAGGAAAAATATCAAGAAGATCAGTGAGACCCTAACAACAAAGATGAATAAGTATAAAATCATTTAATTTTTCTGTTTACTTTTGCTCTTTAATAAGTATAAAATCTCTTTCGAATCTTCAGAAATTACCCGTAAGAGTCCAGTATCTTTCTTGCCGTGGACGACACATGGACGATCGTGTCGTTGGTCGGGCGTGTCTGAACCCTGAACTGCAGCTTGTCTCTCTGCTTCTGCTTCTGCTTCTGCTTCTGCTTCGGACGCTGTCGCTCGGTTCTGAATCAGAGAACGAAAAGGTAAACCGAATGGAATCCGACCCTTTCGCACGTAACTCGAAGTTGGGTTTCGTTCCTTCGTCCGTTCTGACCGATGCGCTGGCGTGTGACCGGTCGAATTTTGGAAGTCTAGGAGGTGGTTTAGGCAGTTCGCCTTTGAATTTCAACGTTCCGGACCGTGCGATGGCTTTGCCGATTGTTGAGCGCGTGCGGAACTTTCCCCTGAATCAACGGATCGTCTCGGGACGATTTAGCTTAATCTGTTTCGAGGCATCAGGAGGAGATTTTCCTTCGGTGAACAGATGCGGAGTTGGTGTAGATAAAAGCGATCTGTTGTGGTGTTTCGAGTTAAAGCATGATCAGCAATCAAGGTTTTGGAAGCCATCAAAAGAAAAGCAGGGAATGTCTGCCTCACACATAATAAAATTAATGTCTTGCGATGTAAAAGTTTAGAGTTCTTAGGAGGGCTGAGACTATCTCCACCATCCTATTTCTTTAATTAGTTAATTGGTTTTACAGTTTATTTTTGCATGTTGGATGAGAAAAGCTCGACGACTATAATGGATTGAAGAATCCATGAATGTCTTTTAAGATTCCTGTCACTCTCTGTTATTCCTTTCCTCTACTGTTACGGCAGTTGGAGGATTTCTTCTAAAATTCTTGAATTTTCTGTCCTGGCTAGTGTATTATTTGGAGTTAGCATTTCATTGTTTTGGTGTTGGACGGTGAGGATTAGAGCCTGCGTAATTGAAACTATATCCTTTAGGCTTTATTTTTTTTTTTAATTAAAAAGATACTAAAGGTAAACTAGTCACCCTTTCAACATAGAAGGAGAGGTAAGGATTTGAATGCTTACCTTCTCATGGGGTTGGGGTGGGCCGATTTAGTTTTAAAAGTGGGTTACGACTCCCACACCCTGTAAGTAAGCAGGATAAAAGTATGAGAATAAAAATTAGAGTAAGAATAGAGTAGTACCAACCAAAAAAGAAAGGTACTAAAGGTATCTCTGTTCGTGGGTATGGGCTTAGATCTCCCTGGAAATTTATCTTGGTGTCTCTACAAAAGCTCAGTGCAGTTAGCTTTGTTGGATCGTTGTGTGCAGTTCATTAGATAGTTATGTATTGTCCTCGGATATTTCTATGATGAAACATCATTGTGGATCTATTAAAATTTACCTATTCTCATATTAATCAGTTAGAGTTTCTCCTTTGATCAGCATTAGAAAATGGCAGACACAGAAGACATTCAGGCCCTTGTTGTCGATAATGGAACTGACATGGTTAAGGTGAGAATACTAATGCACATGTACATTGCTGTGGATTTTCCTGGGGTGCATTGTGGTACCTGTGCTCATGTGATGATCTGATTTGACAGGCTGGTTTTGCTGGAGAGGATGCTCCAAGGGCTCTCTTTCCCAGTATTGTTGGTCATCCGAGGCACACGGGTGTCATGGTCGGTAAGGGCCAGAAAGATGCTTATGTTGGACATGAGGCCCAGTCTAAGAGGGGTATTCTTACCTTGAAGTATCCTATAGAGCATGGAATCGTTAGCGATTGGGATGATATGGAGAAGGTCTGGCATCACACTTTCTATAATGAGCTTCGCGTGGCTCCCGAAGAACACCTGGTGCTCCTTACTGAAGCACCCCTCAACCCTAAAGCAAACAGGGAGAAGACAACACAGATCATGTTTGAAACATTTAATGTCCCTGCTATGTATGTTGCCATACAAGCTGTGCTCTCCCTATACGCCAGTGGTCGTACTACAGGTTTGTCGGACCTAGAATTCATAAATTGGTGAAAGTGGTACTCTGACAACAAATGAATCCTGTATTATACTGCGTCTATGCATGCTGATATCTTAACTTTAAATTGATTCTTGTAGGTGATGTTGTCTTGACAAAGGAATTATTTTTCTTGTCTAGGAGTTGTGCTAGATTCTGGTGATGGAGTTAGCCACACGGTTCCAATCTATGAAGGTTTTGCACTGCCCCATGCCATCCTTCGGCTTGACCTTGCTGGGCAAGATTTCACAGATGCTCTGATGAAGATCTTGACAGAGAGAGGTTATTCATTCACCACAACAGCAGAACGTGAAATTGTCAGGGACATTAAGGAGAAGTTTGCTTACGTGGCTCTCAACTACGAGCAGGAGCTTGAAACTGCTAAAAGCAGTTCAGCAATTGAGAAAAGCTATAAGTTACCTGATGGACAGGTAATAACAATTGGAGCTGAGCGTTTCCGATGTGCTGAAGTCCTATTCCAACCATCGCTTATTGGAATGGAAGCACCTGGAATTCATGAGACCACGTACAATTCAATCATGAAAAGTGATGTCGACATCAGGAAAGACCTGTATGGGAACATCGTGCTTAGTGGTGGATCTACTATGTTTCTAGGAATAGCTGACCGCATGAGTAAGGAGATCACCGCTCTTGCACCAAGCAGTGTCAAGATCAAGGTTGTAGCTCCTCCAGAAAGAAAATACAGTGTTTGGATTGGAGGGTCCATTCTTGCTTCTCTTAGCACGTTTCAGCAGGTAACAGACATATTGCTTATATTAATCTAATCTCTATTTTGAGATCTTTTGTCTCTGTTGTAATCTATTGGGTACTGATCAAAACATGTAGCTCTAGAAAGCCCGAGTTTTTTTTTAGAAAAATTCATGTTTGCTGCTTCTTTTCTTTTTTGTGGTAAGCTTCTTCAAAATTTCTCAATAGAGGAGAGAATCAGTTAATTGGGAAGAATAAACCAAAAAACAAAATTCTTGGGTTTCTCAAATTAGTAGCAACTGAAAATGGTGTTGAGGTTTCCTGAACTTAGTTTCCTAACCTTCTGTTTTTCGGTTGAAGCATGACGGTTAAGTGGCATAGGAGCTTGAGAAAGGATCGAGTCCTCCTAGCTATTTATTTTCTTTGTCAATCACAAACATCTGTTACTGACGATAAAGGTAGTGTTACAAGCAATGAGGTCAATGGTCATGATGAGTAATGTGGTACCGAGAACACAAACTCCTGGAGGATCCAAAACTTCTCCTAGTGGTCTTTCTGCCATGTGTCTTCTGTAAGTTGCTTCCTGTATAGGACGGAAATTCTTATGCTTATTTTGGTCTTAAAATTATTTGGATGCAGATGTGGATATCAAAGGGAGAGTACGATGAATCTGGCCCATCCATTGTCCACAGGAAGTGCTTCTAGATATGTAGTTGCAATTTATGAGGCTGCCTTTACTCCCCCTCCCCGCACGCCCTGCGCCCTCTTCTTTTCTTCCCCAAAACCTCCCTGCATTTTGTGGCTTTGGATTGTGAGAGTGGGCAGATGGTATTTGGCTTGGTTGGCAGTTTGTTTGCGTTTGTTTTTGTTTTGTCTATTTTGTGGTATGTGTAGTGTACACCGTCACTGTGGACTGCTTGATGGATAATGATTCCAGATTTGATGGTTGCAGTTTTATTTAGGCATCTCTCTGGAGTGCAAGATTTTTATTTCCCAAGATTTCATTGCTTAGTTACAAAGAGATTTATTTTTTATTTGGGTAACTCTAGGAATACAAGACATCTAACAGGACCGAAATAACAAAAACTTGCGGCGGTATATGCGATTTGTTTCTTGGCAGGTTAAAATATGACAGGAATTGTGATTATGTCAAATGGCTTGTTACCAAATGATGGCTTTCGCATCAGTTTTTGTAAAAAAATTTCCATACCTGCAATCCCACCCAGATTTTGTTGATAATTAATAAAACCATCATTCTGGAGCTCGAGCTCTGCCACAATTATTGTCGGCGGACACAAGAAGCTGAATAGGGAAGTCAGAGGGTAATTTTGTTGCATCTTGTTAGCTACATATTGCTTCTCGTTGTGTCTTCCTTTCCGGAACAGTTGAAAATGAGAGAGGAACAACAGTTTTGAGTTTTCACAAAATTAGGAATAATTCATATGCAGTTGTATTATAAGTTTTTCTGCGTTAATGCTTGAAATGTCGGAAGTATTAAGGTTTCCTGTGTTAGATAAAAGTAGCGTTCGCACCTCCATTTGCGTTGAATGCTCCCTGTGCGGGCAACTGCATTTCCTTGCCTTTGTTTCCTTATCTTCAGCTCTTCATGTCCATTGCATCTGTGGTCTAAGCCTCATGGCTAATACACATCCCTTCTTGACAAGAGACGTGATCCACAAGTAGGCAGTTTGCTCGGCCCGGGTGGCTTGGGCACTGTTCTTACCCGAGAGAGCCCAGTGCAGCCCAAAAATCCATTTAAATTTCATGTTTGACAGAAAATGTAAATATCGACAGAAAGCGTAATTGAGGTTTTGGGAAAAAGGCTTTCTTCTGTATATTGTATACACTTACATCGGTAGATTTATAATGTAAGAGATAAAAAATAAAACAGGAAAAAATAATAAATGAATCACTATTTTCCTATTTTCCTATTTACCAAAACTAATCCACGATTGACTGAATGATACAATCGGAATCTTCGAGATATACAAGATATATTTCCAACACTCCCCCTCAAGCTGGTGGCCTGTAAATGTCGAGGATACCTAGCTTGCTCAATAGATACCTATGATGTCTCCTACATAATGCTTTAGTGAAAATGTCTGCAAGTTGCTCCGTTATTCCAATTCCTTTTGTCACGAGAACTCCATCTTTGATTTTATCCCGAGTAAAATGACAATCCATTTCTATATGTTTTGTTCTTTCATGAAAAATTGGATTTGCCGCTAATTTAAGTGCAGCATCATTATTACAGAACAATTCACTTGGTCCACTAACCTATACTCCAAGGTTCGAGAGTAGTCCTTGTATCCAGACTATTTCACAGGTAGCCTTTGCCATGGCCTGATACTTTGATTTTACAGACGATAGTGATACAGTTGATTGCTTCTTTGTCTTCCAAGAAATTAATGACTTTCCCACTTTTATGCAAAAATCAGTAACAGATCTTCTAGTCATTGGACAAGTAGCATAATCAGTGTCACAAAAAGATGTCATTTTCATATTGCAATCACGAGATAGAAGTATACCAAGACCTGGACATCCCTTTGGCTTAACCATGCAAGCCTTTGGCTTCCCAGTTGAGATGATTGACCGTATTATGGTGTACACTCAATCGCCCAAATTCTCCATTGCTTTGAATGGTGAACTACATAGTTTTTTCCCAAGTGGCAGAGGTATAAGGCAAGGGGACCCTATGTCTCCCTACATTTTTACACTCATCATGGAAGTTTTCTCCGGTATCTTGAATGTACAAACCCGTCAACCGAACTTCAGTTTCTTCTGGTGATGTAAGCCCACTAGGATTTCTCATCTCTTCTTTGCAGAAAATGTTCTCCTCTTTGCGAAGGCAAACATGGCTTCTATCAATCTCCTCAAGGCAAGTATTGATAGATTTTCTAATTGGAGTGGTCTTACTCCAAACTTTGGAAAAAGTGAAGTGTCCTTATCTGGAGGCCCCTTGACTCTTCGAGACAATATTTTAAACTGCTTGGGTTTCCAGTTGGGATCATTGCCTTTTTAGTACCTCGGTGTGCCTATTATTGCCACCAAGTTGGGTAAGGCTAACTATATTGCCCTCGTTAATGCTATTATTGCTAGAATACAATCGTGGACTCATCATTTCCTCTCTTTTGCGGGCCGGTTGCAGCTCATCAAGTCAGTATTTCATTATATCCAAGTTACTGGGCTAGTGTATTTATCCTACCTTGGTCGGTCTTCAATTGTATAGAACAGATATTTCGACAATTTTTATGGAAGGGTCCCAAATTAGGTGCTGGTGGAGCTCAAGTTTCTTGGAAAGATGTATGCTTGCCCAAAAATGAGGGCGGCCTGGGTATTCGCACTTTACGGGAAACTAATAAGGCTGCCATGCTTTACGGGCCTAGTATAAAATCTGTTCCAGCAACTTATGGACCTAGTATTGGTAATGGTCTGTAAATGGGTATTCGCACTTTAAGGGCCTCTCGGCCTGGAACATATTTTATACTAGGCTCACATATAAATGGGAGATTATTGAGATATATGTATGAGTTTTACAAAAAAAAAGTTCATATCAAAGAGTAAGTGTGGTGTGAAATAGTTATTCTATCCCAAATGACTCATAAGTATTATCTTAAACTTTTGACTGAATGTATGTGTAATTAAATATGTTAACGAGCTCAAAATTGAGCCCCTTAATGATGGTATAGTACTTATGATGCACGCTTTCAACACATTTGCCCCCAAACGTTCCTTTAAATGGGTTAATGTAAGGAGACGTTTTTATATTGCCCAATTGTAATATGCTGACGTGAACTCCGTTTGTATAAGATGAATTGAACTGTAAGGTCATATTTCATCAATAAACCTTCGCATGTGCAGGGTACCTCAACCCATAGTTGTCCAATATGTCTTAAACATAATGTATGATGACCAATTTAATTTTAAACTTTTTAAATCAACCAATTTAATTCTAATATTTGATAATTTGCTAATGTGAACAATTTTTGTAATTTTGTAAACTTTTTTAAATGTTAATAAATATATCAATTTTTCATATTATTCTTTCTTTTCTTTTTTTAACTATACATTTTCCAGAAAGGATTGATGGGAATTGTTTAGGCCTTGGTGATGGCCAGTGACCTTCATTGGCCACTAGGTGAGACCGTCTCGGCTCTTGCTTCACCAAATTTATGTGAGGTAGCGACTGCAACAACCTTTGCACCTCACCTCGCTAGATCTATGCAGCCCTCGCCTATGGCCAACAATCTATTAGCCGCCGACCATGCGCATACCCCCATTTTTTTAGGAAATAGAAAAGAAACGAAAAAGAAAAACAAAAATAATTGGGGAATTTTTAAAATATTGTAAAAATCATCCATGTAATGCAAGTCATGTCATGTAGGCAGTCAGCACTGACTAGACCATCACGTTAACGATTTTTGGCCAAAATGTCATCTTGCTAAAATATAAAGAGACGAATGTAACGACTACATGGCCAAAACAAATCCGATAAAATAATAGACTTTGCTGTATTTAGCAAATGATAGAATAGACCCCATTATGTGTTGCTCAAGTAGAGACTCGCCCTCGAATAGTTTCGTCAGGAATGAAGTCGGCTCATGTAATCCGGGTTCGTTATGGATAAAACTATATCGGATGGTGAATGAGTTCGGCTTATGTATGAAACATGCTCATATGCATAGGCGGTTTATGTGAACCGACGAAGAATAAATCGTGAGCAATATTCGGCCAATAATTCATTAGGTCGCGTGGAACATATTATTTGTCTAGCGAAGACAAAACTGGATTAGGTAGAGCCAGGAAAATAAGAAAGATAGGGTGGTGTCTGGATTGAGGCCTTTTCTTCATTAATTTTCTCTGCGTTGACCTGAAAACACAAAAACATGGTCGTTCGGAACTTGTAGTTGTTGTTGAAGAGGATGAGGAGAAGATACAGGACAATGGCTGGTGATCAGGCCGCACGATAGAAGGGCCTCGTTACCTCCGAGTTCCTCGCACTTCTGCGCAGAGGTGTCTCCGGGAATTCTTCTTGCAGGGTATGAACGAAAAGAAAAATCGCTGGTGGCGGGGGAAAGCAGTCCGCACGGTGAAGAGACGCACGGAAACGAAAGGAAATGGACGTCGAGACCGTTGTCATTGATAGTCAAGCTGAGATCGCATTGCTGGCCTTTTGTTCATGGACTATGGCCGTTGTGTAGTGATCAGCATTTGCGCTCGCGCACTGATGATCTTGAACAGGCCGGATTTGCAGGGGATGACAGGCCGAAGGCAATCTTCCCAAGCATCATTGGTGTCAAGATCGGCGAAGGCAGGAACGGCGTGTTGTACGCCGGGAACGATGCCTAGTATAACAGGTGTAACCGTGGCTTGAACTTGAAGTACCCCGGAGACCATGGAATCTTTGAGGATTGGGACTACATGGAAAAGATCTAGGACCACGCCTTCGACCAACAGCTGGGCGTCACTCCTAAAGAACGCCTGGTGCTCCTCAGCAAAGCACCCCTTAACTTGAATTGGATATGGCAGAGGGCCGCGGTGATCATGTTCGAAACCTTCAAGGTCCCTGCCTTGTGCTTCTCCAAGTAAGCTGTGCTCTCCCTTTACGCCGCAGGCCAGACTTCAGGCTCGTGCTTCAACCTGAGTACACAAATTCTAAGATTCTAATGGAGTTTGTTTCGGTGATGACGAAAATGCGTCGTTCTTATTATTTGGGTTTCATGCTGAAGTCCGGCTACCAAATGAGCCAAGCTGCTCCGGTCTACAATGGCTATGTGCTGCCCCACGCCATCCAGGAGCTTAAGCTCGCTGGGCGGAACGTGACGGAGTACCTGACACGGCTTCTAACAGGGATCTTGAGCCAAAGAGGTTATGTCTCTAACCCCGCCGAGGAGCAACCAATCATCCGCGAAGTCAAGGAGAATCACACGTGCGTGGCTCTAGATCACAAGCAGGAGCTTGCCACAAGCAGTTCAACAATCAAGGAGTACAGGTTACCTGATGGACAAGTGATAACTATCGGGAACGAGCGCTTCCAATTTGCCCAGTTCATGTTCAATCCAGCGCTTGTCCAAATGAGCGCCCCTGGAATTCACGAGATCACACACGCTTCGATCTCGAAGTGCAACGCCGACATCCAAAAAGACCTGTTCCGGAACATGGTGCTCTCAGGGGGATCGAGTGTGTTCCCAGGAATGGCCGAACGCTTCAGCAAAGAGATTGCCCATCTCGCACCCTCCAGCGCCGAAATCAAAGTGGAAGCTTTTCCTGAGAGGAAGTACGCCGTCTGGATCGGAGGAACGTCGCTTCTCTTGGCTCGTTTCAGCAAGTAACTCGACATATCAGTCGGAAAATATCTAATCTTCTACTTTGGAACTTCCCGACAATTGCTTCATGACGGCTATTGGTATCCGCTATGTTCCGTTCGGCATTGATTGAACTCTTAAGTACTAAAATACGTATTTTGAGTTTTTATAGTCCCTTTTTCCCGACTTGAGCTGGGTAGAAGATAGATACGATATGGACAACTCCTTTATTCATTTTTCTTTCCATCAAAGAAGTGGATCTTTTTGTGTGCTGATGTGAAGATGTGGGTAAGATTTAAAAACCATTTGTTAAAAATATATTTCAGTAATTTGTTGGTAAAATATTGATATATTTTTTAAATTACCAACTCTCGAATCGTTAATTATTCTTTCAAGGTCGTCAATTTATCACTTTTACGTAAATTTATCCACATTCGATTGAGTTATTTACCAACTTTTATCTAACTAAATTATCATAACTACTTACTCTCAATTCCGTAACTTACCAAAATTTATTTGGCTTTTTTTTTTTAAATTTCTCATTTTTGGAATAGTTTACCGACTTTAATTTGTCATCTTACACACATCTTAAATTTACCAATCTCATACGGGTACACTGATTTTAATTTTTGCAACTTACTGGTTTTCTCTGATGAGGATATCAACTCATTTTCGTTCACCAGTTCTCATTTAAGTTGCTTACTGTAGATCATATGGCTCTTCTTCTTCTTTTCAAATGCGCCAACGTTTCTATTGAGTTAGTAACTTTTACGTGTCGTGTTTATGAACCCATACAAATTATTTCGAGAAATTATTGACCTCAAATTAGTCCATTATGAATTTCTCTCCAATTAAGTCGTCAAACATTAAAAACGGTGGCAATTTTATTAAAAGAACATCTTTCATGAAGACACCAAGATACAGATCCCTCTGGATTCGGCCCAGAAATTCTCTCTATCCAGCACAAAAATCAGGTCCAGTTCCAGAGAACCTAACTCATCGAAATCAGTTCGTTTTTGGGTCGAAATCTAGTCCGTTTGATTTGAAATTCAAGTATGTTAAACTAAAATCTATAACGAACAACTTTCATGAAGAAACCGATTGGAAATTCGACCTTGAAATGTCAGTAACAGCCCTCTGAATCATAACAGGTCAAGAGTTACAAAACTGTCCGAATTACTATTCCGAGAATGACGTCATTAAAATCGTCATCTTTTTAATTTCTAAAAATTATAAGAAAAATATATATTACTATTTAGGATGTCCCAAACTTTTCTTCAGAATAAAATTCCTTCAAAATCGCAACACACAGTTGTCTACGAAATTAGCAAAATACACACGTCTTGGAAACTATTTCAGAAATCAGCTACTGTTCTAGTCCGAATCTTCTTCCACGACATTTATCTTGCTCTCTAAACACTATCTAAGCTTTTCTATGGCCATCATAACATCCCTAACCAACATCCATCCATATCTAACGTCATCTACATATTTTTAACTTGTACGAATTCCTAATAGAGGTACTCAACCTCTAGTCCAGATTTAAAAGACAATTCACCACCGAAACTAATAGCGATCTTCACTTCTAGCCGGACGGCAACACAAGGACAGCCTTGGAGGCTTTTGACGATGATTTGGACCCGGCACAATGGCTAGATGTGTCGTTGAGCGACCACCACAGCAGCACACAAAGTCTCGGATTTTCTTGAGGAGGGAGGAACACTCGAGACCTTGATGTTCGGTCGCTGCTTTGTCGTCCAAGGGGAGCTGAAATGGAAGTTGCACGTTCAAGGGAAGAGAAAGCAACAGCTTGTACGTTGAAAGATACAAGGGAGAATAATAAAATAAGAGGAAGAAAGGAAAATGTGGAAGTTGCCGTGTAAAATACAGCAGACAGACTTCCATGCGTGAGAAAAGGGTGGGGAAGGAGACTGGAAATTGTTTGAAAGTTTCATTGAAGTTTCCTTCAGCTTTTGGCCTAATTTTCCATGGAAATTTTGGCCACATATTACCATCATAGGCCCCGCAAGGTTTTCCGACGTTGTCTCTTCTAATTAAGATGAAAGAAAAGATTTGAATTCATGTAAACTGCTGAATCCGAATTTTGAAGTTAATTTTCGTAGCTTTTTCCCATGGAGATTGAGTTCATTTCCCTATCAAGTGGTCCCTCTGTCTTTTCCAAGTTCATTTCTATTAAATACCAAGGAAATTGAGGTGAAATTGTAGGAGAGAGGATTCCTACGAATTTCCTTTTGAGGAGATTTATCTTCTTTCTTTCTTTAATTACCAATCTAACATCTAATTCAATAGGGTCAAGTCCCTTAGTAACAACTTATAATACCTCTTAAATTGCTTCACATTAGAGACCTTTAAATCCTACTTAAAATGTGGTAATTCCATTGCTCTTTTAATTTGCTGATCTTGCACATTTCATGAACAATTTCCATCATCAAAAAATTTTGAAAAGATGCAACAATGTCCTTGGGATGAATTGTGACACGTGACAATTCTTAATTTCTGTAATCGACATCATTTCCTCGGTTAATTTCAATCAAAATGTGATTTTAGCGCAACTTAAACTATCGGTTAGTTTTTGGGAAT
This sequence comes from Eucalyptus grandis, assembly GCF_016545825.1. NCBI lineage: Eukaryota > Viridiplantae > Streptophyta > Magnoliopsida > Myrtales > Myrtaceae > Eucalyptus > Eucalyptus grandis. The sequence continues at coordinate 11,090,203 of NC_052616.1, read as the reverse complement.
TTTTGGTGCACTGACCCGTGGTCGATTATTCCCGAGCCACAATATACATCTTCGACACATTGACGACTCTCGATTGTCGTGAAAAATCTTGAGGTTTCAATTATGAGCACAGGGTACCAAAACAACAGAAAATTTGGTTTAGTGCCGATCGACAAGAAATTTGTAATTAGTTGGAATCACCCAAGCCTAATTTTATGTCTATCGAATCGACTTATTTCCGATTTCTGATAGATTTTCGACTGTGCCAAACTGATCCTTGTAGATTAACACGGTCTAACAATCGATTCCTGGTCGAATTCTCAAGTCTGTTGCATCAAAATCCTTTAATAACTTTCCTAATTAGTCAAGTTATATCATGAGTAATCAACTCAGAGAATAGCGCTATAAACACGTCGACGAAAAGCCCGATTTATTTAATTGAAAACAGAAGCGGAAAATTAGACTGTCACACTAACTCTGTCACAATTGTTGTCAACGTTTCTACTTCTTTTTTTTTTTGGTCAGACAACGTTTCTATTGAGTTAGTAACTTTTACGTGCCGTGCTTATGAACCCGTACAAACTATTTCGAGAAATTATTGACCTCGAATTAATCCATTACGAATTTCTCTCAAATTAAGTCGTCGAACATTAAAAACGTCGGCAATTTTATTAAAATATTGGTCAATTATCAATAAGCGACCAGAAAAAAAAATGGGCATTATTCTTTTCATTTGATATGTAACAACAGCAATCCGCAGCTGTAATACTCAATTTTGGTTTTTAAAACTATATTGGATGCAGATGTGGATGTGGATATCGAAGGCGGAGTTCGATGAATTTGGCCCATCCATTGTAGACTGAAAGTGCTTCTAGACCTGCGATACATATGAAGTTGCAATCTGTTGCTATGGGTTTGTCAGATTGGACAACGGTGTTTGGCCTAGTTTAAGATGTTGTTTTCGTTGGTCCTTTGTTGATGTACATTTGAATAATACGAGGGTTAGTGACTCTTGTAAATAACTAAGCGCCGCACGTCATTCGTCGCACGTCATTCGTTGAATTCACATTTTGAGATATGTATCTACATAATGTTCATGGTATTAGATTAAATGTACAATCATGTGTCGCCCATGCAATCCTGATTGTTAACCGATACCGAAGGCGTTGCTTCTTTTAACCAAGCCGATTTTGTTGAAGAGTATCTCTACAAAACCTGCTAACAAGTTAATAACAAGTTAACTTTAAATTAAAAAAAAAAAAAAACCAAAGTCACTGGTCATTTTTTTATCAATTAATTTACACTTACCAAAGCTGATTGTTTGACAAAAAAAAAAAAAAAAAGCTTATCGAAAATTAACGATGCAAAAAAAAAAATACTATTACTCATTAATAGAATTCTACCTAAGAGAAAGATGGATAATTTCCAAAAATGTCATAAACTTACTACGCTTGTACTAATTTAGCCCTAATTTTTATTTTAAAAAATTGTCAATGCAATCCATTTGACTAATTTTGGTTGAAAATCGCTGACATATATATTGGTTGTCTTATATGATTTATGGGGAAATTTTTAAAAGATTTAAGACTAAATTAATTAAATTAAAATATTTAAAATTGAATTTGGACAAGCATAATAAATTTACGACTGTTTAGCAATTTTCTATGGATGCAACGCAGATGCTTCTAGGCACAATGGGGCATCTGGTACCAAAAGAAAAGGTATTCCAGGCATATAATTGCCAGAGAATATACATTACCTTTGTCCTCAGCCATTCTCTCCCGTTTTTGATTCAGCACTTACAATCGTCAAAAAGAGAAGTAACAAATTCTTTCGAAAGCCGGGTGCATTCTACCGACCCCAATCATGATCGCTACCCGCTTCTCCAAGGCACTCGACAAAAAGACGAAGATTCGGGAAATCGGGTCATTCACCATTATGGTTCCGTAAACAAGATGAGAGTCCGTTCCAACAGTAGTGTGTGCATCGGCCTAGCCATTTCGGTTGCTTCTGCTGTTCCCTTTTGCACGCGCGTGCCGATGACTGCAAACCACTATTGCCGCGGCTCGCCGGGTTCGGCTTAGCAGTAGGAGGACCCGTCAACACCGTGCTAGTAGCAGTCGAATCCTAGGATTGCAGGGGCAATGTCACTTGTGTACATACGCTCTGCTCTTCTGCACTCCTGGAATGGTTCGCAAGCCTCTTCCTTTCCTCGCTAATGGCGGACAAGCTTGAAGGGTTGGCTCAAGATAAGCTCCGACAAATTCGGGTACAGATCCCAGCTGAAAAACATTGCTGTTCTTCGAGTGCCTCAGGGTTTTGGTGCCAGACCCGGTACGTTAAAGCCGTCAATTCAAAGCAGTTTTCATAGTGAGATCGCCTCATTTTAACCAATGCAATCTAGACCTAGTTGCCGAGAATTTCTCGAAGTTTTTTCCATAACGTCTTTGATCCCTTCGCTCGAACTTCTTCGCCTCCTGTTTCGAGTTCTGTCAACAGGGCTTGGACCTGATTAAACATTGCCTCGCGGTACGTCACCTAAAAAGTCTAGCAAATACTCTGCTTTCAATTCTGCCGGCCTTTCTTGTATAATAGTGCATTTATTAATCATTCGTTCCTAAGTCTTAGGACCGTGAACATGTCAACGCTTTGATCCTATAATAATCTGAAAGGCGGGTTAATTTGCCACCCAAACTCGCATATAAGAAAAAAAAAAATTAAGTACAATTCTTCGGTCGGCCTGAGCCTAACCGGGGCGGGATCGCCCGGAATAGCTGGCGAGGCCGATGATCAAGCCTAGTTCAGAGAAGCACAGAACTTCAGCTGCAGAGCTTGAAGTCTCTCGCATGGCGGTGCAGAAGCACGCGAAAGAACTATGAAGACGAGAATTTACAGACTCTTTTCATTGATGACTGAGAAAATCAATCACCAACACAAGCAAGGAATTCGAATTTCCAGAGGCGAAAGATGAAATGAAAAACCGCACGAACCCTTCGACGCGATCAAACTTGCTCTGCCACTCTCTGAGGAAGAGAAGCCGCCGTTCCGCCATTTTCAGAGCAGTGGGCGGTGCCGTCCTCGTCCTCCGCGCAATGGACGACGCAGCTGCTGCGGCAGGTCGGGCAAGACGTCTTCGAAGACAGCCACCTCTGTATGCATTGATCGTGGAACCCGTGCCTGCAGCTCTTCAGGACCCGGATCTCCTCCCCTCCCACGAACTCCGTCAGGCAAATCGCGCAGTCCGCCTCCGCGCCGGCCAGCTCCACCCCGGGCGAGAACACCATCAGCGCCGCCGCCGCCAGCGGGGGCGCGGCCGCCTCGCCGGCGGGCTTCGGCTCGGCCTCGCCCTGGCCAGCCAGAGGAGGAGGGTGGCCCAGCGGCAGCGGCGGCGGCTGGCCGCGGAGGAAGCAGCGGACGGCGAAGGTGAGGGCGAGGGCGCAGAGGAGAAAGCAGAGGACGAGGACGATGACGTAGGTCAGGATGTCGCCGGAGGAGGAGAAGGAGGAGGGGACATTCGTCGTCCGCCACCTGCAGCCGTTGAGGCCGCACGCCGCCGGCGGTGGCGCGAGGAGGTGGACGACCACGGTGCGTACGGCGGCTCCCGGGGTCGTGTCCATCGGCGACGGTCGCATTCCGATCCTTCCGTCAGATCGAAGCTTTCGGGTCCGGCTTTTAACGCGAGGCAGAGGCTTTCGTATGACGAAGTTCGTTCTGCTTTTTACAGAGCACAAGGCACTAAGAGAGAGAGAGGGTGGCGAGTGGGAATTTATATGCAGCAAGAAACGTATACGTGCACTCCAGGCGTGCACTTCTCTCTCTCTTTCTCTCTCTTACTCTCTCTCTCTTTCTCTCTCTTACTGACCTCAGAATCGCGAAACAGAGAGAGCTCCCCGACGGTCAATTTCTCCGCAGCAAAACGGAGCAGACAGGTTGCGCGGTACAGACAAGGAAACCACGACCAGTTCAATAATGCAAGTTCCACGTTCGCGTGGAAGTTCCTAGAAATGTAATCGGACAACATCGTCCGAGAGAATTCGGGTCGGGTTGGGCTGGACCCGACGTGGGTTTCCGGCTCGCTTCGCGATCTTCTGCCCCGACCGGTTCGACGCTTTACGATCGAAAGAATCTGGACGCTCACATCATCACCTTGACTTAGTACTATAAATATCCTCCGACCTTAACTTTCATCCTAATTTTATCTTTGCCCTGTGAAAAAGTTCCAAATTTAGATTCATTCCCTATTCTATCATAAAGTCCTCTGCTTTGAGTCTTGTTCTAATTTTATCATAAACTTTTTCAACTTTAGGTCTTGTCTAGATTTTATCCTAAAGTTTTTTCACTTTGATAAAAAAAAATCAAAAACTTTTACTTGAGTTCTAAATCTATCCTAATTAATTCTCTGTCCAAAATTTCTCATTACAATCGAGAGATGAAAAACTCCTAAAGGCAAATTGTTCCGAGTGTCCTGAGTGCAACCTTGAGAGATCGACAAGCGCAACATCACTAAGGGCGATTTTGACGTTGAGTTAATGGAGAGCAGATTGAAACTCAAGTACAAGACGGGAAAAAAAATTAGGGTGAAATTGAAATTAGACCTGAAAGTGGGAATTTTAAAATTTATGGTAAAATTGGTACTTGACTTAAAATTGAGGATTTTTTATGAGATAACAAAAGTTCATAGTAGAATTGAGACTAGATCTAAAGTTAAAAGATTTTGTGAGAAAAAAAAATTATGACAGAATCGAACAAAATCTAAAGATTGAGATTTTTTATAACATAAAAGATAAAATTAGAATGAGAGTTAAAGCCGAAGATCTTTTAGGGTATTAGGTCCTAATCGCATCCCGGTTGGAATCGCACAGCCCACCGAAATTCAAGAGCCGCATTCCCATGGGAAAAGTTACCTCCTTTAGACCATAGCAATGGATGCAAGCAAAGGCGAAATGCGTGAACAGAAGGAAAAGGCCAAAAGAGAAAAAAACAGTCGCCCACAAATTCCACGGGCCGACGATGGCCTTTGCGTTCACAGTCTGTGTGCCCCCCCATTTCAGCCTTCTTCCCGACCATGTTCTGGACGAACTCGAATCTAATGTCCGCTTTGCTATCTTCTCCTTTTTTTCTCCTTTTGAAAATCTGTAGTGTTTTTAATTCACACAGGACAAGACAGGGAAGCAGCATCATCCTTGGTTGCGTCGAAGTGCTGCCACAGAGGTGACTGACTGATGGAGTGGCCAGCTACGCATCCCGAAACTGCAGAAGCAGAACACGTCGACACCTTTCGAGATTGGAAATGATGCGAGGCTCGGCTCCACATGATTTTGCCGTTTGGATCTCCCTAGAAATAGGGCTCCGCTGCATTTGCTAATCTGGCGATTAATTCTGATTCATTTCGAGTTTCCACAAAAAGAAGGGTTAGTTGGAATTGACTTTTACTTTTTACTTAAGTCTTTAAATGTACGCTTGAGGCATCTTAACTCCTCCTTTCTATATTGAAAACATTCGAAACTTTCTGGACTTGATCATGTCCTTAAAAAACTCAAGAGAAAAAAAAAAAAACAGGAGACTTGTCCTCGAATAGGAGACCTTGTAATGTCACTCTCGTAATTCCACTCACTCGGAAAGAAAAGCTTTAATGAGAAATGAAAGGTCTATATGATAAAGAAGGTAGACATCACGTCAATTTTTCAGAATTGACTATCATCGAGTGAAGAAGTATAATAGCTCTCTCTACACTAAAGTTGAGGTAAGACAGGTGAAAGACCCACTACTATATTGATAGGGCTCTGCCCAAGTCTTTCAATTGATTGACAACACCGTACCCCTAATTGAAAGGCTTGATGGATTTTTAAATTTATGATTCATGCATCTTAACTCTTTTTTAAAACTTTCACGGTATTCAGATATCGATTTATTTACTTACGTTGATTTATTTCATAGGGCTAAACCATCTCAAAAATCCCATTAATTTATCTTAAACTATTTTTCTCCATCAAAAATCCCAAATTAGTATAAATATGATAAATTTATTTCTCATTAATTTTTGTTAAATTACATCAAATTATTGAGTTGGATGATACGTGACAGTTGAGAAAAGTACTAGTTTGAAGTTTTAGCCTTCATTTGTCATAAGCGTACCGATTTCTGATATTTCGTAATATTAATCCAATTTAACAAAAATTAACAAATCGTAAATCTACCACATATACCGGTTTATAGTTTTTAATTGTTAAAAAATTAGTTCAAGATAAAATTTTTATAAATATGTCAATTTGAAATTCTCTCGTGATACTAATTATATTTCATACTATGGTTAAATTTGAGTAATATTTTAATCTTCGGTTGAAAAAGAGAGAGAAATGTCCTTTTCTACATTTGTTGAATGTCAAAGAAACGGGCCCGAGTGTACCACGAAAAAATTCATGTGCATGATGAGATCGTGATATTAATCATATTTCATATTATGGTTAAATTTGAGTAATATTTTAATCTTCGGCTGAAAAAGAGAGAGAAATGTCTTTTTCCGCGTTTGTTGAATGTCGAAACGGGCCCGAGTGTACCACGAAAAAATTCATGTGCATGAGAGACGGGCCAAAACTGATGAAATTAATGCAGCACTGCAACATTTAATGCACCATCTTTTCCCATGGGAACGGACACGTCCTGCTGGACTGACTTTCACGAGAGCATTACATCAGTCATGGTCATTGGTCATGGAGTCCTGTCTGCATCCATCTTGTTGCAGTTCGGTAGTGGCCCACCCGATGGATTTGAATAGAATAGGCTTTTCCGTGTATGAATATGCAAAATAGTAAGGTTACATGCGTATCAAAGTACAAATTATATTTTACATTAAGATAATTATTTCCGACCAAGACATGTGCCTCACCGAGTCACCGGTGATGTGACGAACTATATGCAAGCATTTAGATAAACAGATGATATTTTGCATTTGATTGATATTCATTAATTATGTGATTAGTCAAGTGGTTCAAGACTTTATTTACAAGCCTAACAGCATGAGTTAGATTCCGCAGCTTATTTATTGATCTTAAAAAATATTGGTTAGTATGTGAAGGATCGATCTAGACTAAGGCTCTCCCAATCTGATGCAACTGTTGCGATGAACTCATCAAGTGGGCTGTTAGTGTTTCGATAGCTCCTTAAACCGAACATTTCGTCGGCAACATGGTAAGTCACAATCCCGTGCAAATCCTTTCTTTATAAAGACATAGTTACAAGCCTCTTCACGGCCTTTTCAAGGTTCAAAGAAAGATATCATTTTGAAAAGACCATAGAGTAAGGCATTAAAACACAAACATGGGTTGATAAAAGATTCCATTTTCCTACCGCATCCTATCCGATATCCACATACAAAATCGACCAAGGTGCAAATCATCCACATAAACAAAGAGACAATAATAGTATAGTACGACACAATCCATTGCATCGAATTCGTGGATAGATGGCAATCGGGACCATCTTTGTGCCTCAACAATTATCCACTCAGTAATCATCTTGTTTAGAAGAGCTGCAGGTAACATTATTCGACATGAAATCACCAAATTACAAGTGCGATTACCACAGCAATGGTGTGGATTGTGCTTGGATGGATGCGCAGAAAGAGAGAGAGAGAGAGAGAGAGAGGACGCAATGTCCCTATCATCGCAGAGAAGTTAAAGGAGCTACGCTTCCTGGGTTGAAAAGAGGAGGAAATATCGGGGCGGGGCAATGGTTCGTACGCCATGCTGTTGCGTGCGATCGAGGACATTGGCTAGAAAATAATGGGGGCACTACGGACTCGACCGGACCCACGGCCCCCGAGTCGAAACGATCGGATGGGAATGGGATCCACCATTTCCGCTCGCGTCATCACCGTCGCGCCTTTCCATCTGCCCTTGTCCGCCATCGGATAGAATTTTCTTCCTTTCAAGGAAGATAAACAGAGCCCTTTTGGGGCCCCAAAAGGAATGATAACAGCGCAGAAAAAGATAAGCCACCTTAGTCTGATTTACTTCGCGTTTATCTGTTTATCCAAAGAGACAGTTTAGTTCTTATCAACAACTTTTTCGATATTGGCTTCTTCCCTCATCTGCCTAACCACGAGTACCCCCATGATCTATTAAAAAACAAAAGAAAAATTGAGATGATGACACATGTAGTCATTGCCTTTGGCCAAATATGTGATCCTGAACTTTACTCTATTGTGCAATATAATCATTAAATTATGTAGTCACTAGACTTTTGATATATATCCAATCTAGTTCATGGACTATATAGAGTTGTTTAATGGTATGCTCTCATTAATTTAAGTTTGAGGACTGCATCGAACATCTTCATATAATTCAAAGACGTAATTAAATATATATCAAAAGTTTAGGAAACACATTGAGTAGTTTTAAAGTTCAAGGATTACACTAAATAATTTAAAAATGTAGAGATCACATTGCATATTATTCCAAAGTTTAAAGTCCATTTGTGTTATTTTCCAATATATATATATATATATATATATATATATATATATATAATGTAGGTTAGTTTACATTATTCAACATCGGTTAGGAAAAACATGATAAAAAAACGTCACAGATTTAAATGTCAAGAAAAATGAGTTACTCTTTTAAAAAGAGAAGGTTGTTTTTGCGATTCACTTCCATCGGTGCCCTAGTCCTCAATTGGCCGACATCGTACCTAGTTTGCCAGCATCAATTCAAGCTACCAACTCATGTATTATTTTCAATATCACCAAAAAAAAAAAAAAATCCTAACTCGTATACACGTGATAAATTTACCTTAAACAATTTTTTTAACTACAAAAAATTTCAAACTAGTACAATTGCGAAAAATTTACCCCCCATTAATTTTGATTAAATTTTATCGTCAAATTACTAAATTCGATAACAAGTGACGATTGACGAGAATAGTAGTTTGGGGTTTGACCATTTGTTTATCACAAGTGCATCAATCTGTGATCTTTCGTGGTACTTATTATATTTAATAGAAGTTAATGGAGGGTAAATTTATCACAAATATATCATTTTTAGGTTTTTGGCGGTCAAAAATTTATTTAGGGTAAATTTCTCACATGTGTATTAGTTTGAGGTTTTTTGTGGTCAAAAAATTAATTTTGGATATTATAGATATATCAGTCTGGAGTTTTTCGTGGTATTAACTCTGTTTCATGTTCATGGATTAACTCTCTAACGAGAGTCTATGTAGGTTTTGTTTTCAGTAGTCCCTAGACAAAGCACTTCAATGTTGAAATTGAGGATTTTATCACTCCAGCCACGTTAAATTAACGGATTTGGTGGGCACCCAAACCAAGTCGAAATGAGAATGGACCGGCCTATCCATACACAGAACTGGACCTAGCTATCAGACGTACAGTCAATGGGCTTCCTGGAAAGTCCCATCTTTGTTGAGAAAATTGTTTTAGGTGTTCTCGAAGCAAGGCGACTTCCTCTGGTCAAGCCAGTTATCATGTAATCGATATCGCGATTTCAAAAGAAATGGAAGAAAAGCTTTACCACAAAATCGGGTATGCTATTCCCATAAGGTCTCTTAGATTACTTGTGTTCTGAAGTTTCTTTCATGCGTTCTTACGTTTTGCCTTAAAGAGACGAAAAGGGCTCACTGCCGATCTAAAGAGCGAAGAAAAATGCAGCTTCGTGTAGCAACATTAACACCGTGCGCCAACGATGCAATTCGAGGGTGATTATTCTACTTCGAAAATCCTTACAACCTCCCCGAAGCAGTGTTTCAAGTGGGAATCTCACTGTTCGAATCGCGGCATCAACGAAAGGAAGAGACTAGGAATGCAGCCTGGAGTTCCCCCGGCTCTCCAAATCTCTTCCCTTAGCGGTCCGTTTCGACCAAGACTGTTCGGCGTGACCGATGCGCCGACGAATGAAACACATCCTGCCAAGCGATACATTCCCCGGGCCCTACCAAGTACTTCATATGGGGCATCAAGAGATGCCTTGCCTCGAGTATTCTCTGCCAAACATAGGCGGTAATCAGAGGAAGAGATAACGAACAAGATGCTCCCTTTTGCTAGGACGGTAACAACGCTACAGGGGCAGGCGGTCCCTAGAGAACCAGAAACTTGGCAAGAGATCCTCCATTAGCAACCTCAAACGAAAAAGCAAAGATTCCATCAGTACCATTTGACTCTATCTGCACCTCTTTGCTCCTGGATATCCTTCCTTCCCATAAGAACCTCGTGCATTTTTGCCCTACAATCTTTGTAACTTTCTCACGGCGGTAAGAACGACCAACGCATCCGTGATTGGTAAGAGCGAAAACGACGGATTCAATCGGCTGCAAACGATCAGCAAAGGACACAGCTCCTCCTTAACAGTCCAGCTACGATACCCTGAAGTGATACTGTCAAAAAGAGGTTGGCGGTCCCTACCAGGAGCCTACCAGAAGCAGGAGGAGCGCCGGCCCATAACTTCAATTCAGAAGAGAGGACGAGTGCTGCGGAAATTGAAGAACTTAAATGGCTGAGGATGCCAAATATCAGCATCAAGGAGTCTTCACCGCGCGCAACGCCTTTGGTCCTTGAAAATGAAATGTCATTTCGCCTTTCAGGCCGACAAACGAATCGCGAAACTAACCATCTTTGAAAATTGTATGAATACGTAGAGAGACGTTCTCATCGAATCAATTCATTTGCCCTTAGATCAGTGACAGCAAGAACCGTGGCCACGCCAGGAGTCATGGAGCTCTACGAAGTCGCATTCATTGGATTCCCTGTCTTATGTTTGATGCCACGACCGACTAAGGATCGTGCATTATGTTGTCGGGCCATCCACGTCCTTTTTGGAGACTGCTTGACCCCCTTCAACATATTTCTTCGTAAGAACTTTAATTAGATTAGACCCCCACTCCGGACGGTCCGTACGCAATTTATTCGGAGTCGTGCCTGGATCTCTAGGGGCAAAATTATTAGTTGGTACGATAAATCATTTGGACGTCTGTCCCCACTTCGTTGATGGGATGGCCGAGCCCGAGCTTAGAGGCCATCTGAAAATACAACTCGGCATCTACGAAAAAATTTTAAATTTATAATGTTTTTGTCATTCAATTTTAAATCTTTCATTTTTATCAATTTAATCATAAAAATTTTCATTTCTGATCAATTGAGTCTATCCGATCACTTTTAATCGAAAATTACTAACGTAATCGCCGGTAACGCCATGTGAGATTTTTGACATTAACATGATAATTTTAATAATATTAATTTTTTTCTAATTTTTTTCTTCCTTTTCTTTTTTGCGTCTTCTATATTTGGCAAATTGCCGGCCATCGCCCATGCCGGGTTGAGAATTGCCCTCCGCCAGTCATGCCTTACTTGTGGCAAGCGAGGCCAGTTGTCAGCCATTGCTTGTGGCTAGAGGTCAGTCATCGGCCAAATAGAGAAGAAGTAAAAAAGAAAAGGAAGAAAGAAAGAAAAAAAACTGAAAAAAAATTAAAATATTATTAAAATTATTCACGTTAACGCTAGCAATCGTACGTAGTACCGCTGGCTCCACGGTAGCAATTTCTAGTCAAAATCAACTAGATAAACTCAATTGACAAGAAATGAAAAAGTTTATGATTGAACTAACAAAATTGAAATATTTAAGATTGAATTGGTAGAAGTACAATAGATTTATGATTTTTTGGACAATTTTCCCCAAAAATAAGGGCATATCGAATCTAATTAAATTCATAAGCAAGACCAAATCAGCCAACGCTGACTGGTTAAAGGCTAAGATTTGATTCTTGGTTATGTGAACCTAGAATCCGTGGTTCCAATTTTAAGGTGGGAACCATCGGTTTTCACTTAGGAACCACTTCAAACCGGTTCTTGAGTTAAACTAGTCTTAAACTAAGCATGAAGCCTCTTTTAGGGGAAAAAAAACTTTTGCACCTAGCGAGAATTGAATTAAGAAAAAAAAACAATATAACTACTTGATCAAACTGTATTTTTCGATGAATCAGTGTAGCTTTTATGTTTTATACTAGGAATTTGGTTTTATTACACACACAAAAGAAGGCTGGTTATAGGCCAAGAATTGACTTACCTTGAAACGGATCACCTCTACTTATAAATATGATGGTTTGAACTTAGATTGAAATGACCACAGGGACTACATTCTGGATTTCCAATACTATAGAAGTGTTTGGTTTAGAGGTAAAGGGTCACATGTCATCAACGAGGTCGAATGAACGAATCTTTGCTTTGCTCATGCTACATTACTTAACTATGGCATATTTCATGTGAAGAGACTTCTTGACTATTAGAATCCTGATGGGGTTATGATAATAAAGCTCACCAAACATTGGACTTTCGAATCTCGAGCAGTGTTGATTAATAACTCAATCTAGACATTCCATATTGCGAGCTCGACTCTCTTAACCAAATCCGCCAAGTGACAATCGTCGACCTATTGCCATCATATGTCGACAGCCATATACCTCGGTCGTCAATAAGTATTTCCACTATCGGTAACTCATCGACAACCAACTCAAACTTAACACCGAGCTTTACACTCACCCAGATCATTATTATGTCAACTAGGAAGACCTGACCCTCTTTTGATTACGGTACTTAGGAAGACATTATTTATTAGAAGAGATTGTGCGTCCTTTTTGACTCCCCTCCACCAGCCTAGGACGAGGGTCACATGAATGCTGGGGACCCCAACATGTGTGCGTTTCAGTCAGTGGTCGATGCGGCCTTGGAGGCTCTTCACGTGATCTCCCGTTCGCAATCGACGCTCGCATGTGGGCGCACTGAACTCACGTGGCGATTGGAAACACCCCCCCGGATTCTCTCAATCTGCATGATGGCTTCCAGTGCTGTCACGATGCACGTGCGTGTGCTTAATGCTTACACTGCATGTGGCCATCCTAAGGAGCAGATCTATAAGCCCTAATTTCGCCCCAAAGTATGTGCCAAACCCAGGAGCTAATAATACGTACAGAAGAGACCATATCTCAGAGCTGTTTTGTCTTTGCCCTAGACTAAACATCTGGAGTAACTCTGTACAGCACTTGAGAAGAGGATAATGCCAACTGCTGGGCATTACTAAAACAAGATTATGAAACGGGCATGTTGACAAATTTGTCAGGGTTTCATTACATGTTGGACTTGAATCGGGCGTTTTAAATGTCCGCTTGCAGTAGGTAAATTAAAGTCTAATTTCAGGTACCGACATTCCGTGCAACACTCCCTATTTTATATTTTAGTAAATCAGATCAAGGATTTATAGGTTATTACTAATGATTTGAGATTCGTTGAAATGCTTACGAAAATACCATATTATAGATCATTTTTACTCCTATACTCGACGTTAGCCTTTTGGAAATAAGTGTCTCATTCCGGCTTTTTCTCGTCTTTGCTTAAAAAAAACCCAATCCTCAATATATTGAGATTGATTTTTAACCTTTTTTTTTATACTGAAAAATGTGAAGATTTTTTATTAAATGCTAATTATGGCTCATTGACATAAAATGGAAAGAAGCCACACAAAAAATCTCAAATTATGTTCACTGTGACACATTTATATTAAGCTTTTTTTTTTTTTACAATATTGAAAATCCTAAATTATGCACATTGTGACATATTTATCCTAAACTTTTTCTTGTTATATAAAAAATCTCAAATTTATACCTTTATAATACATTTACCCTCCATTTTTTAGTTAAAATAACATCATTTTTATTTCACCTAATCCACAAGGACACCATGTCAATATTGTTTGCTTTCTAATGTCCATGTAAGCTGATTTTTAATGTTTTTCATTGACAAAACTTTGAAGAAGGGGGTAAATGAATCATGCAAATACAAGGTCGGGATTTATTGTGTCAAAAATTTAGGATAAATATGTAACGGTATACATAATTTAGAGTTTTTGATGGCTTTTGTCCTACTTAAAATGTCGATTTTGACATTTGTCGCAACGCCATGTAGGTATATCGTGTATTACTCTAGGTATAATCTTTTCCTTGAAGCGCAAAGCACTAGATGCAAAGCTCTCTTTGGACTTGTCTAGATCGACTTATAGTTACAATATTTTGCTTGATAATAAATCTAGCAACGCTTGTACTTCGATTATCTTTAACCCGAGACATCTAAAATTTTCACCGCAAAGGGATATCAACGTATAAATTCACATACAATTTTTTAAATATTTTTTTAATTCTAAAAATATTGATATTTCACGGAAAAAGTAAAAAAGTCATTTTTTATTTGGGTTAAATTCCGAAATACCAAGCCTCACGCCAACGCCTAATCATATCACCGATTCTCCCACTGGATCTCCAAATCGACAAGTCAAAGATGAGGAGGGCACGTTACCATCAAAAAGCATCCTGTCCATGAACTGCAATCTGTAAGGTTTGGTCAATGGAGATTTGAGATCTCACCAACTTGGATTAGCTTACTCACGACGTCAGGAGAAAAGATAGAGGAAGAACATAAAAGGAAATCTTGAAGTTTTCAATTAAACAATTACTGTCAAGCGGTGATGCGCAAGGCGATGCACAGCTTGCGCATCGACCGCAGTTTTGTTTAAAACTATCATGGGCTAAGATTGATGTCAATATTGTTTATAAAGAAAAACAAAGGGGGGGAGGGGAATATAATAATTTGAATATCTCGAGGAAATGAATACGTGAGTCGGGAAGGCCGGATCCTTCGGAATAAGGCGAGGCTGTTGCAATTAGTCTTTTGGAACATCTTACTCTGCAATCGATGAACGTAAAACATCTTACATCACATCACACCTGTGGCTTGGGAAAAAATCGACAGCTGTTAGGCAAATTTTGTTCAATCGATGGACCAGTCTTTTCATTAGAGTGGATGAACCTACTCTGCAATCCTTGACCAAAGTAACATGCGTTGGACCACATTGCTATGACGCACGTTTTTACTAAATTGGTCATGTGCTTCTCAAGCTACATTCTCCTCATCTCGAATATGCAATTTTTGGTCATGCACATTTATGAGATTGCTATTTGCGCAATGGTAATAGCCCATAAGGTCAAATAATAAATATGAGCCGTGCAAAAAGGGGGGAAAAGGGACAATAGTAAGAATACAATCGAATCGGAGACACATATGTCAAATCAAGGAGTTCCCTGAGGTTGATTATTGGAAGACTTTTTGTAAAAGGCAGACGACACAGAGATTTAAATACTTGATTTCTTGCGAAAGGAATCAGCACCCAATCACTATGCCGTCACTACGAATGGTTGTTGTTTCTGTATTGTTTGTATTTAGATAACCTGACATTTCTTCTTGTTCTGAAATGTGGTATTGTGAGGGAGCTTTTTCGATAGTGAACGAAACGGACTTCGGTCTCCCCATTCCTTTTTCATTAAAGATTCGGAGATCTGACCATGCGGATTCAGATCATAGGGTTTGAACCATGTCACTACCCTCTCCTAGGCTCCAGGTCGTTCTTCTTTGGAACAAGCTTGGCCCCATGTCCGCTAGTGAGCCTACTTCCCTTTAACACCCTTTGTTAGACTATGCCAAGAGGCCGCATCAACTGTCACCAGGTCTACATCAAATTTGTGTTATCAACATCAAAATTGGAAGTACTAATATTTAATTTTGACGCCACGTTAAGAGTCTACAGAAGAGATATTTTCTTCATACAGTGAGGGGCAAGACATATTTTATAGTTCTCTATATAAACATTATTTACGAGTAAGAACGTGACATATCCGGGAAAATATATGAAGTCCTTGTAAATATTTGCTAAGATCAGCGGGTTAATAGATGAGGTATCCCTATATTCACGCCCAGACGTAAGCTAAGGGTACCCATCATGCCAAGATCCAATGTTTCCACATTACTTCCTCCGTAATCTTTAAAAAAACTTCTGACTTTTCAAAAATTAGTAGATATTTATCCAACGCATGCAGCTGAGGATTTATCCAACGCATGCAGCTGAGGATTCCTGGTTCATGCAGAAAAGTTTGGAATAACCTAAAAAAAGGTATCTTTTTATATCTTTAACCATGTTCTGTTTTGACCCCAAAAAAGTTCTATTTTAATTTCTTTTTTGGGTTTCTTGCTTTCTCCTTTTTGGATATCTTCACTTCACGTCCTCCGTTGCAAAGAAACAAAATGGATAAGGGAAGCCAGCTCCGTCTGAACTGGAAACTCCACCAGATTCTTGAAGACACGATCCTCCCCAAAACCCTCGAATTCATCTCCTGTTCTTTCCCTTTTTCTCTGAACATTTCTCAAGTTTCTCAGCCCCTCCACAACTCCAACAAAGAAGAAACAAAAAGGGCAGAGGTGCATGTCGATTGGGAGGGTTCGAAGACGCGTTGAATTATTGTCCGGAGGAAAGGCGGTCCGGAGGAAAGGCGGTGAGTAGAAAAATGGCAACTTTGACGAATAGTATCGCCTTTTTTAGACCCATGTTGATGTGGGGATTAGGAACCTCGAAAGATGAGAATACCCCTACCTTTTTCTTTTCTTATAATCTCGTAACAGCAACATGGACATCAAAAGTAAAAATTATTCTTTTTTTTTTTTCAGGAGAGGAGAGAGAGAGAGAGAGAGAGAGAGAGAGAGGGGAAGGTGGGGTGCAGAGGAAATTCAGGCTGGTCAGTCTCCCGTGAAATCTCACCGCCCTTGGACCTTCATCTTCTCCTCTGTTAATTTAGACCAAATCCTCTCTCCTTATTTAGAGGAGATGCAAGAATGATAACTTGGACTAACAATAAATGTGCCAAAAAGAAACAAGGCACTAAATCCAATCACAGCCCTTCTTTTTCTCTCTCATTTACCCTCCCGTATGCACCCTTTTGCTAAAATTATATTCTTTCCCCTCTGTTCCTGCCATTTCTCTCACCAGTCGCCAGTCACCACTCTCCCTCCTCCTGTAATGACGGAAAGACAGAGCTAAAAGAGAGAGAGAGAGAGAGAGAGAGAGAGGAGAAAAAAAGACATCTTTTTATGAGGCGATGATACCATAATAGTTCTTTATTCTCATAGCAAAGGAAGGCGCTTTCTCTTAAATTTTTTCCTCCATTGTTTTTCTTGCTTTCCCAACCTCTCCCATGGTTCCTGGGTTCCGCTGAAAGACCCTTCCTTCGCCATGAAGTAAACACGAGAAGGGTGGCCCCGAGCTCCGAAGCCTCCAATGCCCGTTTCGATTTGAATATTGAACGTCTCGGGAGTGTCCGTTGCTGAGAATCTTTTCCAGGTGGGTGGCCTCTTATCCCATTTTTCCTGGTCTTTAGATTATTGGGTTCTGCCATGTCGAGCTCTGGTGAGATGTTTTCTGCTGGTTTGACATGGATCCGGTGGAGGTGGTGCTTGCAGAGGGGGAGAGAGAGAGAGAGAGAGAGAGAGAGAGAGCTTTGTCGTTTTACTTCATTTATCTTTGTTTAAAATAGGTAAAGGTTAAAGCTTTGTCAGGCAACCATCCCCTTGGAGTTTCAAATAGGTGGTCTGGTCTATTATTTGCTTGAAAGGGCAACTTTCTTCCCCTCTTTGTCTATTGCATTTTAGATTTCTCTGGTGTTTTGAGGGGTTTCTTCTTTCCCTTGAGACTGCTTCTGAGTCGAGAAAAAATCTTCCTTTTCCAAGTCAAAAACTAGTTGTTGGTGGCATGCCATTCATCTGTGGGTACTCTGTATATTCTCTTACATTTCTGTGTTCTGTTCCCCCTGTTTGATGGCCATCTTCTGCTAGGTTTGCTAAATCCATCGGCACTGGAAGTCGACCACTGGACAATATGCTTTATTTTGAATTCTACAAACTTCATTTCTGGGCAATCGTTTTGCCTTTGTTCTTAATTCGACCCCGATTAACATGGTTGATGTTAGAAGCAGAAGATATAGCGACGAGTAAAAGAAGCTGGCTCATCTATGAGTGCGAATGTTCTTCGGGCTAGATTTAGGCTTTAGACACGGTGTTTTAAGTTTTCTAAACCAACCTGGTTTCCTAGCTGATGTTATTGAGTTTAATATTCTTTTCTTTCTCGGAGTTTCTGCAGAGATCATAAAGAACCATACCAATGGCCAAGGAATACAGTGGATCGCCAAAGCATCATCACATCGAATCTAAGAAGAAACGTCTCACCTATGTATTTTGCGTCAGCGGTCTATGCGTGTTGTTCTACGTTTTGGGAGCATGGCAGAGCACTCCTGTCCCAAACAATCAGTCCGAAGCCTATACCAGAATTAAGTGTGATGCCGTCAACCCTAATGCAGGCGATGGCCAGTCCACCAAACTCTCTTCGTCTTCAGAGTCAGTCTCGTTGGACTTCCAAAGCCACCATCAGGTCGCCATCAATGACTCCGATACTGTGGAGACGATTCCTGCATGTGATATGGCCCACAGTGAATACACTCCTTGCCAAGATCCACAGAGGGGGAGGAAGTTCGATAGGAATATGCTGAAGTACCGAGAACGGCATTGCCCCAAGAAAGACGAGTTACTAAAGTGTTTAATTCCTGCTCCACCAAGGTATAAGACCCCTTTCAAATGGCCTCAGAGCCGAGACTATGCGTGGTATGACAATATACCTCACAGAGAGCTCAGCATCGAGAAGGCTGTGCAGAATTGGATCCAAGTTGAGGGCGATCGGTTCAGATTTCCTGGAGGAGGAACCATGTTTCCTCGAGGTGCTGATGCGTATATAGATGATATTAATGAGCTGATACCTCTTACGAGCGGAAAAATTAGAACTGCAATTGATACGGGCTGCGGGGTAAGTGATCTGATATCTCTGGAAGTGTAGTTTCATGTTCTGGTTCTGTTCTGCCATCTGTTCTGTTCTGCAGAAAGTTGAGGACAGTGTTGACTGCGAATTTCGGGATTGTGCCTTTTGGATTCTCATCAATTTCTTATTCTCCAGAAATGAGGATGTAATTGCTAATGTGATGTAGTCTTGGGCTTGGTCAGGTTGCTAGTTGGGGTGCTTACCTGCTGAAGAGGGATATCGTAACAATGTCTTTTGCCCCAAGGGATACTCATGAGGCGCAGGTCCAGTTTGCTCTGGAGCGAGGAGTGCCGGCCATGATTGGGATCATGGCTTCCCAAAGAATTCCTTACCCAGCCAGAGCATTCGACATGGCGCATTGCTCCCGCTGCTTGATTCCTTGGAATAAGTATGGTAAGTATTTTGTTTTTCATATCTCGATCCATAAAAATCTGTGATCGAATTACTTTCCATGTGGAACCAATCATCTAGGATGGAATATTTGTTGCATACACATGAACTGGCCTTTGATTCTCGTCTGTTCATGCCTTTTCTTATGTGGTCATGCTCTAATTATTATTTGCTTGGAGTCGTCTGCAGATGGACTCTATCTAATTGAAGTGGACAGGGTGCTGAGGCCCGGTGGTTATTGGATCCTTTCTGGCCCCCCAATCCGCTGGAGAAAGTACTGGAGAGGTTGGGAAAGAACACAAGAAGACTTGAAGCAAGAGCAAGACTCAATAGAGGATGTCGCCAAGCGCCTATGCTGGAAGAAGGTGGTTGAAAAGAATGATCTTGCGATTTGGCAAAAGCCTATCAACCACTTTGAGTGCATCAAGAGCCGGAGCGTTTATAAAACTCCTCACATATGCAAGGCGGACAACCCCGACACCGCTTGGTACTCATCGTCACCATCTTTTCCTTCAACCAGAAAGCTCATTTGTTATTTTCAAACAGTAAGATGTACAGGATAACTTTCTAATTTTGCGGTCTCTGTGCCTTACAGGAACAGAGATATGGAAACTTGCATAACCCCATTGCCAGAAGTCAGCAGCTCAGACGAAGTAGCTGGCGGCGCAGTGGAGACATGGCCAGAACGCGCCTTCGCTGTCCCCCCCAGAGTAAGCAGCGGCTCAATCCCAGGAATCACTGCTCAGAAATACAAGGAGGATAATGAAATATGGAAGGACCGGGTGTCACACTACAAGCGGATAATTAGTCCTCTAACGCAAGGACGATACCGCAATGTTATGGACATGAATGCTAACCTCGGTGGATTTGCAGCTGCACTAGTTAAATATCCTGTGTGGGTCATGAATGTGGTGCCCGTGAACACTAACCACGACACTCTTGGTGCGATCTACGAGCGTGGTTTTATTGGCACCTACCAGGACTGGTGCGAGTCGTTTTCAACATACCCGAGAACATATGATCTCATCCATGCGGGTGGTGTTTTCAGTATCTATCAGGACAGGTAAAGCATCGTGATCGACACTTTGTCATAACATTATTTGATACCTGGCCTGAAGTGGCCTTTCTGCTTGCTTTCTTAAGGTGCGACATAACATACATCCTGCTGGAGATGGACCGAATCTTGAGGCCTGAAGGAACTGTTATATTCCGGGACACGGTTGAAGTCCTTGTAAAGATCAAGAGTATAACAGATGGAATGAGATGGAAGAGCCAGATCATGGACCACGAAAGCGGACCCTTCAATCCCGAGAAGATCCTTGTTGCTGTGAAAACTTACTGGACCGGCAAACCCTCGCAGAAACAGCTCTAGCAGGCATTATTGTACTATACATGTGATTATTGGCTTGGAGTTCATGGGGGCTCTTCTTTCCCTCTCTCTTCTAGAATTCTTGTTGTGACAACTCTAGATTTTGTTGGTAAAAACAGCCAATGCCTTCTGATGGCACAAAATCAGATAGTTTTGTATGCTATGGAGAAACTTGAAATGATAAGGTATATGTCGGTGCCTTTTCTTCGCTTCGTCATTGACATTATTGCATTTGTCGTCAGCTTTTTGCTGAGTGAAAATGCTTTCTATCCATGTTGTGGGTTGCAGTTCGCCTGGCGTATGTAGGTTTCAGACATGGCATTCTACTTCATGCGTATGTTTCGCTATTGTTTCCTGTCATTTGCCAAGAATGTATCGTGCAATTACAAGGTCCTTTATTGATGATTTTCTGCATTTGCGACTTAGGTACCCTGGCTCATCCATCTTTGTAAGGACGAGGTATCTTCGTTGCCTACGCAATGCTTGCTGCACGATGGGAAGATGTGTTTAATGAAGATCCTAGGCGTATTAATAGAATGTGACTTGAGTTGGATCTGCAGGTCGACTATCTGAACCAAATATTCTGTAATCTGATCAATTATAAGAGGAGCACTTTCATTGTCTGTCATATTCCATCTGGAAATTTCAAACTTATCTTGTCAAAATCAGTTTTTTAATTTTTGGAATTTGAAACTTACTCCGTATACTATGAATTATCTACTTTGTCAATCCATTTCAAGGTCTACTCGGGGATCAGTAAATTTCTTTTCTTTTTTCTTAGTTTCATTTCTTCTTTTTTTTCTTTTTTTTATGTTTCGTTTTAACTTGAGCAAAATGAACGCAATAGCAATAACAACAATCCATAAAAAATGAACGCGTAAAATAAAATAAATAATAAGAAGTTTAAAACATGTAACTACGATTCATCAATTCTTGGTCTCGATTGATTCTTTGATTCCCGATTCGGTTTTTACCCAGAAATCGAGAGTCAAATTGCACAGTAGTGGTTCTAATATGAACTTGGAACCTTATTAATTTTCAATTTCATCATGAACTCATGCTAATGTCTAATTAATTATGGATATAAAAAGTAATTACCGCTCAAATTGAAAATTTCGATAATGGGCGTGAAATTTGATTGACGGCATTGATGGTTCCTAAATTCTGTCAATCAATGCAGTTTTTCTGATTAAGGTTGTCCCTTCAACATTCAGAAGGTTCTCCTTTCTGGTGATGATGCAATTAGTAGTTGTAATTGTAATGATTGGAAGTAAGGAAGGGAGTGCACCGCATCAACTTCTCCAAATCGTTCCCTTCCACACGTTTCCGTCCTTCACCTCTGTTTTTTCCTCTGTTTTTTTCTTTTGACCTTTCTAACCTTCCATTGTACCTGTTTCTCCTTTTTTTCAGTTACGTTTTTTTTTCCCTTCTTCTTTTATGTTTCATCTTAAATTAAGCAAAATAAAAGTAAACGCACTAATAATAACAGTCCAAAAATATGAACATGTAAAATAAAATAAATAATAAAAAATTCAAAGCACGCAACTAAGGTTCATCGATTCCTAATTTTGATTGATTCTTAGATTCCGAGTTCGGTTTTTACCCAAAATTCAAGAGTCGAATTGCAAGATAGTGGCTCTGATTTTTTTTTTCTTTCAATTAGGAGCAAGACTAGTAACCGTAAGAACTTGGAACGGAACTAACTTCCAATTTTATCATGAATTCATGCTCACACCTAACTAATTATGCACACAAAAAGTAATTACTATTCAAATTCAACATTTTGATCATGAGCGTGGAATTTCTACGGCAAAGTCCGGGCAGATTGGCGGCGCCGATCGTTCCTGAATTCTGTCAATCAATGCCAGCTTTTCTGATTAAGGTCGTCTCTCCAACATCCAGAGGTTCTGCTTCCTGGTGATGATGCAATTAGTGGTCGTAATTGTAATGATTGGATGGAAGGAAGGATGGAAGGGAGGGAGGCAGGGCACCACGTCAACTTCTCCAAATCGTTCCCTTCCACACGTCTCTGCTCTGCTCCTCTGTTTTTCACTCTGTTTTTTTTCTTACTTTTTTTTTTTTGACCTTCCATTGTAACTGTTTCTGCTTTGACTCTCTCTGTCCTTCTCTCTGATGCAGACAGGACAGGACACCGCTGCCACGTGGCCGACGCGCGTGCCTCCATCGATGCAATCTCCCGCCTCGCTTCCCGCACGTACTCCGGACAACGCGCACGCGCGGGGGGGGACGTAACCGGTGGCGATCTCTCTCCGAGCGGAACATAACGGTCGCGGTCGATGGCGGACGGCGGCGGCGGCGGGGCGGCGGCGAGGAGGGCGGAGGAGGAGGAGGAGGGGGCGCGGATGGAGCAGGAGGTGCGGCGGGCGGTGGAGCAGGCGAAGGAGCTCCAGGACGCCGCCGCCGCGCACGTGGCCGCCGCGTCGAGCGAGGAGGGCTCGATCCGGCAGCGCACGCTCGCGCTCGACTCGTCCATCCGCCGCCTCCGGGCCTCCGTCGGCGCCCAGGCGGGCGGCGGGCTGCTGGACCCGAAGCTCGCGGAGAGGCTCGAGGAGGAGCTGCAGCGGGCCGGGTGCATCGTCGCCGACGGGGACGCGTCGTCGTTCCTTCCGGCGAAAGCTCAAGGTGCGTGATCTCGGCTCGTCCCCCATTTCCTCTGCCGCCGCCGGTGTCGTTGTACCTGTCGCTTACGTGCTTGTCTGTTTTGTGGTGGTGATGGTGGGATCGCCACGGCGGACAGGCGGCTTCGTGAGGATGTTCCTGGGCCCGATCAACGTGCGCGCCTCGAGGAAAGAGGTGCAGCTGAAAGTCAAGGAGGAGTATAACAGCTACAGGGTAATGTTCCTGTTTCAGTTCCAGGACTCTGTTGTCCTTATGCAGAGTATTTGGCTTCTTGTTCTTGTTGTTTCCTGGAGATCGGGATTGGCTCGATTCGAATGATTCGTCAGTGGCCAGCTATCCGTAATGGTTTGTTTTTGTCTGGACTGAGTATTCTCGGTGGACACACTTGGTAATGATTTACTTTTGTTGTTGGGAAGTTGCCGCCTTGCCGCCGTATCAACAGAAATTAGAGAGCTTTGTATTCTCGCAGAGTTCTCAGCAATTTCGTCATGACGAGCTCATTTCGATATACTTTATCATGTCACCTGAGCTAGCTAAGCTACTTAATGTATGAATCAGAATTTGAAAAGAGGGGAATTCCATTGAGTAACTTCATCCTCTTTGCCGCAGCTTGTTTAATCGAAGTAGGTTAGACTCCACTTGACTTTCAATGAAGGATTTTTGGCCTCCAAAACTGGATAAATGTTTGGCAGGCTGATTGCATATATAGGTGTTTGCTACATACATGTGATTATTAGCTAAATTAATTGTCCAATGGGAATGTTACATGAAGCAACCTGAGTCTGTTCTATCTATCAGCATTCTTTGTAGTCACATGTAACGATTCTAATTGCACGTTAGGTAATCTTGCACCTATTTTATATTCTGAAATAGTGGGAAGTTGCATGGTTTGTGTTCACTCATTTCATAGTCTGTTTGGAACAGGATAGAACTGCTCTCCTCTTTCTCATTTTCCCATCAGCACTTCTAGTGTTGAGATCTTGGCTGTGGAATGGATGTTTTCCAGCATTTCCTGTTCAGCTGTACCAGGTACTGCTTTACATGTTTCTCAAACAGTTTGAAGGTTTGTGTATATTTGTATAAATAGAGCATAACTTATCATGGGTATATGCATGCCAGGCATGGCTGTTAGTCCTCTACACTGGTTTGGCATTGAGAGAAAACATACTAAGCATCAATGGAAGTGACATTAGGCCCTGGTGAGTGAAGAATATTCTTGTTGCCACTGAGCTCCTCTGCAGTTCTACCTATCTTTCGACATGCATTAAGGTCCAAGGAGAATTGATGAATTATGCTTTTTTATAAGATGAACTTTATGCGTAACTACTGGACTTTGAGTTGTTGTTGGTTTCAAAGGAAGATATTTGTGGAATGATCTTTCTAAGAGCTGGAGAGTCGTACTTTGTGGAACAATTAGAAGAGAGTAATAAGGCCATGACGATGGCAATAAGGAAGGCGATCTCGCTAAACTTTCTTACGTAGTGAAATTTCTGCAGTCCAGCTTTAATGGTGCCCAATATTGAATGTCGATCTTCTCAGTCCTTGTTCTAGCCAAGAAGAATCTCAGGTTGAGAGGTGCTAAATTGGATGGTATTTTTGAGAAACTAACTCACCCACCCAATAAAATAAAATAAAAGATAAGTAGAAGAAATAAAATCATTGGTGTTCCACTTCTCTGTTTTTCATCCTTAGCAATTTTCTCAGTAGCTAACTAGAGAAACTAGAGAAACTAGAGATGACCCTTAAGATCACCGCAGAACTACTCCTAAGAAATCTATAGTAATTTATCCAGCAGAATCCATGTAGCTTACCTCAGTGCGTGTACTGTGCCATCTTGTGGAGAAAGAGGTGGTCGATGTTGTGATTAATTGTTATTTTAGTAAAACCAAACGGCAATAAGAAAATACATTCGCAATTAGCTCTACCCATAATAAAATCCAAGTCACGTTTTATTCTCTAGATGATATTTACCAATCACGATTTTCTTCTGCGGACAATTACTATAAGTGATTATGGTTAAAGCTAGCTAAGTAGCTATGATAATGTGGAAGCATGTCTATATTTTGTCTCTATTATCCTTGAGAGATACAGAGAGGATTCAAATAAAGTTACTGAGTTATCATCTTCAGGTGGATATATCATCACTACGGTGCAATGATTATGGCCCTTGTCAGCCTAACATGGGAGATCAAAGGACAACCAAACTGTGCTCAAAAGCAGGTCGGTTTTGCTGCAGTACCAGCAATTGACTTGCTCTGCATTTGGGTCTAATTAAATGAATCCTGTGCAGAGAGGTGTACAACTTTTCCTTCAATGGGCCATAATGCAAGGAGTTGCTATGCTTCTCCAGAATAGATATCAACGCCAGAGACTTTACACTCGCATTGCACTGGGCAAGGTGTCATAATTCTTCTTATAGAAGAGGACTATGATTGCTGTGGTTAAATGATGTTAACATGGAATAGTTCTCATATGGTTCTCTGTTTATTTTTTGGTTTTTGATAAGTCTTATGGTTCTTTATGAATTGATTGCAGACATTGCACTTTTCTTTCCTTGAGATATAGATTGCCATTGCATAGTCATGAACGACATTTTAAAAACGTAAGCACCTCTGATGGTGACTACTCTTCATCTTGTGCTTATTACAGGCTAAGAGAATGGATGTAGTCTGGGGAGAAACTGCAGGTGTGGATGGCCAATTATGGCTTCTTTGTCCTATACTTTTCATTATGCAGGTAATCCACTCGAAATATAAGTTGGTAGGCGTGTGGGCAATATTTACTGATGCTCTAAAGTTGTCGAATGCAGTGAACACAGAATTTGAACTAAAAAAGCAGTTTCTGTATCACTAACCATTGCTTGTTGCAAGACTTAGTAATAAGCATTAAGTGAGATGTATTTCTAGGTCTGTCGCCAATGTGGACTTTTCATTTGGCGGTCTAGATGCGACAAATCGTCATGGTACTAATCACCTCATTAAAAGGCTGGCCTACTCAAATTATGTTTGGCGAAGTCATTTGCATGTCTAACTCAAAAACCTTATCCTGGACTGATGCACGAGATTTACTTTTATAAGAGACGGTGAATCGTATGGGAATTCGCCGAGCTAAGAAGTGTCCACCATTCTTGACTTCTAGGGTTTTGAGGCATATGTGGGGTTCCTGCTGCTCCGAACTGCAATGGTTGGGGTAGTTTCTGAATGGCAGGTAACATGCTTTTTATCACTGTCCCGTGTGTCAACACTGAGTCATCCACTTGTCTGTGTTTGCTAATAGACAATTGAAAATGAGCTTGGCAGGTGATATTCTGTGGGATCCTGCTGGTTCTGATGGCCGTCGGGAACTTCGCGTACACAGTACAGACTCTGATGGTTAAGTCGAGGT
This sequence comes from Eucalyptus grandis, assembly GCF_016545825.1. Classification (NCBI taxonomy): domain Eukaryota; kingdom Viridiplantae; phylum Streptophyta; class Magnoliopsida; order Myrtales; family Myrtaceae; genus Eucalyptus; species Eucalyptus grandis. The sequence continues at coordinate 11,063,698 of NC_052616.1, read as the reverse complement.
TCAAGGCAAAGATGAAGAGTGAACGGAGATCAAGCAGGAGCTAGATTAGGCGCCTTGAGCTAGTATGATCTTTACGAAGCTCCCTGATCGTCTTTTCGCATTCTCTTCCCCCCTCATGTATTCGTTTCTGGTATTTACCTGAATCTTCCTCTAAATAATAACAGAGGCTCTCTCTTGACCAAATGATTCAGTTCATCTTTTTCCCTGTTTAGGACACGCTAGGCTAACTTCAGATATCAACAGCAAAAATGGCAAAAGAACGAATCATATCCTTGGTCAGACCGTATATCAACTAGTCGAAAGTCCCTCTTTTAAGAACAGATTGAATCATCACACCTCGTTGTAACCTCCCTACTGCATTCGTCATGTACGCCTCTTCTTCGGGGCAAGAGAAGAGCATCATGCCTGCAGCTTGGAGATGCGCTCCCTGGGACATCTATATCTTCCGCTAACCCTCAGGTCGGCACACAGTTGGGACACCTTCATACCCGAATGGCCTGTAATGGCGTTTATGAGCTTTTAAGAGACAATGGGTGTGTCTGGAAAGACTTTTGTGAAAGTTCTTGAGAAAATGTAAAGAACCTTGAGTTAAAGGAGTTCTTCAAAATGCAAATTGTGTTTGGTAAATCATACTTGTGAAAGTTTATTGTGAAGTATCTTTAAGCAAAATACTGTTTGAATAAATTAAATTTGCACAAGGCTTTTGTTATTAAAAAAACAGAGGGAAAAATGGAGAGTTGGCCGGCCAGGGGCTTCGCTGAAGGGTAGGCGGTCCGGCGAGGGGGAGGTGGCGCAGCGAAGGGTAGCGTCTGGCTAGAGTCACCGTGCGGAGGACACAGCGCGGCAAGGGTCGCGATGACCGGGATCTCGCGATCTGGTCGCGGCGACCCAAATCGCGAGATCTCGGTTGCCGCGACCCTTGCCGAGCTATCATGCGACCCACCGCACCACAAAGTTTGCTGACGCCCGCGATCTAGTCGCCACGACCCAGATTTGCGCGACCAAATCTGCGCACGATCTGGGTTGCTAGCGTCCTCTGCGCGGCGAGCCTCATCAGAGGGTCGTGAGACCCTAGCCAGACCACCTATCCTTTGCCGCACCACTTGCCCTTCACCGGATCACCTACCCTTTGCCGTTGTCAAGGTAAAGCCAAAAAAATGAAAAATTAATGAGGACAATTTTGGAAGAAAAATTTTATTACCTTCAAAGCCAGCATTCGGTGCCTTGGGCATTCAGCTTTGGGAAGGCTTGCCTTTGGCAAAGGCAAGTGAAAATATTTGGCCCAAAGGCCTTTAGCCTCCCAAAGACCCTTGGGAAAGCAGTTTCCAAATGGAGCCAACATCCTCAGATATCCACTAGAGGCCCCAATTTTTGCAAAGGCTCTTGACGGTCCAAATGGCGTGGCATGGTTAGAATAGGAAAGTTCATAGGCTGGCAGGAAATGATGACTTATTCCCTGGTATGAAGCTAAAAAAGTTTGCAACACTCACACAAGTATCTACATCAGAGACGTTAATCAGTAAACAAAAAGACAATATAAGAGAACAAAGAGCTTATTGTGTTCTAGGGCCAGGGTCGGAGAGAGGGAGGGAGGAACCAGGCGAGAAACAAAAAATTAGATCACTGTTATTGTGTTCTGATGGGAAAAAGGTACGAAGAAGAGTATTGTGTTCTAAGGCCATCATAGGCTCGGTTTAACTCGATGTACGGCTCTTAACTCAGTCACACTCGGGTGGACGAAAGAGATTACCACCTGGTTCGAGACCAGCAAAAGCAAAACACAAACAGCTACATCTAGCCAAAACAGACCTATGGCGAATGCCGTAATAACTGGTTCTAGTCAACTCCTAACACACACAATTACCAAAATTAGAGGACCAAGAAGGGCCAGCAACATATAGTCAATGAAAGAGGGTCGATAAGCAACAACTCGTCTGCAATGTAAGAATACATGCATCCAGAGGAATCTTATGACAACAACAAGAAGTTCAAAAAAATTGCATCGATCAGCTTACATTATACAGCAATAGTAAGTCCTGAATCTTCCAATGCTTCTATAATATACTGATATTCAGTCACAAGTGCTCGACAAGCCCGTGCAGAAAGGCCAATTACTTTTTCTAATCCTGCATTCACAATTAGGGTTCCAGTAACATGTCCACGCGCTGGGAAGTAGGAAGTTGTCAAGAGGTAGCATCTAATCACTTTTTCCACTGAAGGCACCCACAACCAACACCCTCCACGCCAGAGGAAAAAAAGAATGAAAGAAAGAAGGAAGGAAACGATACTATCTAGTATTTGCCTCAATTGGTCAAAGCGCATTTATCCTGCATCAATATTTCTTGCAATCTAAATTCAACCGAAAATACAATCACCAGATAACAAATCAATTTTTCTCAAAAGTATCAACCTCTGGGAAAAGCAATGTAGGCAGTACCTTAGCTACACCAAATTCTCAGCGAAATCTACTTTCTGATTTCTTTCGTAACATTACCATCTAGCTCAAAAGTGCCTCATTGGTCAAACTATGGTCAGTAAATGGAAGTGCCTGTATATAGCCAGCACAATTTGGTCCTATTTACTTTGCTTACTTCCTACATTTGTCAAATGGAAAAACCAGGGTCAAATATCCAAGAAATTCTCATTGCAACTTTCTAGCCAGTTTGCATCTGGGTTTCTAGAATTATTTCCCAACCATTGGACCATCACGAAAAAGGAAAACATTCCTTGTCTAAGTATATGCTTTCAAGGCCACATAAATTCTGTCGAGGCACAAACACCAGTAAGAAAGAAGATGGACAATGCATTCCCCCAAGCACCCTTTTACTGGAAAATGACTATTAAGAACAAAGAATCTCAGAAATATATATACCTGGAAGCTAACATTGCTAATTTTGGCATTCTATCTATCATACCAACAGTGATTTCAATTTCGAAATGCTAAATCTTCATTCATCATTGTAAAACCTTCTTAGCAAAATGAAGGCAAAGAATGTAATCTGGAGATAAGTGTTCGCACAAACATCTTCAACTCAATCAACCTAACTGCATAGAACAAATGGGCCTCCTACATGGACTGCACCTTGCATAATCAGTTAATCAACAGACCAGAAGTCAGTAATTGTTAATCCATGAAAAGTCAGAGGCAGTTGAATCTCTGGAAGGTCATTATAGGATCTGGCTTCTCTACTCAATTCCTCAACTCGACAAGAGATTCCTGGACCGAGCACCACCATAGACCAGTCACACATTATCAAATGATGGAATGAAAAGCTCCACTCTCACATTGGCCCACAGTTAAACTGAGAGTGTCACCCATAATTTGGTCTGTCTGGCAACATAATCGACGCGGTACCTGTCCAGGAACGTTTCAGAATGCAACATTAGCAGCAAAATACAAACAAGGAATCATCGAATTTCCACCAGTAGTTTAAGAAGGGAAAATGAAAACACACCAGATGCCAATTCTTTTCTGGTGGATAACTTGTGACCTTGATAATCTGCACATTACGCAGGGGGGGTGACCGCAGAAAGCAGAACACTCTCCTTTTCAGATCATTTATTCCTCTTTCTTGTGTATATGTGCCCACCATAGCATCCCCTCTTCGTTCTACATCTTTCAAATGAAACAGAATCGGTTTTTTGCAGAGGGACCTTAATGAGACTCTGGTATCCAAGTCAAACTCACTACTGTGACTGATCGTATTCCAGGCGATGTAAGTCTGCTCCGACCGCTCCAATTCACGGGGATACACGATGTTTGGGAACACTTGAACAGCGTAACCCAGCGACACAGAAAATGTGAGACGATGTGCCTGGTCATAACAGATCGATCGCTGCAAAAAGCTCCGAGGTTCTAACTTCATAGCCTTCGTAAATAGCTTCAAGCTCTCCAAAGAGCTCAACCCTGGATAGAATGGATCCACAGCTTCCAAATGGTGAATTGAGACAAAGGGGGCAATTGGATGAGATGACAGAAGACCGTGCGCATTACCATGGATATCCCACTGCCAGAACATCAAACATTACTCTACGGCTAGATTTTCAAGTGAATTCAAAATCCATCACATGAAACAACTAAATTATCCTCCTCTAAACGAATTGAGTGAAGTAAAAAACCTGGTGGAAGCCACTTTCCCTCGTCAGGGGAACGCCAATTTCGGAAATGCAGGCATGAAGCCTGTCATCACTCCCATACAGCTTGGGGTACCTCTCCAGACATTCATCCTGAATTTTCGACAATGCCTTGGCCAGTGCGTAGCTAATCGCAATCCCGCCGCCACCAAACGCCATATTGTGGCTAAAGTAAGTATTCGCCGAGTGACTCTCCGAAGGAGCACCGATGTAAACCATCTCAGACCAATCATACTTGCTAAGAACAGCCACGAGGTTATCGACGTTGAAGATGGTGTCGTCGTCTCCCAGGACAAACCACCGCACGTCCGGCAAGCCCAGGCGGAAGCTCTCCCCCACGACACGGGCGATCCGGAGGCCGGAGGGGTGGCCCGTAGGGTTCGTGTAGCGGAAGCGAGAGATGTCCTCCGACACCATGATCGGAGGCAGCGAATCGTCGTCGTGCGGCACCTGCTCGTCCAGCCACACGTGGCCGCGCATTTCCTCGGGTCGCCACCAGAGCCTCACGTACTCCTTCCGGCGCGTCCACAACTGCGACGATCCGGCGATCCCGAAGAGTATGTGGTGCAGCATTAACTCCACCGCGATCGGCCTCGCTCCCGAGAGGCTGCCGTTGCCGGACGCCGGAGGCGGCGGCGGCGAAGGAGACGAAGGAGGCGCCGGGGGCGGCGGCGGCGGCGGCGGCGGTGGCGGGGAGGGGGAAGACTGGGCGGGGCGACGGCGATCGGAGGCGTAATGGCTCCGCCACGACACGGAGCGGGGCTCCCCTCAAAATGCGTCAGCCGGTGCCAGCACCGGGCGGTGGTCCCGGAGAACACGAGCGCGAGCCACGCGGCGGTGGAGATCACGAGCGCGGCCACCGCGACCGCCGCGGTCCCGGTGCCGCCGCCCTGCCTCCACCGGCGGCCCCCGCGCGGCCGGGCGGCGCGGCACCCGGGGCGGTGGTCCCGGGGAGACGACGGCGGCGGCGGCGGCGGCTGGGGAGTCTGCACCTTCTTCGTCGCCATCGCCGCCAACGCTCATCTCCGGGTGGGAAGGGGTGGGGTAGCGAGGGAGCGGGGCGACGGTCCCGCCGGGCGAGGGGAGCGCCGCCGCCACCGCCGTCTCCGCCGGCGCCGGCGCCGGAGACGGAGGAGAGGGACTGAGGAGGAGGAGGAGGTTCGAGGAGAGAGAGAGAGAGAGAGAGAGAGAGAGAGAGGGGTTAAGCGCGAGAATCGCGCTCGTTTCTTCTCGTTTTCTTGAAAAAGAGGGAATGCGGTTTAGCGCCGGTTTTAACAGAGCCCCCCTCCGCTTCGCGTCGCGGCGTTTGGACGTCGGAGCCCGCTGCCGCCGCCGCCGCCGCCGCCGCCGCCGCGGTGTGTCCGGCGGGTCGAGTGAGCGAGCCGGGCTCGCGCGTGTTCGGTCCTACATGAGCTCGCTCTAGTCCGGCCGTCGGATTATATGGGACCGGGCAGCGTTTAACGGTCGAGATGAAGTCGGGGCGTGGGGAAGGAAGCTTGCGAAGGGGGGGACATCTGGTCCGGTCTCTTTCATCGGTTTCGAAAAGCGCAAAAGCCGCATGATTCCAATCGCGTGTGATTCTTTCTCGTACTTTTTATTTTATTTTATTTTATGGAATTTGATTGATTGTGGGGGCAAAAGTGGACAAGAATATTTAAAAACCTGCATGTGCTAAGGACCGTCAAATTCGACTTTAACGGATGCATTTTGGTCGGGCGTGCAACCCCGAACAAAAAGACGGAATAAGGGATAATAATTAATAATTAAGTTAAAAACATTTCCCTCCAACAACGTAGATAGAAAAGTTAAACACTTTCGCAAGTGAGGATTAGGGGTGTGCATGGTCCGGGGGCGGTTCCCAACCTAGAACCGGAACCGCCCGCTAAGGACCTGGCTCCGAAAATCGAACCGGATCCACCGTTTATTGCATGGATCCACCGGAACCAGGAATGGCGGTCCAGCCTCCGGTTCCCGGGTGGATCCATGGAATCGATTTTGACGCCAAAAATTCTGGTTTTCAATAGCGAAACAATTTTGGTTTCTAGGACCACCTGGTCCAAGTTTTGAGCTCTAAAATTCCAAGTTCCAATCTCCAAAAACTAAAACAATAATTAATAGACGAATGCGAAGGGGCGGACAGCGGTGGCGGAGGAGCAACAACGGCGGCGCGAGGCTCGGGGAGGAATCAAAGACGGGGACCGAGCGTCGGCGAGGGGGCGGACAGCCAGAGGCGGAGGAGCAAAGCGGTTGTGGCAAGTGGCGACCGGCCAGGAGGGGGCGGCAGCCGGTGGCGGAGGAGCAAAGAGGCGGCGGCGGCGTGGATGCTTGGTGAGGAATCGAAGACGAGGAGAAGAGATTGAGGAAGAAACAAAGAGATAATCAAAGGCGAGGAAGAAATCGAAGAGAATCAAGAGATGAGACGCGACTAGGGCTTCGTACCTTGTTGGGTGACGGAAATGGGGCTCGCCGGCTCGGTCGAGAGTTCTTGCGAGAGGCGGAGGAGCAACGGTTGTGGCGAGTGGTGACCAGGCGCAGGGGGCGGACGGTGGCGAAGGAGGAGCGGCGGCGACGTGGATACTCGGGGGGTGGAACCGTGGAATCGAAGACGAAGAGAAGGAAAGGAACAGAGAGAATCGAAGGTGAAGAAGAAGAAACGCGAATTAGGGCTTCGCAAATTAGGGGCGGGGGCTTCGCGACTTTTTTTTTTTTTTTTTAATTATAAATAGTACCGGTCCGGTCCGGTGGGCGAGCGGGCGGATCCACCCACGAAACCTGGGAACCGGACCGGTTCCCACGGTTCTCAACAATTGGACTCCCGGAACCGGACCAGGTTCCCTCAAGAACCGCCGGTTCAGGCGGTTCCGGTCCGGTTCGGCGGTCCGGGCGGTTCCGGGTCCAATGCACACCCCTAGTGAGGATGGGTATGATAATTATTCCGTTTCTCTATTTTTCTATTTTTCTATTCATGAAATAGATTTAAAATAAAAATCAATTTGATAATATAATTTCATTATTGTATTTCTAAAATAAAATTTTACTCCAGAAATAAATTAATAATAGAAATCAAAAATAAAAATTAAAACAACAATGAAAAATAAAAATTATTGTCTTTACTCACTTTTGTTACTAATCGACTATACACCCATTACCGCTTGACCACTACCCACCAATTGCCATCACGACCACTTGCTGCCGTCCACTTGCCATTGCTCAGAAGAGAGAACCAAGAACATAAATTTTGTACAGAAATTTTGTAGCATTGTTAAACACGTATTTTTGCTTAGAAATTTGTCCAATGAATAGAAATAAAATATATTTTTGACAATAAACTTATTTTTAGAACAGAACAATTATCATTCACACGCTTAAATTTCAAATTTCTTAGCAAGGCATCTTATTTGCTCCAATTTTATAATTAGGCTCCTCTATATCTCCCATAGGCCACCCAAAAAATAAAAAATAAAATAAAATAAATCTCTTATAGAGCATTTCCGGAATCGAAAAGTAATTTCGCACGTTGGGCTCCGCCCCTCGTCATGAGGTGTTTAGAATTAGTCAGGCATTCAAACAGCCCCTGATTACCTCATCGCTAGCCGTTGTAGAATAGCCCCGATTACTAGAACGAACCGCACCCTCGAATCTCTACGAGTACCAACTAGATCTTTTGGATCTGGTAGCAATTCGGTCGGCGATCGGCGGCCAATCCGAACCGCATTACCGCTAACCTCACTAGGCCTTGATTCTTGGATACAGATACCCTTTCAAGTTCATTTGCGTGGCCATTCTTTATGGGCCTTATATTTCAGAATGAAAAGCCTTGTCCGTGTGCGTCCAAAAAGCCTTGTCCGTGTGCGTCCAATTTTCATCTGATAATCAATGTTTTGCAAACCGTACCGACGTATGCCTCCATTTAGTTTGACTTTGGAGAAATGCAAAGCTATTTCCCTAAGTATCTTTGAGTGAATGGGCATTTTGTGAAAGCAAGTGTGTTTGGTTGTGTATATTTTGCAAAGTAACTTCAAGGTGAAAAAAAAGAAAAAAGGAAAATGGAGGAGATGTAGCCAAAGAGGCGAAAATTGTGGGGGAGTGGCTAGTGGTGGCAGTGGCAGTGGCGCCACGACCTAAGCGGTGTCGCTTGAGGTCGCGCAACCTCAGGCGAGGCTTCTCGACGGCCAGATTTGGCCGCTCGTGGCATCGCCTAGTTTACAGGCGCCAGGCGATGCCCCCCAAGGTCCACGCGACCTCAGGCCGCATCGCCTAAGGTCCGCACAACCCAGGTGACGCCACCTAAGGGTCGTGCGACGTTGCCTAGGTCATGGGTTGTGCCACCCCAGGCGGTGGTCACTGGAGACGCGCAATCCTAGGCGGCGGTGGTGGCTGTCGGAGAAGCGCGACTTTTAGACGAGGAAGAAAATGGGCAGGGAAGAAAAAGATGAATAGTGACGTGATGAATAGTGGAAGTTGCATCTCTAAAATGCCAAAACCCAAAGCACATTCTTCCAAAGATTCAGCTTTCAAAGATCGGAATACTCACATTTAGCAAATGAGCTTCCAAAAATATTTGCCAAACGTAAAATTTTTTTTTTCCCCAATGGGCTTTGGGCCTCCAAAGCTCCATGAGAAAGTCGAACCAAACGGGTCCGTAGATGGCCATCAGAGCAGAATCGATTGTTGCGCCGTTCAGCCGGTAGAACCGGTCCAACCTGCCATTTTTAATTGAGGTGAGTTAATTTCGTATATAAAAATGTGCATAAGATACAGGTGGGTAGCTCATTATCAAGTTTGGAATCTTAATGTGTATGGGCAAGGCTCGAGTTCGAGTCGTGCGGCCTGAAACTTTGTAAATTATTTTTAAAATGGCGTACTGACTGAGCTTATATAAATAAATTAGTAAGAAAAATCACATAAAGGTGATCGTCCCTTGGTACGATTGCCAAACCGATTCCGTCCCCCACGCACAAATTCGAAACTCCCCATTCGCTCGTCCTCTTTTTTTTTAACTTTTTACAAAGTTAAAGCTTTGGCCTTTTTTTTGGTCAAAAAAGATTTGGTTTTAACGGAAACACTATGAAGGGTGTACGCAACCCCTTTCGGTTCGATTTGGATGGAAAAGTAAAACGGATTGTAGTAAAATGGTCGGGGAAAAATATAAAACAACCCAACTAAAGAAAGACGGTGTGAATTTGAACCGAATCGAATTAATCGGGCGGGCATAAAAAGAATTCAAGAAGATCAGGAAGAAAGCAACGCGATCTCTTCCTTTTTCTCCTTGTCTGCTCGCCTTCTTTCCCCCTTTTTTGACTTCTTTTCCAATCTTCCCTGCTTTATTTTTCATACTCACTCCTATCTCTCTGCTACTATAAAAATAGAAATTATAATTATCACACAAAAAATTAAATTGGTTCTGAAAGAAGTAGAACTATATCGAACCGCCAATATTCAATCCAATTTGATTTATGAATCGACTTTTTAAAATTACCTCTTCAAATAAAAATGGATGTTAGATTTCAATTTGATTTGGCGGCTTGGATCGAATTATTTTCAAAGCTTTGAATAGTATGATTGGTCTATGTTGGTCCAAGTTCTTGATTGGTTTCGACCACCATCGACAAAGAGTTTCAAACCAAGACAAAAGCATTAGAAAAATATTAAACCTATTACATTTGTACCAATTTAGTCCAAACCTTTTAATCTAGTATCAATTCAATTAGTATTGCTACTTTTTGATAAAAACTGATGATGTGGATATCGAACGACTTGTATGTGATACTATCGGGTGCTGAATACGACAATTTTTAAATAATATTTTAGTCCTTTTTTTCAAAATTTAGTATATTTTTATTTTTTCCCTTCTTCTTCTTTTGTTAGTAACCAGTCACTAGGCGGGGTGACCTTGCCTGGGTGAGTGTCACTGTCACCACCATAGACGAGGCCCGACCGAGCTAGGGCAAGCCCTGGCAATGGCTCTCTTGCCTAGGCCAAGACGGCCTCGCCAAATCTGAACTAGATCGTTCAAAAATTAGAAAGCCCCAGAAACGTGATCGATTGCCAACGGAGAAAGTTTCCCCAACCCGAGCGAGCGGTGCAAAAGAGAAAACCCACGTTTTCCAAGTTTGATAACGCCGCTCACGTTTTCGTCAGATTATAGCTTTGAAGTTTGAACAGAAGTAGAAAAGTGAGCAGCCTTGCTTTGACTGACCGACCGACAATTTCGTTAGCGAGAATTAATTATCGACTAAAATCCTTTGTTTCTTTAATGTCCTAACCACTTCATATTTCTTTTCTACTCGCCCGAATTTTTTTATTTTTGGCTTCCTCCCCATGTCCGTAGACTCTGAGATTTCTCGTCTAGCATCGACCAATCAGTGTGTCTACATGCGTGTACGTTCCTGCCGACAAACCCCACACCCTCCGAATTTTCATATAGAGATTCGATTTAATTTATCCTCTCGATATAGGCTGGTGATGGAAATGGCCGGCCTATCCACTAATTGCAAATTTCGAATGTTTTATATCGCATTAGGTCACTAGAATTTATGCTAATTGCCCCCTAGGGAGCTACGGGCATCGAGGATGAGAGAGGGTCCTAATCACAAGAGAATAACAGATTTTAAATTTTGATTCATATGTCATGTCGTCTCTAAACGTTTAATTTGTGCAATGAAGTCCTTAAACGTTGGCCAAATGCACAGTATCGTCTCTAGACTTATAATTTATTCAATTTGGCTAATAAATTATTACTAAATATTTAATGTGTTTCTCATATTGTATAAAAATCTTTAAAAGTTCGGGAATTATATAGAACAAATTAAAAAGCGGATGATATTATATATTCGATTAAAGTTCAATTATCATTAGTGTCGTTTTCCTTAATCATAGAATAGGTACAAAGTTTCATTCATGTGTACGAATCAGTGCACACACAATCACACTTTAATTTAAAGAAAGCCGAGTCAAATGGTGCCGTAACAACCCCATGATTCATGAAGACACCCTCCAATCTTAATCAAGAAGCTTTAAGGACACCACCTTCCGACTCTTATCCCGCCTGTCCGATTCTGCCCTCCGCTGCTTCCGCTCAGTTCATGCCGCCCACCGCACGAGGGGCCCAAGAAAACCTAAAGAAAAAGACAAGAATCCTGGCAAAAACAAAGCGTCCGTGCGCGTGCTTGTTTCGTCAGAGGATTTCAGTAACAGTGCGTCCGTCCGTCCGTCGATCTTCTTTGTCCCTTGGCTAGCACGCACTCCTCGTCCTCGTTTGGCCCCATCTCTTATTCTCTCTCTCTCTCTCGCTCGCCAGCCTTCTTCGCTCCTTCTCTTTGAGCCGCACCAAACCACTGCCGCGAGCCCCACCGGTAGCTAGCCACCATAAAGTATACTCCATAATTCACCGACTCTTCCCCTTTTAAAAAGCGACACCAACCCACGAAGGGACTTGACTCGATCCGAAACGCAGATCTGCAGCCATGGGCATCGTGAAGTTCCTCCGCTCCAAGCTGCTGAACAGGCGCCGAGCCGCCGTCCACGTTGAGGGCGGGGAGAGTTGCTCGGGACGGTGCGGCGATGCGGCGGAGGCAGCAGCCGTGAAGAGGTTGGAGTGGGGAGAGATCGAGAGGATCACGAGGCGCTTCTCGGTGGTGGTTGGAGAAGGCGGGTTCAGCACCGTGTACATGGGGCGTTTGCCCGTCTGCGGGGGAGGCTCCGCCGCTGCCGCGGCCGTCAAAGTCCACTGCGGCGGCGGAGAGCGGCTCAGCCTGGCCTTCAAGCAGGAGCTGGACTTGCTGCTTCGGCTCAAGCACGAGAACATCGTCAGGATCCTCGGCTATTGCGATGATGCAGGTTGGCACGTCGCTCGTTTATGCACCTAGTTTATATTTAATTAACAAAATACGAAAATATTTGTCAAACTTTATTACTTTGAGTTAGTGAAATTTGAATTGTAAGAAAATCATTTCCATGAGCAAGGTCGAGATTTTGACAATTTTGCATTTCAATTTCAGCTATATATTATCATTTTGTAAGTAAATGTTGACTGTATATACCCATATAGTAATCCTACTACCATTAGCAGAAATGATTTTTCAGTGCTATTCAATAAAAATCATCTCATCTAAAAATATTATAAGAACATTTTTATATGTAATTAATTTATGTTTCATCTCGTCTCATGAAGATCAAGGCGCGCTTATATTCGAATATGTCTCCGGTGGAACCCTCTATGAGCGCCTCCACGGCCGCAGCGGCAATAAGCGCTCGACTCTCCCGTGGAAGAGCCGCGTGAAGATCGCCTTCCAGCTCGCGCAAGCCATCGAATATCTCCATGAAAGATGCATCGTCCACATCATCCATGGCGACATCAAATCCTCCAATGTTTTACTGGACGGCGACTCCAATTGCAAACTCTGCGACTTCGGATCCGCGAAAATGGGCTTCTCCTCCATGATACTGCCACCCTCGTCGTTGCCTTCATCATCTCCTTATGTTAGGAGAAAGAATATTATCATGGGTTCTCCGGGCTACACCGATCCGGCATACTTGAGGACCGGAATAGCCTCGAAGAAGAACGACATCTATAGCTTTGGCGTCTTGGTCCTCGAGCTCGTGACTGGTTTGGAGGCGTTTCGCGCGGACAAGGGACTGGTCTTGGCCTCGATGGCAGCTCATATGGCTAAGGATGTCGATCGTATGGATGTTAGTGAGGTGACGAACATGGTGGATCCGAGATTGAGAGGCGATTTCAACGTGGAAGAGGCGAGGGCTCTGATTGGACTAGCGGGGTTGTGTTTCGACGAGTCGACCCTGGTTAGGCCGACAGCGAGCTGCATGATGAAGATGATGAAAGAGAAGGTTTCTTCAATTTCGTTCATGAACTCGAACTTGAGGCATAAACTTTCTAATGATCTGTAGCCACACATGGACTATGTTGGTGTGGAGATCTACATGTACAATGTGTGAATTTTCTAATGATCTGTGGCCAACATTGAACTATGTTTATGTGAAGATCTATATGTGCAAGGTTTGAAATCAAATCGAATTGAATTAATCACGAGCGTAAAGAATCCATCAAAATCAGGAAGAAAGCAACGTAATTCTTCCCCCTCTCTTTCTTCCTTTTTTTTTTTTTCCTTGTGCGCACACCTTTTTTTTTTTTTTTTTCCCTTTTGACTTATTTTTCAATATTTTTGTTTCTTCTAAAAAAAAAAAAGTTAATATTATGACAAACCTTAAACTAAGACACCTATAATAAATTTACTAAAAATTAATTTTTTTGACCACAAAAAACTCAAACTCATACTTTAGTGATAAATTTACGGTCTATTAGTTTGTTAAATTTTATATCAAATTATTGAGTTAGATGAAATGTGACATGTGTACTAGGTTAGAATTTTACCATTCACTTGTTACAAATGTACTGATTTGATATTTTTTATGGTAAAAAAATTAGTTTTAAGTGAATTTGCCATAGGTATATCGGTTTAATATTTTTGTAGCTAATTTTTTTTTTATAATAAATTTATCACGATATATCAATTTAGAATATGTTGTAGTATTAAACCCAAAAAAAAAAAAAAAAAAAGAATCTCCGTTTTTTTTTTTTTCACCTATTCCTACCTTTCTCCTATAATAAATATAGAAAATATTATTATAAAAAAAAAAAAACTTTGGCTGGGCGGCTTGGTTTGGTTTGGCAAAAAACAATAAAATTGAACCAAATTGCTTAATTTCAATCCAATTCGATTTGTGAACTAGTTTTCTAAAATTACCTCTTCAAACCAAACCAAATCTTAAATTTCAGTTCAGTTTGATAGTTTAGATTGAATTATATTTGACCTAAACGGTACAATCGATTGGTTTACAAGACTTAAAATACTTAATTTCAATATATGCGAAGGAAGCTACCGCAATCGCAATAGATAAATGAGGGAACCATAAGACTTAGTGAAGAATTGGATTTTAGAGAGTAAGATTTTATTCCTTTTTTTTTTAAAACATAATTGTGTTGCAAATACTGTGTATATAAAGAACTCTAAGAGATAAGATACAGAGGGTAACAAAATAATAAATATTCTTTAAATATTTCCCAAATATTTTCTTCCCTTATCATCCCCTCGCAAGCTAATGGTGAGCAGGGGTGAGCGTGGTTCCGGGTAGAACCGGGAACCGGAACCGGAATCGGAACCGGAAAACCCTAGTTTTCAATTTATTTTCTTCCCTCTTTTGTTCTTCCTTCTCCCTCTTCTCGCGACTCCCCTCTGTTTTAGTTTTAGGGTTCCTTTACTCTCTTCTGAGTCTTCTCCCTGTCCACTCCAGCGTCGCCACTCTCAACGCCGCCGCGCTCCTCCCCCTTCGAGTGCTCGACGTCGCTCGGTCCCCTCGACGCTCGCTCAACGCTGCTTGGCCAGCTCGGCTCCTCGACGCCTGCTCGATGCCGCTCAGCCCGCTTGACGCCTCTTGGCCGCTCGACGCCGCTCGGCTCGCTCGGGCCCTTGACACCGCTCACCGTCAACACCGCCAGTGGACGCCGCTCGTCCCTTTGGTGGAGGCCGCTCGCCGCTTGTGCAGCCGCCCCCAACGATGCTCGCTTGGTTGCCCTCGACGCTGCTCCCCCCCGAGACGCTGCTCGGCCAGCCACCCCCAACATCGCTGGCCCAGTCAGCCCTTGACACTGCTCGCCAGCCGATGGAGAACTGATGGTTATGATTGTATGGCTGTTTTGGATTTGTAGGATTCTCATTAAATTTCTTTATTCCATTTTGAAGTTCAACACTTTGGTTTTGCTTTATGATAAGTGCTGTGGTCGCAGGTGGATGATGACAATCAATCCCAGTCTTCAATTCGTGGTTAGAGACGGTATTTAAAAGGAAAATCCAAGAACAATGATGGTTCAATTCCAGAAAGAAGTAAAAGGTGAAGACTTGCCAAGGTTGGTTTGTTGTATTTCTGCTGCAAAATATGTTCTTGATGATGCGTACGTGTTTGGTGGTTTGATCCCCTTTTTCCCTGAATTCTTGTTCCATTGTTGACAGGTTCTTGCTAACAGACCAGATATTATTAGAGAAGACTACATGAATGAACTCTGCATTCTACACGACGATGTTCCTTCCTTCCCAAATCAGGTGAATGGCATAATTTAACAGAGAAAGAAGCATTCTAATTTAAGAGTTTAATAAGCTTTTTCACACTATCTTGGATGTTATAGGATATGAATCTTATCAATATGACAATTAGGTTGCTTTTAACATCATAGAGGAGGAGTTGGGGCGGCCTCTTGAAGCTGTGTTCAGTAAAATTTCATCTTGGACTATAGCAGCTGCCAGCTTGGGTCAAGTTTATAGAGCTACGTTACGTGATATTGAGAGGATGTTGCAATTAAAGTTATCTTCCATGCTGTGAACTGCTTTTTCATCATTGACATCTACAGCTCTACATTATTGAGAAAAATTGAGACTTGCAAGCCCATCTTGTTTTCACATTTATGCTGTAGTAGATATTGATGAAGTTCTTGGATTTTATTATCATTGCTTTAGGAGCAGTAGTCATGCAAGATAAATATATTTATCTGCCCATGCCATCTTTGCCATGAAGTTCTTTATATTTATTTTCCTGAGAAGCATACATTCTACTTTGTCCTTCTGTACATTGTACTCTTTTATGCAATGATGCTGCCTATTATTTGTTTTGTTACTTCTAATTGTTTGACTGTGTATATTTTACTATGCCATTATCACTGAAATCATTTCTTTCTGTCTTTTAAGAAGTTTCATATCACGTTTGCCGCAGATGATTGTTGAATTCCATGTGTTGTGTCATCTCTTGTGATTCACCCCTCAACACACCATCATATCATTAACAGGATTTGTTGGGCTTTTATGTTTATCTTGAAGCTGTTTCATTGGTACCCCAGCTCCGTGTCATGCAGAATACAAAGGTACTGCAATGTCCAAATCTTGTAACTTATCTGCTGGTCACTTACACTTCTAGAGATAGTTTGATGTTTGAAGCCCCTTCATTCAGTTGATATCTTCATTTTGCATGTTTAAGTAGCAATTTTGCAACCCTTTTTATTTCTTTTTGAAAAATTCGAATGATCGCTTTCCTTTTTCTTTTGCCTCTCGCTCCTTTACTCTGAATCTTTGGCTATTTCTTTTGTATATTCGTGTCAGCCAGGTTTGAGATTGCTCATTGGTGAACTGTGATTTCTATCCATTTGCTATCTGTCCTACAAAGTTGGTGTTCTGCAATCACTCCAATGCATACACATCACATCTAGTGTGTTGGCTTATACTATGCTGATAGGAAATTCCCATGGGTTTTTTGCTGCATAGCTTTCTCAAACATTGGTCTTATGTAAATGTTGACAGCACATCTATTGGCTTTTTTTCTTCTCTATTATTGAGTTTGTACCACTCTTTATAATTTTGTGGTACTCAACTGATAAAAGAAAGGAGGAAGACATCAAAAAAAAAAAAGAAGAACCTGTTGGAACCTGGAACCGACCCCGGAACCTGTGACAGGGTAGGTTCTAGGTTCTTGGTTCTTGGTTTTGACGGGTAGGTTTCAGGTTCTAGGCGGAACCTGTAAGGAACCGGGAACCGCTCACCCCTAATGGTGAGGGTGAACCACTAGCTCAGACCGCAATTGAAGGAACCGGCGAAGAGGCAAGTCTCTAGTGAAGATATCTGTGACATCCCAGTTTTTTTTTTTTTTTTTGGTGATCCAGGAACTCCTATACAGCCGGTAGCTAGTGAGGTAAACCCGGAGTGGTGCTAGTGTAGGACCCACCATCACGACACCGTACTTAAGACCACTAGCGACACCTCTGGATTCAAACTCTTCCCTTTTCATGAGAAGGAGGGAGCTCAAGCCAGCGACGTCACCACATGGGTGGTGTGACATCCTAGATTTTCAGTCATGTTTTCTACTGAATAAATTGGACATTTCATTAATGCGCCTATAGGGTTGTTCTCAAAGCTGATCACTCTTAGGATAACTAGACTATTCAAAGAAGTTATTAAGGAATTTTAAGGCAATAGACTTGAAAATTCAACCAGAAATTGACTTCTCGACCTTGCATATCTTTAGAAGCTATTGCGGTACAGTTAAAAATCGAATTGAGATCAGAGATAGGTCGATTCGATGGAGATGTGTGGCTGATCATGGGTGACTCCACTAAATTGGAAAATTCTTGTCGACTGATACTAGTTTGATTTCTCTATCGTTTTGGTACCCCGTGGTCATATTTAAATCCTTGAGATTTTCATGACAACCGAGAGTCATCAATGAGTCGAGTGGGTTCATTGTAGCTCGAAAAAAATCGACCACGAGTCATTTGCACTAAAATTTTTCGGAAACTACTCGGTAGCCTAGGTCATGCTAAAAATGCGTTTGAGTGAAATTAACCGTCAATTTGAGTCCGATTTCAGAAATTGAAGATTCTGTGATATCATAATAAATTCTAGAAACGTCGGCTTAGTCTCAGAAGATTTTTCTGCAAACCGAGACTTTTTGGGGAAAAGTTGGCTTAGGACTGTTTTTGTTTAGAAAAAGGCCGAAGATCATTTTGGTCGCAAAATGAAGATGCGAGATGGATCCATAGGTAAGGAAAAATATCAATTGGAATATTGAGATGTCAATTGAATTTATAAAGGCCATATGATATTGAATTGAAGGTGAGATTAAGATCAGTCGAAGCCAATTGCTTGCAAATTTGTGTGCCCCCATTCCTTATGATTTTTGGACCATTTCAAGAGGTTATGGAGAGTGTTTTGGTGGCTCAATGACAGCCATAAAACATTGGCTTGATGGACAAGCTAAAAGGGGACAAAAATGTGGAAATTAAGGATGGTAGGCCCCCATATTTGCTCTCTCTCTTCCTCTCCTCTAAGGCTGCCGTCCACCCCACTTCTCTCTCCCTCCATTTGCTTTGTGCGACGCCAGCAAGCCAGAGTAGAACTAGTTGCAGCCTGTCACACGTTGGAATGTCGTCGCCACTTCACGCCGCCATGCCGTTGCCGTTCGTGTGTGCCACCGCCCGCGCGAGAGCTGCTTGCAACGTCCGCCCCTCTCGCCTCCTCTCACCATCCAGCAGCCTTGTCTACCTTTGTCCAACATCCCGAACCGTCGTTGGAGCCCGTTCGACCGCCGATTTGCCTCGGTTTGGCCTCCTCTCGCTCATCCCGGTCCATCACCGTCTCAACCAACACCAAACAACCCCTTCTCGATCTAGACTAGCAGTTGAAGAAGTGAGTATCATAGAGGTTGCCGGGCCCGTTTTGAGGTGGTTCTAAGGCTCGAAACCTAGGTTCGCTTTGGGGAAAAGCGACCCCCACGATATTCTCGACGTTTTAATCCGAACAGATTGTTAAACGGGTGAGTTTTGTTCACCAATTCTTGCTTAGTTTGCTAATGATGCTTAGAGTTGATTAGATTTAATTATGTGCAATTAAGTGGATAGATTATATTAGAATAATTAAATTAGGGATTTACCTATGCATGTTAGACAAATAGTTAGTGTACTTAGCAAGTAGACAAGCCCTATTATTTCTTGAATGAGTCTTAGAAATTTCCGGACTTGTCTTGGCTTCCATTTAGGCATTACGAGCCTAAATTGAATTTATTACTATTTAATAATTAATTTTTGTAATTATTTAATTAATTATTTATTTTTCAAAAATTAAACAAGGATGGCCGGTGATCGGAATTTTATATTGATTATTATCGTGCAGTTCGTTTAAATATTTGAACACTAATTTGTGCCGAATTAATTTATTGGTAATTTTAGGATTTATTCCTAAATTAAATTAATTTTTATAATTAATTGGAGAATTACTGGGCGTCATCAATAATACAAATATATTATCTATTTTCATTGAATGAAATAATAGGAGAGGGATCTCAAATATCAAAGTGAATCAATTCCAAAGGTTGTTTTGACCTGGATAAAGTAGGATAATGACTATGATGGTAATTTTTATTCATAGCACACGTCTTATAGACTAAAGATAAAGAATGACTAAAACTAATGTTGGATGAATTGAGAAGATGCACAAGCCAGTTGGTGGTGGCATGTCCCAAGCGGTTATGCCACAAAGTGAGAGAAGCAACTGACGCAGGAGATGTGGAAAAGTGGCCACATGGAAGGGTGTCGCGGTAAAGCCCATTGTCATGCACGTCGTGGAGGATTTCCTGACCATTTTTAGTAGACATGGCAACAAATGAGTTTGAATCAAATTGGAAAACACAATAGTTATCAAGTGCAAACTGAGACATGGAGAGAAAGTTTTTAGTGATTCTAGGTATGATTAAAATTTGACAAAGTATAAAGGACATAAAAGAGGAGACAAGTGTGCCTGTGTGGGTGATTGGTAAGGAGATTTTGTCATCCACAACAAGTTGATTTTGACCTGAATATGGAGTAACACTTGTAAGTCCCAGAAAATCGTCCATAATGTGATGCATAGCACTTGAGTCAATAAACCATGCCGAATATGTGAGAGCATATGGCGAACTTGATGGCGGCAAATACTATGGTAGTGAATTCAAACTCATCAAATAGGCTTGTACAGGTTGGACTGATCCAACAAAGTGGTAACATGTATTGGTCCTATAGCCTTGATTGCTACAAAGCTAATATAATGGGCCTCCTCTGTTGCGGTGTTTCCTACGATTTCTAATTCCATAATGTGAGCCACAACCATTGGATATTCTAAAAAAAAAAATCCTAGATTGATTAAAATCTACATGGAACTTGTTGGACTCATGACAAGTTAGTTGAGAAAGAGGTGGTCCTTGGCTGGTGTGAAAAGCCATTGAGGGGGGCTAATTATTTGTTATCTATACTTGCTCTAGCCTTCCCTTGTGATTAAGAATTAAGGCATGAAGTTGGTCCTTTGTCAAGGACTCGGTTTGAGTTAAAACGGAAATTGCAGTGTTAAGACCTTGAAATTTAGCACCCAAACCACGAAACAATTGAGTATGATATTCATTAATAGATAATGGCTCACCAATAGCATCTAACTGGTCTATGAGGCTGTTGGCTTATTGTAGGAATTCTGTGATAGATTAGTAACCTTTTGAGAGTGATTGAAGCTGGAGCCATACGATAGACGTGTGAGCAATTAATTGAGCAGCCTATGAGTTCGCAAGATACTTCCAAACACTTGCCATTGATGGGTGACTCGTCAATTGAGCAACTATTGGAGCAGTCGACGAATGGAGGATCTAAGCCAAGGTAATGTACTCTCGAAATTTCTAATTTTCAAACGTTGGTTGATCATCAGCTTAATAGCCTCTCTTGGTGCAGTCTCCTTGACAGTCTCTGATATAGCTAGTATAAGTACCTAGAGGGGGGGTGAATAGGTATATAAAGGTTTTTTCTCGATAATTGCACAATACTAGACAGTTGATAGATTTGAGACAAACGATAATCAAAGTAAGGCGAGAGAAGAGAAAATTGAACACGCGGTTTATAGTGGTTCGGCTTATGTCAAGCCTACGTCCACTCTTCTGCACTGACAGCCTATTGGCTGGATTCCACTATGAACAAAAAGATGTTACAGTGTTGTTCTCCCTTGCTTTCTCGGTGTAGATGATCTACCACACTCGCTCAAGGTATCACTAAGTATAGACACTCTTTGTGTGTACAATTTTGCTCAAAATGTATTGACTGATAATCAAGGTACTTTAGACTCTGGAATTTCTCTATCGATCATGCACTAAAGCAACTAGAATGTCTTCATTTTATACTCCTTTATGCCATCATATCCGTTGGCACTTACCAAAGGAATTCTTCCAATCTACCCGTTGGACGGAATCAATCAAGAAGATCATTCGAGCTATTAAAGGAACCTGACGATAACCCATCAATCATGTTCGCCCATACAATCAGGATCTTGGTTTCTAAGAATAGAACCTTTCAAGAATATTTCGTCGACCATCGGATCTTCAAACGATCTTGATTACGAATAAAAGAATCCGTTATATTTATCCAGCCAAGAGATCTTCTCCAGAGGATAAGACCAAATCCTCAACCAAATATTTTGACTCTAGATTGTTTTCGTTACTGGATTAGAAAAACTGTCAATGAGAATAGTCTTGAGTCTTGAGTATTGAGTCTTGAGTCTGGTGATCTAAAAGTCTTCAGACTCTAAACAAAAGGTCTGTACTTATTCAGACTAGACTGATAGAAACGTTTTGTCAGCTTCAAAATATTCTGGAAAGATTTCTCCAACAGTCTCCTCCAGCTAAGGTTTGGTACCATTTAGAATGGACAGCAAGTAGGCAGCGTGTCAATATGGCAAGATTTGTGCTTTCTAGATCAGAAAGTTTGTCCCAGTTAGCTTGTTCCCAATACTTGGTGGTGACATGAAAGTGGGGTTACTTGAGACGGTCGTGATAACATTAATGGTGGTGTTGATAAAAATGAAGAAGATAATGTTTCTTCAAACATGGATGGGTGAGGCATTCGTCAAAGATGCTTTGATACCAACTTAAAATCTTAATTTCATTATATGTAAAGGAAGCTACTGCAATCGCAATTGATACATGAGGGAGCCGTGAGACTCAGTGAAGAATTAGGTTCTAGGGAATAAAATTTTATTCCTTTTTCCAGTATGTAATTGTGTTGCAAATACAATGTATATAAAGGACTCTAAGAGATAAGATACAAAATGTGACAGAATAACAAATATTCCCTAAATATTAGTTGAATATTTTCTTCCCTTACCAACAGATGCTTGATTGGTTTCAACCACCACCGACCAAAGATTTTGAATCGGAATGGAGGATAGGTTAGTACTCGATTGATCGATCGATCCTGATTATACCGATTGGTCTTGTTTTTAAAATGCTGGAAAAAATAAATTGAAGTGAGAACATGAAACAAATAACCTATAAACTTCGACACAATATGTTCTGTAATCTCTAAATTTTTAATATTTTCAATGTGGTCTATAAATTTTTTATACATATTCAATTTAATCCCCAAACTATATGAAAATGCTCAATATTTTCCTTGAATTTGAATTAATAAAAGAACAATATTTGATATTTTCATATAACTAAATGACTCAACTGAACATATATAAAAAATTGAGGGACCACGCTAAATGGATTAAATGTTCGAGACTACATTTGGACCAATATTATGCTGAATTTAGGAAACACTTGTGTTATTATCCCAATCGAAGTAAGATCGTTCAAAATTAGAAAAGCACCAGAAACGTAATCGGATGCCAATTGAGAGAAGTTCCCCAACCCGAGTGAGTGGTCCACAGAGACAACACCCACGTTTTTCAAGTTGATAATGCTGCTCCCGTTTTTTTATCATATGAGCTTTGAACCGAAGTAGCAAGCAAGCAACCTTGCTTTGACCGACCGACAATTTCATCACGAGAACGGATTATCGGCTAAAATCCTTTTTTTTTAGAGTCCTAACCACTTCCCATTTTTTCCTATTCTTCGGACTAGGGGTGAGCAACGGTTTAGGGTCGACCCTGGACCGACCCTGGACCGGCCCAACCCTGCCGGTCCTGGTCCGGTTCCCAAGGGGACTGGGTCGGTCCTTGGTCCTGAAATTCCAAGACCAACACTGTGCGGGTTGGTCCTCGGTCCTGAGAGTTTTGGGTCGGTCCAACCCTGGACCAACCCTGTATATTATATTATATTATATTATTTATAATTCTTTTATATATTCAAACCTAAGTAAAATTTATGTTATATTATATTATATATAATTCTTTTATATATTCAAACCTAAGTAAAATGATGTTAAAGTTGTTGACTCCTCATGCTCATAATCATGGACAGACGGCATCCAATTCCAAAAGGCGTGAAGTTTACGCCGTAAAGGTCTTCACGGCCTCCTCCTCCACAGTCTAGACTCCATAGTACATTCTTCACCGTGAGGACCAAGGACTCCTCATAGTCATGGACTCGCGACGTCCAAAATGGCGCGAAGTTTATGCCGTAAATCTCCTCACGACTTTCTTCCCTAAAAAGTACATTCTCTTCCATTTTGTCTTCTTTGTTCTTCAATTTGCCAAAATCAAAAGTAGCAACATCCCGCTCGCCTCTCGGTTGCCCGCGCCGCTCACCTTGACCGTGCGCGCCGCCGCCACTCACCACTCGCCCCTTTGCTGTTCGTTGCTGGCCTCGCTAAACGCTCGCCACTCACCACTCGCCGCTAGTCTCGCTCAATGCTCGCCGCTTGCCGCTGGCCTCACTAAACGCTTGCCGCTTGCCGTTGACGCTCACCCCACTCGACACTTGACGCTTGCGCTCGCCACTCGTGCCGCCGCCTCACTTATCGCCGAGTAAATCAAAAGGAAAAAAGAAGAAGCCCTAATTAGAAACCCTAATGCTCGGCCCTTGCCCTTGCTTTCCAAACACAACTTGACTAGTGATATCTACTTTGTGCTTCATTTGAGATCTTGTATTGGTATTTATAGTTTAGTTGCATAATACCGCATTGTCGATGTATGTGTAATTTGAATTTGTAGGTTTACTTTTTTAGGGAGTATAAAAAACAAGATGAAATAAATTATCGATCGGTCCCGGGTTGACCCTGGAACCTGACCGAACCCATTGGGTCGGTCTGGTCCTTGGTCCCAAGCTCAGTAGGGTCGGTCCTCGGTCCTAAAAATTGAGGACCGACACTATACGGGTTGGTCCTAGGGTTAGGGGGTGGCCCGGACCAACCCGGACCATGCTCACCCCTACTTCGGACAACATTTGTAGCCACCTTCCGTGATCGTACACTCAGAATTACTCGTCTAGCATCAACAAAGCAGCGTGTCTACGTTCCCATGAGGTTCCTGCCAACAAACCCATCACTTTAAAAATTCAATTTAATTTATGACAATCTATGACAAGATAACATAACATGCGTCCCAATAATCACAAAGCAAATAGATACGAAAGTTTCAATTCATATAGAATTATGCACAGACAATTACGCTTTGGTTTAAAGAAAATTGTGAGTCAAAATGTGCCCTAACAACCCCATGAAGTCCCCTCTGATCTGAATCAAGAAGCTTCAAGGACACCACCTTCCGACTCTCATCCCGCCAGTCCGATTCTTGACACCCACCGAACCCATGAAAACCTAAAGAAAAAAGACAAGGATGCTGGTAAAACAAAGCGGACGTGCGCGTGCTGCTGTCCTCCTCTCGTCGTGTCAAGGGATTTCAAAAACAGCGTATCCATCCATCGATCTTCATTGTCTCATAGCTAGTACGCGCTTTTTGTCCTTTGGCCCCACCTCTCTCTCTCTCTCTCTCTCGCCTCTTCGCTTCTTTTCTTTGACCCGCACCAAACCACTGCGACGAGCCGCACCGGTAGCTAGCGACCATAAAGTACACTTCTTAATTCACCGACTCTTCCCCTCTTAAAAAGCAACAGCAGCCCAAGAAGGGAGTTGACTCGATCTGAATCGCAGATCTGCAATTATGGGTATCGTGAAGTTCCTCCGCTCCAAGCTGCTGAACAGGCGACGCGGCTCCGACAGAGCCGCCGTCCACGCCGATGCAGGGGAGGGTTGCTCGGGAAGGTGCGGCGACACGGCAGAGACGGCAGTGAAGAGGTGGGAGTGGGGAGAGATCGAGAGGATCACGGGGTGCTTCTCGGAGGTGGTTGGAGAAGGCGGGTTCAGCACCGTGTACATGGGGCGTTTCCCCGGCTGCGGAGGAGGCTCCACCGCCGCCACAGCAGCCGTCAAGGTCCACTGCGGCGGGGAGAGCGGCTTAGCATGGCCTTCAAGCAGGAGCTGGACGTGCTGCTTCAGCTCGAGCACGAGAACATCGTCAGGCTCCTCGGCTATTGCGATGATGCAGGTTGGCATGTCGCTCCTTTGTGCGCCTAGTTTATATTCAACTACCAAGATATGAAAATATTTGTCAAACTTCATTGCTTTGAATCGGAAGAAAATCATTTCCACGAACAAGGTTGAGATTTTGACAGTTGTGCATTTCAATTTCAGCTATATTTTGCCATTTTATAAGTATATGTTGATCGTATATAATCATATAGTAATCCTACCACCATTAGCAAGAATGATTTTCTCAGTAATATTAAATAAATATCATGTCATCGAAAATTAGTAAATTACTATAAGAAAATTTTTGTCAGTAACTAATTTAAGTTTCATCCCGGCTCATGAAGATCAAGGCGCGCTTATATTCGAATACGTCTCTGGCGGAACACTCCATGAACGCCTCCACGGCAGCGGCAGCAATAAGCGCTCGACTCTCCCATGGAAGAGCCGCGTGAAGGTCGCCTTCCAACTTGCGCAAGCGATCGAACATCTCCATGAAAGATGCACCCTCCACATCATCCATGGCGACATCAAATCCTCCAATGTTTTACTGGACGGCGACTCCGATTGCAAGCTCTGCGACTTCGGATCCGCGAAAATGGGCTTCTCCTCTATGATACCGCCGCCCTCATCGTTGCCTTCATCATCTCCTTATGTTAGGAGAAAGAATATTATCATGGGTTCTCCGGGCTACACCGATCCGGCATACTTGAGGACAGGGATAGCCTCGAAGAAGAATGACATCTATAGCTTCGGCATCTTGGTCCTCGAGCTCGTGACTGGTTTGGAGGCGTTTCGCGCGGACAAGGGACTGGTCTTGGCCTCGATGGCAGCTCATATGACTAAGGATGTCGATCGTATGGATGTTAGTGAGGTGACGAACATGGTGGATCCAAGATTGAGAGGCGATTTCAACGTGGAAGAGCGAGGGCTCTGATTGGACTAGCGAGGTCGTGTTTCGACGAGTCGACCCTGGTTAGGCCGACAGCGAGCTGCATGGTGAAAATGATGAAAGAGAAGGTTTCTTCAATTTCATTCACGAACTCAAGGCATAAACTCTCTGATGATCTGTAGCCAAATATGGATGTTTGTTTGGAGATCTACATGTACAATGTGTGGATTTTCTAATGATCTGTGGCCAACATTGAACTATGTTTATGTGAAGATCTACATGTGCATGGTTTGAAATCAAATCGAATTGAATTAATCACGAGCGTAAAGAATCCATGAAAATCAGGAAGAAAGCAACGTAATTCTCCCCCCTCTCTTTCTTCCTTTTTTTTCCCTTGTGCGCTTACCTTTTTTCCCCTTTTAGACTTATTTTTCAATCTCCTTTGTTTCTTTTAAAAAAAGTTAATATTATGAAAAACCTCAAATTGAGACACCCATAATAAATTTACTGCAAATTAATTTTTTGACCATAAGAAACTCAAATTGATACTTTAGCGATAAATTCACCCTCTATTAATTTCTAGTAAATTTTATCATCAAATTACCAAGTTAGATAATACGTTACAAGTGTACTAGGTTAGAATTTTATAATTCATTTGTTAGAGATGTATCGATTTGATATTTTTTATGATAAAAAAATTAGTTTGGGGTAAATTTGTCATAGGTATATCAATGTAGGATTTTTTTGTGGTTAAAAATTAATTTAGAATTAATTTATCATAGATATATCAATTTAGAGTCTTTTATAGTATTAAACCCAAAAAAAAATAAAAAATTCTCCTCCGTTTAATTTTTTTCACCTACTCCTACCTTTCTCCTACTATAAATATAGAAACTACTATTATAAAATAAAAAAGTACTTTGGCTCGGCGGCTTGGTTTGGTTTGGCAAAAAATAGAAAAATTGAACCAAATTGCTTAATTTCAATCTAATTCGATTTGTGAACTGGTTTTCTAAAATTACCTCTTCAAATCAACAAATTTTAAATTTTAGTTCAGTTTGTTAGTTTGGATTGAATTATATATGACCTAAACGATACAATCGATTGGTTTACAAGACGTAAAATACTTAATTTCAATAAATGCGAAGGAAACTACTGTAATTGCAGTAGATATATGAGGGAGCCATAAGACTTAGTGAAGAATTAGATATTAGGGAATAAAATTTTATTCCTTTTTTTCTATACATAATTGTGTTGCAAATACTATTTATATAAAGGACTCTAAGAGATAAAATACAAAAGGTAACGGAATAACAAATATTCTCTAAATATTTCTTGAATATTTTCTTCCCTTAACATCCCCTCGTAAGCTAATGGTGAGGGTGAACCATTAGCTCAAACCACAATTGAAGGAATCGACAAGTAGGCAAGCCTTAAGGAACCAACTAGTAGGCAAGCCTTTAATGAAGATATCGATAGTTTGTTCTTTGGTAGAAATGTAGTAGACTACCAATTGTTTCCCAGAAATGCGTTCCGGAATGAAATGATAATCAATTTCCACATGTTTGGTTCAAGCATGAAAAATGAGATTTGTGGATAAGTAGATGGTAGATAAGTTATCGCACCAAAGAGTGGCGGCTTGGGTGGTTGTACATGAAGATCCCGATGAAGATATTCAAGCCACATTAACTCCGCCGTTGTATCCGCAAGACACTTGTATTTTGCTTCGGTGCTGGAAAAAGTCATAGTTCATTGCTTGCGAGATTACCAAGAGATGAGATTTGGTTGGTGATAGAGCGACGGTTTGTCCGGTCGCTCACCCAATTGGTGTCAGAAAATGCATGGAGCTGAGTGGCTGCTGCTTGAGTAAAAAGAAGACCATGCAAGACCGTAGGGATAAGTATATTAAAAGTGTAAAAAGTAATGTACGGTGTTTACTTTAGTGCTAAAAGTTCTTGCCAACTCATTTAAGCGCTAAATTGGAGAAGAAACAATCACTTAAGTATCAATGACGAGAAATCCTAACCCAAATGATTACGTGGCATTTATAATTAAAATTACAATATGACTTGGTAAATTTTTAAAAATCTTTACTCCACATGGCATTTCCATGTGGTATCGTTGGCAATAAAGTGATCGATTTTTATCACTTTAAATAAAATTTGACACTTAAATAATTACTATATATAACATTTAAACGACATTGTCTAGGGGCTATCTGCTGACTAGGTACATCAGTGAGCCACATAGGATTGAGAAATTAATAAAATATATCCATGTTAAATTTCCAACAACTCAGATTGAAATTGGTACTTAAGTATTCATTTTTTTTTTTTATAAAGAAAGTGACACTTAAGTGTTTAAAAAGAAACTGTTGGCACTAAGTGAGTGTTGTATACAACTTTTGGCATTTCTAGTGTACTTATCCTTGAGATTGTGTCAGCTAAGTAACACAGATTGTGTTTCACGGCCTGCCAATCGACCATAGTGGGGGCGTGAAGATGTTGACAAGCTGAATTCACTGCGCATACAATATCGGGCCGCCAAGAGTGAGATATTGAAATGCTCTAAGAATACTTCGAAACTGAAATGGGTGTAAGTGGCTCATGAGAAGCAATTGTTTCTGGTTCCATGGAATTAGTAGGAGTAGCAATGGGTTTGGCAGATTGCATATTAGTATTTTTCAGTATTTTCCTCACAAATTGACTCTCGTGAAAATGTAACCCATCGTTGGTATGAAGCACTTTAATCCCCAAAAAATAATGAATGTCCTTAAATCCTTGATAGCAAATTCCAACTGAAGAGATTGCATGAGATCATGTAATGGAGCATTCGGGGAACCGATTAAATTAATGTTGTCAATATACACCAATAAGTAAATGGTGAAATCAGCCACGTGCTTAACAAACAAGGTGGTGTCAACCCTGGATATGACAAATCCCAAGTCGCACAAACGGGTGTACCAAGCGTGAGGTGCTTGTTTAAGACCATATAACGAGCATCGAAGGCGACAAACATAGTCGGGCTTACTCGCATCAACAAAACCTCACGGTGAAGTCATAGAATTTTCCTCCTCAAGTAATTTGTATAGGAATGCATTAAAGACATCCAATTGTCGAATGGACAAATGTTGAGAATATGCCAAAGACAAGACCATGTGTATGGTGATGGGTTTGGTGACTAGACTAAATGTCTTGGTGTAATTGATACCCTCTTGTTGATGAAAACCCTTGGCAACCAATCTTGCTTCATATCATTCAATAGTTCCATTGGAGCGGAGTTTAATCTTATACACCTATTTGCATATGATGGGTAGAGCATGAACGAGAAGTGGAACAAGATCCCATGTGCCATTATCCAATAGTGCTTTGTATTCGAACTGCATTGCGAGCTATCATTTCTCATCCTTTGCAACCTTGGAAAGACAAGTGAGTTCTTTAGGAACACTGGATTGAACCACAAGAGCCAAGGTGTGATTTCTTTTAAAAGTTCGACGAGTTATTGTCCCATCTCGAAGACAGGTTGTCATAGGATGTGAAAATGATGCTGTTATCATGGCAGGAGTTTCTGTGGAACCTCAACAGCTTCAGTTGTAGTTTCGGTGGTGTCAACAAGCAGAACATCCGGATTTGGTAGAGAAACCCCTGGAGACTCGAGTGGTTCAGCCGGTGTCGAGGATGATAGAGACAAATTAGTAGGTGAAAATAGTTCCACACGTGTTGGTGTTAAGGCATTTTGAGAGGAGTTTGACGTGGCAGCAAGAGGATAGGTGGCCTCATCAAAAGTGGCATCCGCAACAACATAAAGCACTTATACTTGGGGCAATAGTAGCGATATCCTTTATATCCCGGAGGATAGCCCATAAAGAAACCTTGGATCTTGGTGCGAACTTATGGGGCAAGTAAGGGCAAAGAAATTGATGCATTGCACAATCAAAAACACGTTAATGCGTAATATCGGGTTTAGTGTGAAATAAAGTTTCTTAAGGTGAATATTATCAATGATTGGTGTTGGCGTGCAGTTAATCAAGTAAACCATAGTTTCAAAAGCAAACTCCCAAAACACTGGTGGAACAGAACCTTGATGAAGATGGTCAATCCAGTTTCAGCTATATGTTGATGTTTCCAATTCGCATTCCTGTTTTGATGAAGTGCAAAAGGACAAGAAACCCGTTATTCTTTCTAATATATTGGACAAATTTGATGGATGTGACAAATTCAGAAGCTTTTTTGCACTGCAACGACTAAAAATAATGTTGGATGAATTGAGAAGATGCACAAGCCAGTTGGTGGTGGCATTTCCCAAGCGGTTAGGCCATAAAGTGAGAGAAGCAACTGACGCAAGAGATGTGGAAGAGTGGCCAAATGGAAGGGTGACGCGGTAAAGCCCATTGTCATGCACGTCGTGGAGGATTTCCTAACCATTTTTAGTAGACGTGGCAATAAATGAGTTTGAATCAAATTGGAAAACACAATAGTTATCAAGTGCAAACTGAGACATGGAGAGAAAGGTTTTAGCGATTCCAGGTATGACTAAAATTTGACAAAGTATAAAGGACATAAAAGAGGAGACAAGTGTACCTGTGTGGGTGATCGGTAAGGAGATTTTGTCATCCACAACAAGTTAATTTTGACCTGAATATGGAGTGACACTTGTAAGTCCCACAAAATTGTCCATAATGTGATGCATAGCACTTGAGTCAACAAACCATGCCGAATATGTGAGAGCATATGGCGAACTTGATGGCGGCAAATACTATGGCAGTGAATTCAAACTCATCAAATAGGCTTGTACAGGTTGGACTGATCCAACAAAGTGGTAACATGTATTGGTCCTATGGCCTTGATTGCTACAAAGCTAACATAATGGGCCTCCTCTGTTGCGGTGTTTCTACGATTTCTAATTCCATAATGTGAGCCACAACCATTGGATATTCCAAAAAAAAAATCCTAGATTGATTAAAATCTACATGGAACTTGTTGGACTCATGACAAGTTAGTTGAGAAAGAGGTGGTCCTTGGCTGGTGTGAAAAGCCATTGAGGGGGGCTAATTATTTGTTATCTATACTTGCTCTAGCCTTCCCTTGTGATTAAGAATTAAGGCATGGAGTTGGTCCTTTGTCAAGGACTCGGTTTGAGTTAAAATGGAAATTGCAGTGTTAAGACCTTGAAATTTAGCACCCAAACCACGAAACAATTGAGTATGATATTCATTAATAGATAATGACTCACCAATAGCATCTAACTGGTCTATGAGGCTATTGGCTTCTTGTAGGAATTCTGTGACAGATTAGTAACCTTTTGAGAGCGATTGAAGCTGGAGCCATATGATAGACGTGTGAGCAATTAATTGAGCAGCCTATGAGTTCGCAAGATACTTCCAAACACTTGCCATTGATGGGTGACTCGTTAATTGAGCAACTATTGGAGCAGTCGACGAATGGTGGATCTAAGCCAAGGTAATGGACTCTCGAAATTTCTAATTTTCAAACGTTGGTTGATCATCTGCTTAATAGCCTCTCTTGGTGCAGTCTCCTTGACAGTCTCCTCCAGCTAAGGTTTGGTACCATTTAGAATGGACAGCAAGTAGGCAGCGTGTCAATATGGCAAGATTTGTGCTTTCTAGATCAGAAAGTTTGTCCCAGTTAGCTTGTTCCCAATACTTGGTGGTGACATGAAAGTGGGGTTACTTGAGACGGTCGTGATAACATTAATGGTGGTGTTGATGCAAATGAAGAAGATAATGTTTCTTCAAACATGGATGGGTGAGGCATTCGTCAAAGATGCTTTGATACCAACTTAAAATACTTAATTTCATTATATGTAAAGGAAGCTACTGCAATCCCAATTGATACATGAGGGAGCCGTGAGACTCAGTGAAGAATTAGGTTCTAGGGAATAAAATTTTATTCCTTTTTCCAGTATGTAATTGTGTTGCAAATACAATGTATATAAAGGACTCTAAGAGATAAGATACAAAATGTGACAGAATAACAAATATTCCCTAAATATTAGTTGAATATTTTCTTCCCTTACCAACAAATTCTTGATTGGTTTCAACCACCACCGACCAAAGATTTTGAATCGGAATGGAGGATAGGTCAGTACTCGATTGACCGATCGATCCTGATTATACCGATTGGTCTTGTTTTTAAAATGCTGGAAAAAATAAATTGAAGTGAGAAAATGACACAAATAACCTATAAACTTCAACACAATATGTTCTGTAATCTCTAAATTTTTAATTTGTTCAATATGATCTATGAATTTTTAATACTTTCAATGTGGTCTATAAATTTTTTATACATATTCAATTTAATCCCCAAACTATATGAAAATGCTCAATATTTTCCTTGAATTTGAATTAATAAAAGAACAATATTTGATATTTTCTTATAACTAAATGACTCAACCGAACATATATAAAAAATTTAGGGACCACGCTAAATGGATTAAATGTTCAGAGACCACATTTGGACCAATATTATGCTGAATTTAGGAAACACTTGTGTTATTATCCCAATCAAGTAAGATCGTTCAAAATTAGAAAAGCACCAGAAACGTAATCGGATGCCAATTGAGAGAAGTTCCCCAACCCGAGTGAGTGGTCCACAGAGACAACACCCACGTTCTTCAAGTTGATAATGCTGCTCCCGTTTTTTTTTTATCATATGAGCTTTGAACCGAAGTAGCAAGCAAGCAACCTTGCTTTGACCGACCGACAATTTCATCACGTGAACGGATTCTCGGCTGAAATCCTTTTTTAGTCCTAACCAGTAACCACTTCCCTGTTTTTTTTTCTCTTCTTCGGACAACATTTTTAGCCACCTTCCGTGATCGTACACTCGAATTACTCGTCTAGCATCAACAAAGCAGTGTGTCTATGTGCCCATGAGGTTCCTGCCAACAAACCCATCACTTTAAAAATTCAATTTAATTTATGACAATCTATAACAAGATAACATAACATGCGTCCCAATAATCATAAATCAAATAGATAAGAAAGTTTCAATTCATATAGAATTATGTACAGACAATTACACTTTGGTTTAAAGAAAATTGTGAGTCAAATGTGCCCTAACAGCCCCATGAAGACCCTTCTGATCTGAATCAAGAAGCTTCAAGGACACCACCTTCCGACTCTTATCCCGCCTGTCCGATTCTTGACACCCACCGAACCCATGAAAACCTAAAGAAAAGGACAGGGATGCTGGTATAACAAAGCGGACGTGCGCGTGCTGCTGTCCTCCTCTCGTCGTGTCAAGGGATTTCAAAAACAGTGTATCCATCCATCGATCTTCTTTGTCTCATAGCTAGTACGCGCCTTTTGTCCTTTGGCCCCACCTCTCTCTCTCTCTCGCCTTCTTCGCTTCTTCTCTCCGCACCAAACCACTACCGCGAGCCCCACCGGAAGCTGGCGACCATAAAGTACACTCTTTAATTCACCGACTCTTCCCCTCTTAAAAAGCAACAGCAGCCCAAGAAGGGAGTTGACTCGATCTGAATCGCAGATCTGCAATTATGGGTATGGTGAAGTTCCTCCGCTCCAAGCTGCTGAACAGGCGACGCAGCTCGGACAGAGCCGCCGTCCACGCCGATGGCGGGGAGGGTTGCTCGGGAAGGTGCGGCAACACGGCAGAGACGGCAGTGAAGAGGTGGGAGTGGGGAGAGATCGAGAGGATCACGGGGTGCTTCTCGGAGGTGGTTGGAGAAGGCGGGTTCAGCACCGTGTACTTGGGGCGTTTCCCCGGCTGCGGAGGAGGCTCCACCGCCGCCGCAGCAGCCGTCAAGGTCCACTGCGGCGGGGGAGAGCGGCTTAGCATGGCCTTCAAGCAGGAGCTGGACGTGCTGCTTCAGCTCGAGCACGAGAACATCGTCAGGCCTCGGCTATTGCGATGATGCAGGTTGGCATGTCGCTCCTTTGTGCGCCTAGTTTATATTCAACTACCAAGATATGAAAATATTTGTCAAACTTCATTGCTTTGAATCGGAAGAAAATCATTTCCACGAACAAGGTTGAGATTTTGACAGTTGTGCATTTCAATTTCAGCTATATTTTGCCATTTTATAAGTATATGTTGATCGTATATAATCATATAGTAATCCTACCACCATTAGCAAGAATGATTTTTTCAGTAATATTAAATAAATATCATGTCATCGAAAATTAGTAACTAATTTAAGTTTCATCCCGTCTCATGAAGATCAAGGCGCGCTTATATTCGAATACGTCTCTGGCGGAACACTCCATGAACGCCTCCACGGCAGCGGCAGCAATAAGCGCTCGACTCTCCCATGGAAGAGCCGCGTGAAGATCGCCTTCCAACTTGCGCAAGCCATCGAACATCTCCATGAAAGATGCACCCTCCACATCATCCATGGTGACATCAAATCCTCCAATGTTTTACTGGACGGCGACTCCGATTGCAAGCTCTGCGACTTCGGATCCGCGAAAATGGGCTTCTCCTCTATGATACCGCCACCCTCGTCGTTGCCTTCATCATCTCCTTATGTTAGGAGAAAGAATATTATCATGGGTTCTCCGGGCTACACCGATCCGGCATACTTGAGGACAGGGATAGCCTCGAAGAAGAACGACATCTATAGCTTCGGCGTCTTGGTCCTCGAGCTCGTGACTGGTTTGGAGGCGTTTCGCGCGGACAAGGGACTGGTCTTGGCCTCGATGGCAGCTCATATGACTAAGGATGTCGATCGTATGGATGTTAGTGAGGTGACGAACATGGTGGATCCAAGATTGAGAGGCGATTTCAACGTGGAAGAGGCGAGGGCTCTGATTGGACTAGCGAGGTCGTGTTTCGACGAGTCGACCCTAGTTAGGCCGACAGCGAGCTGCATGGTGAAAATGATGAAAGAGAAGGTTTCTTCAATTTCATTCACGAACTCAAGGCATAAACTCTCTGATGATCTGTAGCCAAATATGGATGTTTGTTTGGAGATCTACATGTACAATGTGTGGATTTTCTAATGATCTGTGGCCAACATTGAACTATGTTTATGTGAAGATCTACATGTGCATGGTTTGAAATCAAATCGAATTGAATTAATCACGAGCGTAAAGAATCCATGAAAATCAGGAAGAAAGCAACGTAATTCTCCCCCTCTCTTTCTTCCTTTTTTTTCCCCTTGTGCGCTTACCTTTTTTCCCCTTTTAGACTTATTTTTCAATCTCCTTTGTTTCTTTAAAAAAGTTAATATTATGAAAAACCTCAAATTGAGACACCCATAATAAATTTACTGCAAATTAATTTTTGACCATAAAAAACTCAAATTGATACTTTAGCGATAAATTCACCATCTATTAATTTCTGGTAAATTTTATCATCAAATTACCAAGTTAGATAATACGTTACAAGTGTACTAGGTTAGAATTTTATAATTCATTTGTTAGAGATGTATCGATTTGATATTTTTTATGATAAAAAAATTAGTTTGGGGTAAATTTGTCATAAGTATATCAATGTAGGATTTTTTGTGGTTAAAAAATTAATTTAGAATTAATTTATCATAGATATATCAATTTGGAGTCTTTTATAGTATTAAACCAAAAAAAATAAAAAATTCTCCTCCGTTTCATTTTTTTTTCACCTACTCCTACCTTTCTCCTACTATAAATATAGAAACTACTATTATAAAAAAAAAAAAAAAAAAAAAAAAAAAAAGTACTTTGGCTCGGCGGCTTGGTTTGGTTTGGCAAAAAATAGAAAAATTGAACCAAATTGCTTAATTTCAATCTAATTCGATTTGTGAACTAGTTTTCTAAAATTACCTCTTCAAATCAACAAATTTTAAATTTTAGTTCAGTTTGTTAGTTTGGATTGAATTATATATGACCTAAACGATATAATCGATTGGTTTACAAGACGTAAAATACTTAATTTCAATAAATGCAAAGGAAGCTACTGTAATTGCAGTAGATATATGAGGGAGCCATAAGACTTAGTGAAGAATTAGATATTAGGGAATAAAATTTTATTCCTTTTTTTCTATACATAATTGTGTTGCAAATACTACTTATATAAAGGACTCTAAGAGATAAAATACAAAAGGTAACGGAATAACAAATATTCTCTAAATATTTCTCGAATATTTTCTTCCCTTAATATCCCCTCGCAAGCTAATGGTGAGGGTGAACCATTAGCTCAAACCACAATTGAAGGAATCGACAAGTAGGCAAGCCTTAAGGAACCAGCTAGTAGGCAAGCCTTTAATGAAGATATCGATAGTTTGTTCTTTGGTAGAAATGTAGTAGACTACCAATTGTTTCCCAGAAATGCGTTCCTGAATGAAATGATAATCAATTTCCACATGTTTGGTTCAAGCATGAAAATGAGATTTGTGGATAAGTAGATGGTAGATAAGTTATCGCACCAAAGAGTGGCGGCTTGGGTGGTTGTACATGAAGATCCCGAAGAAGATATTCAAGCCACATTAACTCCGCCGTTGTATCCGCAAGACACTTGTATTTTGCTTCGGTGCTGGAAAAAGTCATAGTTCATTGCTTGCGAGATTACCAAGAGATGAGATTTGGTTGGTGATAGAGCGACGGTTTGTCCGGTCGCTCACCCAATTGGTGTCAGAAAATGCATGGAGCTGAGTGGCTGCTGCTTGAGTAAAAAGAAGACCATGCAAGACTGTAGGGATAAGTATATTAAAAGTGTCAAAAGTTATGTATGATGTTTACTTTAGTGCTAAAAGTTCTTGCCAACTCATTTAAGCGCTAAATTGGAGAAGAAACAATCACTTAAGTATCAATGACGAGAAATCCTAACCCAAATGATTACGTGGCATTTATAATTAAAATTACAATATGACTTGGTAAATTTTTAAAAATCTTTACTCCACATGGCATTTCCATGTGGTATGGTTGGCAATAAAGTGATCGCTTTTTAACAACGATTGGTACTGAAGTTATCAATTTAAATAAAATTTGACACTTAAATGATTACTATATATAACATTTAAACGACATTGTCTAGGGGCTATCTGCTGACTAGGTACATCAGTGAGCCACATAGGATTGAGAAATTAATAAAATATATCTATGTTAAATTTCCAACGACTCAGATTGAAATTGGCACTTAAGTATTCATTTTTTTTTTTATAAAGAAAGTGACACTTAAGTATTTAAAAAGAACTGTTGGCACTAAGTGAGTGTCGTATACAACTTTTGGCATTTCTAGTGTACTTATCCTTGAGATTGTGTCAGCTAAGTAACACAGATTGTGTTTCACGGCCTGCCAATCGACCATAGTGGGGGCGTGAAGATGTTGACAAGCTGAATTCACCGCGTATACAATATCGGGCCGCCAAGAGTGAGATATTGAAATGCTCTAACAATACTTCGAAACTGAAATGGGTGTAAGTGGCTCATGAGAAGAAATTGTTTCTGGTTCCATGGAATTAGTAGGAGTAGCAATGGGTTTGGCAGATTGCATATTAGTATTTTTCAGTATTTTCCTCACAAATTGACCCTGGTGAAAATGTAACCCATCGTTGGTATGAAACACTTTAGTCCCCAAAAAATAATGAATGTCCTTAAATCCTTGATAGCAAATTCCAACTGAAGGGATTGCATGAGATCATGTAATGGAGCATTCGGGGAACCGATTAAATTAATGTTGTCAATATACACCAATAAGTAAATGGTGAAATCAGCTGCGTGCTTAACAAACAAGGTGGTGTCGACCCTGGATATGACAAATCCCAAGTCGCACAAACGGGTGTACCAAGCGTGAGGTGCTTGTTTAAGACCATATAACGAGCGTCGAAGGCGACAAACATAGTCGGGCTTACTCGCATCAACAAAACCTCACGGTGAAGTCATAGAATTTTCCTCCTCAAGTAATCTGTATAGGAATGCATTAAAGACATCCAATTGTCGAATGGACAAATGTTGAGAATATGCCAAAGACAAGACCATGTGTATGGTGATGGGTTTGGTGACTAGACTAAATGTCTTGGTGTAATTGATACCCTCTTGTTGATGAAAACCCTTGGCAACCAATCTTGCTTCATATCATTCAATAGTTCCATCGGAGCGGAGTTTAATCTTATACATCTATTTGCATATGATGGGTAGAGCATGAACGAGAAGTGGAACAAGATCCCATGTGCCATTATCCAATAGTGCTTTGTATTCGAACTGCATTGCGAGCTATCATTTCTCATCCTTTGCAACCTTGGAAAGACAAGTGAGTTCTTTAGGAACACTGGATTGAACCACAAGAGCCAAGGTGTGATTTCTTTTTAAAAGTTCGACGAGTTATTGTCCCATCTCGAAGACAGGTTGTCATAGGATGTGAAAATGATGCTGTTATCATGGCAGGAGTTTCTGTGGAACCTCAACAGCTTCAGTTGTAGTTTCGGTGGTGTCAACAAGCTGTTGGTGTTAAGGCATTTTGAGAGGAGTTTGACGTGGCAGCAAGAGGATAGGTGGCCTCATCAAAAGTGGCATCCGCAACAACATAAAGCACTTATACTTGGGGCAATAGTAGCGATATCCTTTATATCCCGGAGGATAGCCCATAAAGAAACCTTGGATCTTGGTGCGAACTTATGGGGCAAGTAAGGGCAAAGAAATTGATGCATTGCACAATCAAAAACACGTTAATGCGTAATATCGGGTTTAGTGTGAAATAAAGTTTCTTAAGGTGAATATTATCAATGATTGGTGTTGGCGTGCAGTTAATCAAGTAAACCACAGTTTCAAAAGCAAACTCCCAAAACACTGGTGGAACAGAACCTTGATGAAGATGGTCAATCCAGTTTCAGCTATATGTTGATGTTTCCAATTCGCATTCCTGTTTTGATGAAGTGCAAAAGGACAAGAAACCCGTTATTCTTTCTAATATATTGGACAAATTCGATGGATGTGACAAATTCAGATGCTTTTTCGCACTGCATAGACTTAGGGTGCGTTTGGATGGGCATTTAGAAAGCCCATCCAGCCCCCAAAGCCCCTTCAGCCAAAGAGAGGGTGTTTTGCAACCTCCTCAAGGAGCTTTCAAATGAAAGTAGAGTCCTTGGAAATGATGAAAACATTTTTTTCTTCCTAAATTACCTTTATTGATTTTTCATATTTCCGTTATTACCCTTTTATTTATTTTATTTTTAAATGTAAAAGGAGCAGCCCTTCACCGGACCGGTGAAGGGCGACGGCCGCCGACGAGCCAGATCTCCAGTGCCGGCGGTCGTCGGCCGAGGTCGCCCGAGGTCGAGCGACTCGCGGCGGCCTTGGGTCGCGCGACCCTCGCCGGAGGTCGCTCGACCTCGGGCGACCCTCGGCGAGGGTCGCGCTACCCAGCCGAGGGTCGTCGGAGGTCGCCCGACCTCGGGCGACAGGTCACTCGACCCGGGGGCCGCGCGACCCCAGCAACCGCCGCCCGGGTCTCGCGGTTGCAAGCGGCCCCTCGCCGTCGCGCGAGGGTCGCGAGACCCAAAGCGAGGCCGCTTGCGGCCGCGAGACCGGGCGGCGGTCGCCGGGTCGCGCGGCCCGGGTCGAGTGACCCGGTCGCCCGAGGTCGGGCGACCCGCGGCGGCCCTCGGCCGGGTTGCGCGACCCTCACCGGAGGTCGCCCGACCTCGGGCGACCTCG
The DNA here is from genome assembly GCF_016545825.1 of Eucalyptus grandis. NCBI lineage: Eukaryota > Viridiplantae > Streptophyta > Magnoliopsida > Myrtales > Myrtaceae > Eucalyptus > Eucalyptus grandis. The sequence goes on along the minus strand of NC_052616.1, from coordinate 11,024,245 downwards.
GCCCGACGGCCGCCGGCGCAAGATCCGGCTCGCCGGCGGTCGCAGCCATTCGCTGGTCCGGCGAAGGGTTTAGTTGAATTTTCAAAAGAAAAGAAAAGAAAAGAAAAGAAAAGAAAAAATAATACCCAAAGCAAAACCCTTGCAAAAGTTTTTTTTACCAAACACACATCCAACTCAAAGTCCATTTGCAAAATTTTTTTACCAAACACAATTGCATTTTTCCAAAATAGCTATGGGCTTTCAGCATTTGCATTGGACTCAAAGCCCATTGCAAATGCTGAACCAAACGCAGCCTTAATTTTGCAGTTAAGTTGATTTTCAACAAGTTTGTGAAAAGCTTTAAAAATAGAACAAAATTGACTGTAAGATGAGAATGAATGGAACCAAGTAAAACGCAATAAATAGTTAATAAAACAAATGTAGTATTTATTGCCGTTGAATGAAATAATAGGAGAGGGATCCCAAATATCAAAGTGAATTAATTCCAAAGGTTGTTTTGACTGGACAAAGTAGGATAATGATTGTGGCGGTGATTTTTATTCATAGCACATGTCGTACAGACTGAAGATAAAGAACGACTAAAACTAATGTTGGATGAATTGAGAAGATGCACAAGCCAGTTGGTGGTGGCATTTCCCAAGCGGTTAGGCCATAAAGTGAGAGAAGCAAGCGACGCAAGAGATGTGGAAGAGTGGCCAAATGGAAGGGTGACGCGGTAAAGCCCATTGTCATGCACGTCGTGGAGGATTTCCTAACCATTTTTAGTAGACGTGGCAATAAATGAGTTTGAATCAAATTGGAAAACACAATAGTTATCAGGTGCAAACTGAGACATGGAGAGAAAGTTTTTAGTGATTCCAGGTATGACTAAAATTTGACAAAGTATAAAGGACATAAAAGAGGAGACAAGTGTACTTGTGTGGGTGATCGGTAAGGAGATTTTGTCATCCACAACAAGTTAATTTTGACCTGAATATGGAGTGACACTTGTAAGTCCCACAAAATTGTCCATAATGTGATGCATAGCACTTGAGTCAACAAACCATGCCGAATATGTGAGAGCATATGGCGGACTTGATGGCGGCAAATACTATGGCAGTGAATTCAGACTCATCAAGTAGGCTTGTGCGGGTTGGACTGATCCAACAAAGTGGTAACATGTATTGGTCCTATGGCCTTGATTGCTACAAAGCTAACACAATGGGCCTCCTCTATTGCGGTGTTTCCTACGATTTCTAATTCCATAATGTGAGCCACAACCATTGGATATTCCAAAAAAAAAATCCTAGATTGATTAAAATCTACATGGAACTTGTTGGAGTCATGACGAGTTAGTTGAGAAAGAGGCGGTCCTTGGCTGGTGTGAAAAGCCATTGAGGGGGCTAATTATTTGTTACCAACGCTAGCTCTAGCCTTCCTCATGATTAAAAATTAAGGTATGAATTGGTCCTTTGTCAAAGACCAGGTTTGAGTTAAAACGAAATTGCGGTATTGAGAACTTGAAATTCAGCACCCAAACCACGAAACACTTGAGCATGGTATTCATTAATATATAAAGGCTCACCAATAGTAGCTAACCGGTCTATGAGGCTATTGGCTTATTGTAGGAATTCCGTGATGATCGTAACCTTTTGAGAGCGATTGAAGCCGGAGCCATACAATAGACGTGTGAGCAGTTAATTGAACAGCCTATGAGTTCGCAAGATACTTCCAAACACTTGCCATTGATGGGTGACACGTCAATTGAGCAACTATTGGAGCAGTCGACGAATGGAGGATCTAAGCCAAGGCAATGGACTCTCAAAATTTCTAATTTTCAAACGTTGGTTGATCATCGCATAATAGCCTCTCTTGGTGCGTCTCCTTTGAGTCTCCTCCAGCTAAGGTTTGGTATCGTTCGGAATGGACAGCAAGTAGGTAGCGTGTCAATACGACAAGATTTGTGCTTTCTAGATCAGAAAGTTTGTCCCAGTTAGCTTGTTCCTAATACTTAGTGGTGACATAAGAGTGGGGTTACTTGAGACGGTCGTGATAACATTAATGGTGGTGTTGATGCAAATGAAGAAGATAATGTTTCTTCAAACATGGATTGGTGAGGCTTTTGTCAAAGATGCTCTGATACCAACTTAAAATACTTAATTTCATTATATGTAAAGGAAGCTACTGCAATCCCAATTGATACATGAGGGAGTCGTGAGACTCGGTGAAGAATTAGGTTCTAGGGAATAAAATTTTATTCCTTTTTCCAAGATGTAATTGTGTTGCAAATACAATGTATATAAAGGACTCTAAGAGATAAGATACAAAATGTGACAAAATAACAAATATTCCCTAAATATTAGTTGAATATTTTCTTCCCTTACCAACATATTCTTGATTGGTTTCCACCACCACCGACCAAAGATTTTGAATCGGAATGGAGGATAGGTCAAGACTCGATTGACCGATCGATCCCGATTATACCGATTGGTCTTGTTTTTAAAATGCTGGAAAAAATAAATTGAAGTGAGAAAATGACGCAAATAATCTATAAACTTTGACACAATATGTTATGTAATCTCTAAATTTTTAATTTGTTTAATATGATCTATGAATTTTTAATATTTTCAATGTGGTCTATAAATTTTTTATACATATTCAATTTAATCCCCAAACTATATGAAAATGCTCAATATTTTCCTTGAATTTGAATTAATAAAAGAACAATATTGGATATTTTCATATAACTAAATGACTCAACTGAACATATATAAAAAATTTAGGGACCACACTAAATGGATTAAATGTTCAGAGACCACATTTGGACCAATATTATGCTGAATTTAGGAAACACTTGTGTTATTATCCCAATCAAAGTAAGATCGTTCAAAATTAGAAAAGCACCAGAAACGTAATCGGATGCCAATTGAGAGAAGTTCCCCAACCCGAGTGAGTGGTCCACAGAGACAACACCCACGTTTTTCAAGTTGATAATGCTGCTCCCGTTTTTTTTTATCATATGAGCTTTGAACCGAAGTAGCAAGCAAGCAACCTTGCTTTGACCGACCGACAATTTCATCACGTGAACGGATTCTCGGCTGAAATCCTTTTTTTAGTCCTAACCAGTAACCACTTCCCTGTTTTTTTTTTCTCTTCTTCGGACAACATTTTTAGCCACCTTCCGTGATCGTACACTCGAATTACTCGTCTAGCATCAACAAAGCAGTGTCTATGTGCCCATGAGGTTCCTGCCAACAAACCCATCACTTTAAAAATTCAATTTAATCTATGACAATCTATGACAAGATAACATAACATGCGTCCCAATAATCATAAAGCAAATAGATAAGAAAGTTTCAATTCATATAGAATTATGCACAGACAATTACACTTTGGTTTAAAGAAAATTGTGAGTCAAAATGTGCCCTAACAACCCCATGAAGACCCTTCTGATCTGAATCAAGAAGCTTCAAGGACACCACCTTCCGACTCTTATCCCGCCTGTCCGATTCTTGACACCCACCGAACCCATGAAAACCTAAAGAAAAGGACAAGGATGCTGGTATAACAAAGCGGACGTGCGCGTGCTGCTGTCCTCTTCTCGTCGTGTCAAGGGATTTCAAAAACAGTGTATCCATCCATCGATCTTCTTTGTCTCATAGCTAGTACGCGCCTTTTGTCCTTTGGCCCCACCTCTCTCTCTCTCTCTCTCTCTCTCTCTCTCTCTCTCTCTCGCCTTCTTCGCTTCTTCTCTCCGCACCAAACCACTACCGCGAGCCCCACCGGAAGCTGGCGACCATAAAGTACACTCTTTAATTCACCGACTCTTCCCCTCTTAAAAAGCAACAGCAGCCCAAGAAGGGAGTTGACTCGATCTGAATCGCAGATCTGCAATTATGGGTATGGTGAAGTTCCTCCGCTCCAAGCTGCTGAACAGGCGACGCAGCTCGGACAGAGCCGCCGTCCACGCCGATGGCGGGGAGGGTTGCTCGGGAAGGTACGGCGACTCGGCAGAGACGGCAGTGAAGAGGTGGGAGTGGGGAGAGATCGAGAGGATCACGGGGTGCTTCTCGGAGGTGGTTGGAGAAGGCGGGTTCAGCACCGTGTACATGGGGCGTTTCCCCGGCTGCGGAGGAGGCTCCACCGCCGCCGCAGCAGCCGTCAAGGTCCACTGCGGCGGGGGAGAGCGGCTTAGCATGGCCTTCAAGCAGGAGCTGGACGTGCTGCTTCAGCTCGAGCACGAGAACATCGTCAAGCTCCTCGGCTATTGCGATGATGCAGGTTGGCACGTCGCTCCTTTGTGCGCGTAGTTTATATTTAACTACCAAGATATGAAAATACTTGTCAAACTTCATTGCTTTGAATCGGAAGAAAATCATTTCCACGAACAAGGTTGAGATTTTGACAGTTGTGCATTTCAATTTCAGCTATATCTTGCCATTTTATAAGTATATGTTGATCGTATATAATCATATAGTAATCCTACCACCATTAGCAAGAATGATTTTTCAGTAATATTAAATAAATATCATGTCATCGAAAATTAGTAACTAATTTAAGTTTCATCCCGTCTCATGAAGATCAAGGCGCGCTTATATTCGAATACGTCTCTGGCGGAACACCTCCATGAACGCCTCCACGGCAGCGGCAGCAATAAGCGCTCGACTCTCCCATGGAAGAGCCGCGTGAAGATCGCCTTCCAACTTGCGCAAGCCATCGAACATCTCCATGAAAGATGCACCCTCCACATCATCCATGGTGACATCAAATCCTCCAATGTTTTACTGGACGGCGACTCCGATTGCAAGCTCTGCGACTTCGGATCCGCGAAAATGGGCTTCTCCTCTATGATACCGCCACCCTCGTCGTTGCCTTCATCATCTCCTTATGTTAGGAGAAAGAATATTATCATGGGTTCTCCGGGCTACACCGATCCGGCATACTTGAGGACAGGGATAGCCTCGAAGAAGAACGACATCTATAGCTTCGGCGTCTTGGTCCTCGAGCTCGTGACTGGTTTGGAGGCGTTTCGCGCGGACAAGGGACTGGTCTTGGCCTCGATGGCAGCTCATATGACTAAGGATGTCGATCGTATGGATGTTAGTGAGGTGACGAACATGGTGGATCCAAGATTGAGAGGCGATTTCAACGTGGAAGAGGCGAGGGCTCTGATTGGACTAGCGAGGTCGTGTTTCAACGAGTCGACCTTGGTTAGGCCGACGGCGAGCCACATGGTGAAGATGATGAAAGAGAAGGTTTCTTCAATTTCGTTCACGAATTCAAATTCAAGGCATAAATTTTCTAATGATCTGTAGCCAAACATGGACTACGTTTGTGCTGAGACCTACATGTACAATGTGTGGATTTTCTAATGATCTGCAGCCAACATTGAACTATGTTTATGTAAAGATCTACATTTGCATGGTTTGAAAGCAAATCGAATTGAATTAATCACGAGCGTAAAGAATCCATGAAAATCTGGAAGAAAGCAGCGTGATTCTTCTCCCTCTCTTTCTTCCTTTTTTTCTTTGTGCGCTCACCTTTTTTCCCCTTTTTGATTTATTTTTCAATCTCCTTTGTATCTAAACAAAAGAAAGTTAATATTATGAAGAACCTTAAATTAATACACCCGTAACAAATTTACTAAAAATTAATTTTTTTATCACAAAAACTCAAATTGGTACTTTAGTAACAAATTTACTCCTTTACCAAAAAAAAAAAAAAACAAATTTACTCTGTATTACTTTCCACTTTAGATCCGCAAACATGGCAGACGGTGATAATGAAAATCCACGTAGACTCTTAAGAGATTATGCTGCGCCAACAGTTCAAGGCACCACATCAAGTATCGAAGACCTGCAATTCAAGCTAACAACTTTGAAATTAAGCCGTCACTTATTCAGATGCTTCAACAATCAGTGCAATTCAGTGGGCTACCAAGCGATGATCCAAACGCTCATATCGATGCTTTTCTTGAAATTTGTGACACCATTAAATATAATGGAGTTACAGATGATGCTATTAAATTGAGATTATTTCCATTCTCTCTTAGAGACAAAGCTAAAAGTTGGCTTTCTTCTCTTCCTGCAGGATCAATTACTACATGGAATGATATGGCTCAGAAATTTCTTGGTAAGTTCTTTCCACCCGCAAAGTCTGCGAAGATGCGTAACGATATTACTAATTTTATGCAGATGGATAATGAATCATTATATGAAGCATGGGAAAGATTCAAAGAATTTCTTAGGAGATGCCCACATCACGGACTACCCGTATGGATGCAGGTACAAACTTTTATAATGGCTCTAGTGCATATCTTCGTTCTATGATTGATGCAGCTGCGGGGGGACTTTAAATAATAAAACACCAGAAGAAGCCTACAATTTATTAGAAGAGATGGCGTCCAATAATTATCAGTGGCCTACCGAGAGATTACCAATGCGAAAAGTTAGCGGAGTTCATGAAGTGGATGCTTTTGCTGCAATTGCTGCACAATTTGAAGCAATCAACAAAAAGCTTGATAATATGAGTGTTTCAGCCATGAAAATTCACACTTTGACATGTGATTTTGTGGTGGGGGACATGTTAGCACGAGTGTCGGGTAGGTAATACTTTCAAACAATCTCATGAAAATTCTAACTTTGTTGGGAATTTTAACAAGTCACAGAATAATCCCTACTCCAACACATACAATCCGGGATGGCGCAATCATCCAAATTTTTCATGGAACAATCAGAAGAGACAAAGTCAAATTTGGAAAATATAGTCACCAAACTTGCTAACACAACTCATGACTTCATCAAAAGCACGGATGTGAGATTTCAAAACCAAGAGGCTTCAATTAGAAATCTGGAGATGCAAGTGGGTCAATTAGCAAGCATGATGTCGGGAAGGCAATAGGGTTCTTTGCCGAGCAACACGAGAGAAAATCCAATTGAAAACATAAAGGCTATTATCCCGAGAAGTGGTAAACAAGTGGGAGAAGAAGAGATTGTCGAGACAATGAAGAAGTGGTCAATAAACAATCAAAGGAGACAAGCAAGAGTAAACTTTTTCCAGATAATCCCAAGCCATATGTGCCGCCAATTCCATTCCCTCGGCGACTAAAGAAGCACAAAATAGATAAGCAATTTTCTAAATTTCTTGATGTATTTAAAAAATTGTACATTAACATTCCTTTTGTAGATGCTTTAGCGCAAATGCCTAGTTATGCAAAATTTTTGAAGGAGATTTTGGCAAACAAAAGGAAATTGGAGGATTATGAGATTGTGAAGTTAAACGAGGAGTGTTCAGCCATCCTACAAAACAAATTGCCTCCGAAATTAAAAGATCCAGGGAGTTTTACTATTCCTTGCACTATTGGGGATTCTTACTTTGAAAAAGCATTATGTGATTTAGGTGCAAGTATTAATTTGATGCCTTATTCAGTTTTCAAGAAATTAGGATTGGGTGAGGTAAAAGCAACCACAGTGTCACTTCAACTAGCTGATCGATCAATTAAATATCCGAGAGGTATTGTGGAAGATATTTTGGTAAAAGTTGACAAATTTATCTTTCCTGCAGATTTCATAGTTCTTGACATGGAGGAAGATTTTGAGGTACCACTTATCTTAGGTCGACCTTTTCTAGCAACAGGAAGAGCTCTTATTGATGTACAACGGGGAAGTTGATCCTTAGAGTTCAAGATGATCTTGTTTCATTTAATGTTTTTAAAGCAATGAAATATCCATCTCGATGATAATTCTTGTTTTAGAGTTGAGACAGTTGACAAGTTGGTGAATAAGGTTTTCCAGGAAAATATTTTTGAAGATCCACTTGAAGCATGTCCGATTCAACCAAGGGACAAAGATATTCATAATGAGGAGATAAAGGAGTACGCAAATTTCATGGAGGCAATTCCACCATATTCAAGGCAAAAGGCAATTAAATTTGAAGAGTTGGGACAACACATTACAAAGCCTAAACCATCAATTGAAGAGCCTCCAATTCTTGAACTCAAACCCTTACCTTCTCATTTGAAATATGCTTATTTAGATGGAGTTTCTTCTTTACCGGTAATTATATCTTCTTCTTTGATAGATTTGATGGAGGAGAAATTGCTCAGAGTATTAAGAGAGCATAAATGTGCAATTGGATGGAAAATAGCTGATATCAAGGGAATTAGTCATTCAATTTACATGCACAAAATTTTGATGGAAGAGCAATATAAACCCACTATCCAACCTCGCAGGCGTTTGAACTGAAGATGCAAGAAGTAGTGAAAGCCGAGGTAATTAAGCTACTTGATGCAGGTATCATCTATCCTATCTCTGATAGTTGTTGGGTAAGTCTTGTACAAGTTGTGCCAAAGAAAGGTGGTATGACTGTTCAAAAAAATGACAACAATGAATTGATTCCAACTAGAACGATTCTTGGGTGGCGTGTGTGTATGGATTACAGAAAATTGAATGATGCCACTAGAAAAGATCACTTTCCTTTACCATTTATTGATCAGATTTTAGAAAGAATTGCTGGGCATGAATTTTATTGCTTTCTCGGATGGATATTCGTGGTATAATCAGATTCCTATTGCACCCGAAGATCAAGAGAAAACTACTTTTACTTGTCCCTATGGTACTTTTGCTTTTAGAAGAATGCCCTTTGGTCTTTGTAATGCACTAGCTACTTTTCAAAGATGCATGATGGCTGTTTTTCTCGATATGGTTGAAAAATATATTGAGATTTTCATGGATGATTTTTTCGTTTTTGGCCTATCATTTGATTCTTGTTTAAATAATTTGGCCTTGGTCTTACAAAGATGTGAGAAGACTAACCTTATTTTGAATTGAGAGAAGTGTCACTTTATGGTGCGGGGAAGGAATAGTGCTCGGGCATAAAATTTCTCAAAACGGAATAGAAGTCGATCGAGCCAAAGTGGAGGTCATTGCAAAATTACCTCTGCCAACATTTGTGAAACTTGTCAGAGGATTTTTGGGGCATGCAGGATTTTACAGGCGATTTATAAAAGATTTTTCAAAAATTGCTAAACATCTTTCTAATCTTTTGGAAAAGGATGCTCCTTTTAATTTTTCTGTTGAATGCATGCAGGCTTTTAACACTTTAAAGGAGAAGTTAATTTCAGCACCAATCATGGCAGCACCAAATTGGGATTTACCTTTTGAGCTGATGTGTGATGCTAGCAATTATGCAGTAGGAGCTGTTTTGGGACAAAGGAAGAATAAAATTTTTCAAACCATATACTATGCCAGTCGAACCTTGTCAGGTGCACAATTGAATTATTCAACAACAGAAAAGGAACTTTTGGCGGTAGTATTTGCTTTTGATAAATTTCGTTCTTATTTAATTGGCTCAAAAGTTATAGTTTATTCGACCACTCTGCTCTTAAGTATACGCTTGAAAAGAAAGAATCAAAACCCAGGTTGATCGGGTGGATTTTATTGCTGCAAGAATTTGATTTGGAAATCAAAGATAAGAAGGGGACTGAAAATCTAATTGCAGATCACTTATCAAGAATTCCAAATTCAAAGGAAGAGGTAAGACCAATTTTAGAAGAGTTCCCCGATGAGAAAATTTTTTCCATCAAGTCAATTCCTTGGTATGCTGACTTTGTAAATTATTTGGTAAGTAATGTTCTTTCTCTTGAATTATCATATCAACAGAAGAAAAAATTCTTCTATGATGTTAAAAATTATTTTTGGGAAGAACCTTTCTTGTTTAAAGTATGTGCAGATCAGGTTATAAGGAGATGTGTTCCAGATGAAGAGAAGGCAAACATTCTACATCATTGTCATGATGGAGAGACGGGTGGCCATTTTGGTGCCACAAAAACTGCAGCTAAGATTTTACAATCTGGATTTTATTGGCTTACACTTTTTAAAGATGCATACTCCTATGCAGCTTCATGTGATAGGTGTCAAAGAACTGGAAATATTTCAAGAAAAAATGAGATGCCTTTAAGCAACATTATTGTGTGTGAATTATTTGATGTTTGGGGTATTGATTTCATGGGACCCTTTACACCTTCTTATAGAAATTTATATATTTTAGTGGCTGTAGAGTATGTGTCTAAGTGGGTAGAAGCTGTAGCATTACCAACAAATAATGCTAAAGTTGTGGTGAAATTTTTGAAGAAAAATATTTTTACCCGATTCGGCACTCCTAAGGCAATCATAAGTGATAGGGGGACACATTTTTACAACAAGCAATTTGCAGCACTTTTGAGTAAGTATGGAGTCACACATAAGGTTGCAACCCCTTATCATCCTCAGACTAGTGGTCAAGTAGAGATTTCGAATAGGGAAATCAAGAGAATTTTAGAAAAAACAGTGAATGCCTCTAGGAAAGATTGGTCAATAAAACTTGATGATGATGCACTTTGGGCTTATAGGATAGCGTTCAAAACTCCAATTGGGATGTCTCCTTTTAGGCTAGTGTTTGGAAAAGCTTGTCACTTACCAGTGGAATTAGAGCATAAAGCATATTGGGCATTGAAATTTCTGAATTTTGATATGCAGTCTGCAGGTGAAGAAAGATTATTGCAACTGAATGAATTGGAGGAATTTCGCAATGAGGCCTATGAAAATTCTAAGTTGTACAAGGAGCGTACAAAAAGATGGCATGACAAGCACATATTCAGAAGAGAGTTTAAAATTGGTCAAAAAGTCTTACTCTATAACTCTCGTCTTAAACTTTTTCTAGGAAAGTTGCGGTCTAGATGGTCTGGTCCTTTTACAGTTACACAGGTATTCCCATATGGAACAGTTGAAGTTGCGCATGACACTGATGGCACATTCAAAGTGAACGGTCAACGTTTGAACCCCTACTTTGAAGGTGGTTACAACAAGCGAAGACCACCATTGAACTTCATCCTCCCGAATAGCGACATTTGAGATAGTTTGGCTGAAAACTATAAAGCAAGCGCTTCTTGGGAGGCAACCCAAGCATTTTAATTATGTTTTTATTTATTTTTAAGTTTATGTTTTGCAAAAAAAAAAAAAAAAGATTAACTTTTCTCTATTTTATCCAGGTTAATTTTTAGGGAGCACCTTTCAAGAGTTTAATCATCAAGATCATCTATGGACTTATCCTACAACCAGGGAAGTTTTCTTCTTCCTATTCTATTTTTCGCATTGAGGACTTTGCTTCATTCAAGTTTTTGGGGGCGACAAATTTTTGGATAATTTTTTTTTTATCATGATTGCTTTCCAGGTTGTGAATTTTGCGATTCTTAGGAAAATTTAAATTTTATTTAAACTTGCGGTTGAGGTGTGAGTTAATCTTAATTCTGATTATGTTGATCCACTTATCGAGCACTAAAAGTCCTTACTTTTGAATTATGTGTAAATCTAGAGAACATTCATGTGAAATATGTGATTTTCTTAGATTTCACCCAAATCTTAGAATTTGTTTGATTTTCTCTTGAGGCGAAATCCTAAGCTAAATCTAATTGAGAAAATGATATAGGCAGTTTTTGGATCGATTGAGCCTTTCAAGCCAACCCTATTTATTTATCCCTAGTCACCCTGTTGAGCCTTAATTATTACCCAATTTTCATTGGCACCCATATATGTTTAGCCTAGCCGTGATCAAATTATATCCTTATCCCATGCCCTATGAACACGTTGATTTTCTTTTGGGGTAAAAAAAAAAAAATTATTTGAGCTTGATAGAAATTTGGGAGGAATGATGGAGTAAAAAGAAGAATAAAAAAAGTGATTGCAGTGGTAGTTTGGGGTGTATTGTCAAAAAAAAATTGCTTTTATGGTTCCCTATCCAACTTTCAATTGAGTGAGCCATTTGGATACTCAATGGGTTGGAAATTTTTACGTTATATTTGGAGGGACTTTGGGAGAAACTCCACCATAAAGCAATTCAAAAAAAAAAAAAAAAAAAGAGAAAAGAGAGAGAGAAAAGGAAAGAAAAAAAAAAGAATGATGATATATGGCAGCAGAAAAATTATCTTGAAGGAGTGAAATTGGACAGTGACATTGGCTCTAATTAGATCCTAGAAATCAACGTGTTGATGGGTGATTTGAGCTTAAAATTCCCGTTATCTCACCTTTAGCCCAGCCTTACATTACAACCCGAGAAAAGTCCTATTGATTTTTGATTGGATAATTAGCTTACATTAGTGGAGAGAGGAATGAAAAGCAAACCTATGAGATTTGGTCATAATTATTGAGAATTTTTAGAGGTTGCATGTTAATGTGAATTTATTTGGATTGCATATAATTCGAAAAAGATTAGGACTTTCACACACACACTTGGATCATATAGTTAGAATTGGTCTTAATTTATAAATCGATTTCAATGTTTGGATGAAATTTGTGTTTTTCTTTGAATTGTGAATTTGAGCAATTATGGAAAGATGTCATAGAGAAGGTTGTTAGGTTGAGTATGTGTTATGTCTTGATTTTGCTCGAGGACTAGCAAAATGTTAAGTTTGGGGTTTGATAACTCTATAAAAATAGAGTTATTTTACCTATTTTAAGCAACAATTAATGCATTATCTATGAGAAAATATTTGAATTTCCTTCTGATTATTTAAATTTTCCTTGTTTATGCAGAATAATGAGATATGGAGAAGATAAGGAAAATAAGGGCAATTATCAGGAATTCAAATAAAAGCAGCGATGGAAGATGGATATCAAATCAGGAAATTCTTGATTTTGTTCCTTAATGTTATCTACAAGTAGATATTTTAGATTTCCTATAAATAGGAAGAGAGAGCAGCTAGGGTTTAGAGGGGGTTAGATCGTTTTCCATTGTTCGAGTTTTTCAAGTATTTTGAAGAAAAGACAAAAGTGGTGATAGAATTCTTGTCCTTTGATTCAAGATGCTGGGTTTGATTTATATTTATATTTTTTCTTCTACTATGTTCTAATTTTCTTTTGTTAGGGCTACGATGTAACCTAACCATGATGATATGAATTTCATGATTTTTATGTTTTACAATTGATTTCATTCATGTGAGTTATATATTATTGCGTTTAATGCTTTTGAGTGTCGGCCACCACTTGAATGATCGATATGCATGTTTGAGGCGAGAGGTGATAATATGCAATTCAGATCATTCAAGTGGTGGCCAGTCACTCAAAAGTATTAAACGCAATAATATATAACTCACATGAATGAAATCAATTGTAAAACATAAAAATCATGAAATTCATATCATCATGGTTAGGTTACATCGTAGCTCTAACAAAAGAAAATTAGAACATAGTAGAAGAAAAATATAAATATAAATCAAACCCAAGCATCTTGAATCAAAGGACAAGAATTCTATCACCACTTTTGTCTTCTCTTCAAAATACTTGAAAACTCTGTAACAATGGAAAACGATCTAACCCTCTAAACCCTAGCATTGCTCTCTCTTCCTATTTATAGGAAATCTAAAATATCTACTTGTAGATAACATTATGGAACAAAATCAAGAATTTCCTGATTTGATATCCATCTTCCATCGCTTTTATTTGAATTCCGATAATTGCCCTTCTTTTTCTTATCTTCTCCATATCTCATTATTCTGCATAAACAAGGAAAATTTAAATAATCGAAGGAAATTCAAATATTTTCTCATAGATAATGCATTAATTGTTGCCTAAAATAGGTAAAATAACTCTATTTTTATAGAGTTATCACTTCTCATCTATGATCCCGCTGCCCTCGTTGTCGCCTTCATTGTCTCCTTATGCTAGGAGAAAGAATATTATAATGGGTTCTCCGGGCTACACTGATCCGGTATACTTGATAACTGGGATAGCCTCGAAGAAGAACGACATCTATAGCTTCGGCATTGTGGTGCTCGAGCTCGTGATGGGTTTGGAGGCATTTTTTGCAGACAAGGGACAAGTCTTGCCCTCGATGGTAGTTCAAATGACTAAAGATGCCGATTGTATGGATGTCGGTGAATTGACTAACATGGTGGATCTGAGATTGAGAGGTGATTTCAATGTGGAAGAGGCGAGGGCTTTGATTGGACTAGTGAGATTGTGTCTCGATGAGTCCACCCCGGCTAAGCCGACGGCAAGCCGCATGCGAGCCGCATGGTGGAGACAATGAAAGAGAAGTTCTCTTCATTTCGTTCAAAAACTCAAACTTGAGGCACAAACTTTTTAATGAGCCAAACATGAACTATGTTTGTGCGGAGATCTACATGTACATGTGTGAATTTTCTAATGATCTGTAGCCAACATTGAACTATGTTTATGTGAAGATCTACATGTGCATGGTTTGAAGTCAAATCGAATTGAAGTAATCACGAGCGTCGAGAATTCATGAAAATACGGAAGAAAGCAACGTCATTCCTCCCCCCTATCTCTCTTACTTTTTTTCCTTGCGCGCTTCCCCCTTCTTGACTTATTTTTCGATCTCCTTCGTTTATTAACAAAAGTGAAAAAGTTACTTTCATGAAAAATGGTAAACCGATACACTTGTAATAAATTTATCAAAAATTATAAAATCCAAAATTGATTCATTAGTGACAAATTTACTTTTTATTAGTTTTCATTAAATTTACTATCAAATTACTAAGGTAAATGACATGTAATATGTGACAGTTATACTAGTTTAGGGTTTTACTATCTATTTATTACAAATGTATTAGTTTATAGTTTTTGTGGCATTATTCCTATTTAATGGAAATTAACAAAAAGTAAATTTGCTATAAATATACTAGTTTTATATTTTTTGTGATCAAAACATTAGTTTGAGGTTAATTTGTTACATGCTTACCAATTTAGGTTTTTTTGGTGGTAAAAAATATTTATGGTAAATTTGTCTTAAGTGTATTAGTTTAGAGTTTTTCGTGGTATTAAACCAAAAATAAAAATAAAATCTCCTCCCTTTAAATTATTCACCTATTGCTACCTATCTCCTACTATAAAAAAAGAAACTACAATTATAAAATAAAAGCAAGTATTTTGGTTTGGTTTGGCAAAAAACAGTAAAATCGAACCAAACTGTCTAACTTCAATCCAATTCAATTTGTGAAATGGTTTTCTAAAATTATCTCTTCAAATCGATTCAAATTTTAAATTTCAGTTAGGTTTGTCGGTTTGGAGTGAAAGTTCTTAATTGGTTTCGACCACCACCGAAAGGATTTCAAATCGGAATGGAGGATAGGTCAAGACCCGATTGATCGGTTTATCCCGATTTAACCGATTGGTCTTGTGTTTAAAACACTGATGAGAACAAACTAAGTGAGAAAATAACACAAATAATTCATAAACTTTGTCATAATTTGCAATGTGGTCTCTAAATTTTTAATTTGCTCAATGTGGTTCCTGAACTTTTAATATATTTGATATGATTATTAAACTTTTGGTACATGTTTAATTTAGTCCTCATACTATATGAAAATACTTAATGTTTTCCTTGAACTTGAATTAATGGAATAGTAACATTGGACATTTTTATACAGTTTAATGACTCAATTTAACATGTATCAAAAGTTTAGAGACTACACTGAATAGATTAAAAGTTCAAAGACTACGTTGTATATTAGAGTAAAGTTTAGGGACCACATCGATGAAATTAAAAGTTTATGGACTACATTATACATTATGCTAAAGTTTAGGCACCACTTGTAATATTATCCCAATCGAAGGAAGATCGTTCAAAATTAGAAAAGCACCAGAAACGTGATCGATTGTCAATTGAGAGAGGTTCCCTAGCCCGAGTGGGCGGTCCCGCAGAGACAACCCACGTTTTCCAAGTTGATAATGCCGTTCCCGTTTTTATCAGATTAGCTTTGAAACGAAGTAGCAAGTAAGCAACCTCACTTTGACCGACCGACAATTTCATTAGTGAGAAAAGATGATCGACTAAATGCCTTTTTTAAAGTCCTAACTACTTCCCATTTGTTTCTATTCGTCGGACACTTTGGCCACCTTCCGGATCGTACTAACATCAACAAAGCAACGTGTCTATGTGCCTGCGAGTTTCGTGCTAACAAACACAACACCTTAAAAATTCAATTTAGTCTACGACAAAAAAACATGAGATGCTTCCAAAAAAATCGTAGAGCAGATAGATATGAAAGTTTCATTTCATGTATGTGTATCAGTATCCACGATTACACTTAGTTTAAAGAAAAATGTGAGTCAAAATGTGCCCTAACAACCCCATGAGGGCCCCTCTGATCTGAATCAAGAAGCTTCAAGGACGCCACCTTCCGACTCTCACCCGGCCCGTCCGATTCTTGACACCCACCGAACCCCAAGAAACCCTAAGGAAAAGACAAATCCTGGTAAAACAAAGCGTTCGTGCGCGTGCTTCTGTCGTCAGGGGATTTCAAAAACAGTGTATCCATCCATCGATCTTCTTTGGCCCCATCTCTCTCTCTCTCTCTCTCCTCCTTCGCTTCTTCTCTTTGAGCCGCACCAAACCACCGCCACGAGCCCCACCGGTAGCTAGCGACCATTAAGTATACTCCATAATTCACCGACTCTTCCCTTTTAAAAAGCAACAGCAGCCCAAGAAGGCAGTTGACTTGATCTGAATCGCGGATCTGCAACTATGGGTATTGTGAAGTTCATCCGCTCCAAGCTGCTGAACAGGCGACGAGCCGCCGTCCATGTTGACGGCGGGGAGAGTTGCTCGGGACGCTGCGGCGACGCGGCAGCAGAGGCGGCGGGGGTGGCTGTGAAGAGGTTGGAGTGGGGAGAGATCGAGAGGATCACGGGGTGCTTCTCGGTGGTGGTTGGAGAAGGCGGGTTCAGCACCGTGTACATGGGGCGTTTGCCCGTCTGCGGAGGAGGCTCCGCCGCTGCCGCAGCTGTCAAAGTCCACTGCGGCGGCGGAGAGCGGCTCAGCATGGCCTTCAAGCAGGAGCTGGACGTGCTGCATCGGCTCAAGCATGAGAACATCGTCAGGCTCCTCGGCTATTGCGATGATGCAGGTTGGCATACCAAAATATGAAAATATTTGTCAAACTTTATTACGTCGACAATTGTGCATTTCGATTTCACCTATATTTTACCATTTTATAAGTAAATTTTGACTGTCTATACTCATATGGTAATCCTACTCCCACTAGCAAAAATGATTTTTCAGTACTATTCAATAAATATCGTATCATCTAAAAGTATCATAAGAAATTTTTTACCAGTAACTAATTTAAGTTTCATCCCGTCTCATGAAGATCAAGGCGCTTATATTCGAATACGTCTCTGGCGGAACACTCCATGAACGCCTCCACGGCAGCGGCAGCAATAAGCGCTCGACTCTCCCATGGAAGAGCCGCGTGAAGATCGCCTTCCAACTTGCGCAAGCGATCGAACATCTCCATGAAAGATGCACCCTCCACATCATCCATGGCGACATCAAATCCTCCAATGTTTTACTGGACGGTGACTCCGATTGCAGGCTCTGCGACTTTGGATCTGCGAAAATGGGCTTCTCGTCTATGATACCGCCGCCATGGTCGTCGCCCTCATCATCCCCTTATGTTAGGAGAAAGAATATTATCGTGGGTTCTCTGGGCTACACTGATCCGGTATACTTGAGGAACGGAATAGCCTCAAAGAAGAATGACATCTATAGCTTCGGCGTCTTGGTCCTTGAGCTCGTGACCGGTTTGGAGGCGTTTCGCGCGGACAAGGGACAGGTCTTGGCCTCAATGGCAGCTCATATGACTAACGGTGTCGATTGTATGGATGTCGGTGAGGTGATGAAGATGGTGGATCCGAGATTGATAGGTGATTTCGATGTGGAAGAGGCGAGGATTATGATTGGACTAGCGAGGTCATGTCTAGATGAGTCGACACTGGCTAGGCCGACGGCGAGCCGCGTGGTGAAGACGATGAAAGAGAAGGTTCCTTCGATTTCGTTCACGAACTTGAATTCGAGGCACAAACTTTCTAATGATCTATAGCCAAACATGACCTATGTTTGTGTGGAGATCTACATGTACATGTGTGAATTTTTATGTTCAAATGTGCAGTTGATTTTATCTCTTTTGACATTTGGAGAACTTTGAAAGTTCGTGCCGTGTGTGCCGTGGCTTGCAAGAGAAGTTTGGCAAAGGGTTTGTCCACATTGATAATTGTATAAATGCAATATATTTCCTTTATCTACAATCTATAAGTACCAATTTCCTTTAGAGGTCATTTTCATTCTATAGAAGTATTTCTATGGTATAAAAACTCACCATAGACTTAAAAGCAAAAATCACATTATTCGAACATCTTGCCTTCTAATAGGATTAAACATCATCAAGTTGTATGGTACGCTGATGTACTATGAAAGTATGGTTTAATAAGCAAGTTTTGAGGTCGCACAACTATTCGGAAACTTGGCAAAGAGCATGGTGGGCTCCAACCTACTATATGAAAATTCCATACATATGCCAAATAATGGAAAATGTATTGGTTTTGAACTATTTAGGGAAAATATTAAATAAGAGTCTAAAGTATCATCATTTTCTTCAATAAGGGTCCGAAGTGGACTTTATTTAAAATAAGGGCATGAAATGGTCAAATCATCTTAAATAAGGATTTGAAATGACCACATTTTTTTTAACTAAAGGGCTTTTTCCTCTTTTACTTTTTTTTCTTTGTTTTTTCTTGTTTATTTTTCTTTTCCCCCCTTCCCTCTACCGACCATGGCGGAGGTTGCTAGACTCATGTGAAGGCCACCCTCACCAATGTTGAGTGAGGGTCACCCTTGCTTGGGCTAGCGAGAGCAACCCCCTGCCGACGTTGGGTGACGACGCTCCTCGCTAGTTTGGGTGAGGGTGACACTCACCTTGCAACCCATATTGACATTGAGCAAGGGTTGCCCTTGCTTGATGTCGGCGAGGGTGACCCTCGCTAGCCTTGGCGAGCGACCTTTGCAAGGCGTTGATAGCGATGACCGAGGTAGGGAAGAGGAAAAAAGAAAAAAGAAAAGAAAAAGAAGTGAAAAATATAGTTACATTTTTTTTTACCAAAATACCTTTTCTACGATAACTGAAATAGTCATTGGCCGGCCAAAAACCCTTATTTGAGACGATTTGATCATTTTAAGTCTTTATTCGAAATGATTTGGCTATTTCAGGCCTTCATTTGAAGCAAAGTGTACTTGGAGCCCTTAATTGAGAAAATGAGAGCATTTCGGATCCTTATTTGGAATTTTCCAAACTATTTATTATACTAGAGAAATTTCTCAATACACATTCTCGAATTCGTTCCTTGACAACTTAAAGTTTTTGAAAGAGATGATTGAAGGAGCAAAGATGTTAATTCCTTGCGCCCAATATGATTCTTTTATGCATCTCCCTTTGTCACGCTCTGAACCCCGAGCGCGTGCCCATTCCTCACTGGTCAATAATATTTTGCGACTTTTCAAAACGAGTCGCCAACCCTTTTTGTTTTATTGTACATGTGGAAGCGAATATAAATCCCTTGACAATAATCATCTCTGGATAGAAAAGTAGGACGACAAATTTACAAACAAACATACTTTTGTAATCACATAGAGTCATGTACAAGATCAATGACCAAAGAACTACAAAAATCGACTTTCCAAAAAGAAGCGGTCCTAGCTAACTTACACTTCAAATCACCTTCTCTCAGATCTAGGTCCTCCACTTGACGACCCTGAAAATTTATCTCACAACAGGATGAAATATAAATCTCAGCGAGTTCACACTCTAAACCCCGATTAGGAGGGAAATACGCTAAGAAACGTCCTAACCATACAATCACACAATTAGAACAGAAGACTTACCTCGCCTCAGTTCCTTCTTGCATGTCAACACAGTTCATATCACAATGCATAACACAAATGCATACAACAATTGAAATGCCTTATTTTTCTCAATCACTACAGGGGTCTCAGCCCAATCAATCACATGAGTCCTAATTATAAGGCCAAACCGTTATGACATGTCTCATACCATATCACATAGTTTTGTCTCATAATTAGGCGCATCAAACTCAACCCATCATGCATTTCAAATTGTTGATTAAGCCCCACAGTGGGCACCGGCCTACTCTCAAATTTCGGCGGTCTACTCATGCATCGTCTCACTCCATTAAGCACGATTATGTCTTTCAAAGATGACTTTCTCGAAGGAGTATAGGTCCAGCCTCTACTGCGACTCAAATCCCATATAGAGTAATGTCCATCCGACACAGTTCGAGGACGGGTTCTCTCAACCAACACACAACCACTCAATCTTGGCTTAGGACACTGTGCATTGCACTCAAATGTCTCAATTAAAATAATGATCCTGACATATTTTCTTCGTATTAAAAACATCCAGTGAAATTAGTCGTGTGTGGATACACGGTCAGATTGGACCCGGAAAATTCATAATCCTCTTTTTAAAATCCCACTAGTTTATACAAGATATAAAACCATTTTCGGTGTTTAAAACCCAATACCCAAGATTTTCTAGATAAATGTCAAAATTAACAAATTTTGGAATAATTGACCCAACCTTGAATCAGCACTCAAATCACAATTTAACACTCGATTACAAAAATTAACCACACCATTACAATTAGCATGAAATTATGATCACCGACTATCCCGGTCTAATTTCCGGAAAAATATTTAATAATTAAATAATTTATAAAATTAATTAAATAAATGCATTAAATACTAAAAATGCTAACTTAAGCTAAATAATTCTAATCTAACCACCTATTGAGCTAATTAAATTATTCTAAGCATCCTAGCTGTATAACAATACACTTATCTAATTAACTATAAATTTCTAACCACTTAATTACTTAATCTAACTATCCTAATTTAACTAACTAACTTAATAATTAAACGAATTGCACTTAAATAAATTTGAACACCCCTTAAACGTCATTAGCCTACTAAGAAGAGTTTAGTGCATAAACTCACCAGTTAATTGCGGAAACTGGTTCACCGCGACGGCGGTGTGACGGCGGCCAAAATCCGAATTTTCGGCGACGTCGATGGGCTTGGACCGGGCCTAAAACGGGCCCAACAAATTTAAGCTCAATCTGAGATTTGTTTTTAACTTGGGCTGGGCCTGAAGTTGGGCTGAAAGCTGGGCCGAAATTCACTGGGCTGAAGCGGGCTTCAAAACTGGGTTGGGCTTGATCTGACTTCAAGATGGGCTGCTGGATTATGGGCTGGACTGCCAAGCTGGGTTTGTGGATTTCAATTGGGCCGAAATTGCTGGATTCGTGGGCTGCTCGATTGAAAATCACGGAGCTTCTGGGCTTCACGTTGAGCCGCACGGCCCAACAAAGTAAAAGACAGAGGAAGGGCTGCTCGATGTGGGATTGGCACGGGCAGAGGGGAGAAGCGGCTTAGACGGCTGCTTGGGGATGGCAGGTGGACGACGTTGCTGCCGGATGAAGACACGAGGGATGATGGAGGTGGGGATTCGGTAGCCGCTGGCAGGGGAGAAACACGTGTGCTGCAGGGGCGTGAAGGCCGAAGGGGATGGCTGCTTCGGTGGACTCCGCTGGACGCACTAAGAAACGAAGATGGCAGGCGCAAGGGTCAACAAAAGGAGCTTCTATGGATGTTGTTGACCAAGGGAACAATTAATAGGGGAGAGGGGCGGCTGTTTGTTGGCTGAATGAAGCCACGATGCAGGGAGCAATCTCGAAGAAGAAAAACAAAAGGAAATGAAGGAAAGCAAACCAGAAGCAAAAGAGAGAGGTTCGGTCCTTTTGTGAGGGTGCTGCTTCGACGGAATTTGAAGGGAAAACGAAAAGCAAAGTGGAAACGTGAGCAAGAGGAGTCGGTGGATGGGCGCGCGACGGAAGTTTTGGGAAAAATGGCTAAAGTCAATAGAGTATAACCAAGAAATTAAATGCTTGGTCCCCCAAATATCCCTCAAAATTATCTCAATATCTCTTATTACTTTCTTTGCATAAAATCCATCAATAATCCAAATTTTGAAGTCCAAAATTGCTGCCCTTTTCCAATTCCGAATTTCACAATTTTTTTTTTTGTCTTCAATTTCTTCAACAATTTCCCAAATTCGACGTCCACTTTTGATGTAGAAAAAGCCCACGTAATTTCTACAAGTCCCATTCGCCATATAGCTTAGTTTGCAAGTTGAAAATCTCTTCAATTCGGTTGATCCAAATTTTCGTTCGTTTTTCAGAACGTCCGAATTGAATTTTTGTAAAAATCCGAATTTCTTAATAAATCTTCAAAGAATGAGTCGACGTTCTTAAAATATATCATGACATAACATAACTTTCAATTTCTGAAATCGGGTTCAAATTCGTGGTTAATTTCAATTAAGCACGATTTTAGCGTGACTTAATCTATCGGGTAAGTTTTAGGAATTTTGGTAAATTGACCCGTGATCGATTTATCTCTAGTCACAACGTACATTTTCGACACATTGGCGACTCTTTGTTGTCATGAAAATCTCGAGATTTCAAATACGGACATCGGGTATAGAAATGACAGAAAGATAGGTTTAGTGCCGATCGACGAAAATTTTGCAATTAGGTGGAATCACTCACGCACTAATCACATATATCCATCGAATCGATATATCTCCAGTCTCTGATCGATTTTTGTCGATGCCGTAATGACCCTAGCAGATCAATACGGTCAAGTAGTCGATTCATGATCGAATTCTCAACTCCATTGCATTTAGATTCCTTAATTGCTTTTTTAGATAGTCTGATCAGCTCAAAGAATAGAACTATCGACGCGTTGATGAAAGGCCCAAATGTCCAATTTATTTAATCGAAAACGAAATCTGAAAATTCAGGCTGTCACACCTTCTTCATGCATCCGGATTTTACAAGTTTCCTCACCCACACGCACATTCTGACCCGGTAGGGACGACCTTTTTTGGTCTCGACAGGGAAATATTATTACACGAACCCGAATCGCACAGGCTCCATAAATCTCAAACGTTACTCATGCGGATTCACGTGGAACCCTTACGCTATTGGGTAAGCGTGGAAGGTCTCCTCACATAAGAACCTGAGCAGTGCAATATGTTTGCACAATGTATTAACAATAAGCTTATTCACATCACATCGAGACAGAGAGTGAAAAACACAAGTTACAAGAAAGAAAAACGAAAAAACGACACGACATGACATGCCTGATTTCATGTTTTGACATGAATTAACACATTTGTATCATAACCCAACTATTTAGCAAGTAGAACAAGGATCGATGTGCTTTTAGGCTGACTCCAAGTAGCACGGATTACAAACATGATTATGACACGCAAACACCAATTGCTGGCCTTCTTGAGACGATGATGTTCCTTTCTAAGGGCGGAATTTGCAAGCAGTTTTGAGCTCCTCTGCTGGTTTATCCCCTGCAAATCCTTTGTCAACCCAAGCAGAGTATCCTCCTTCCATGTTATTCACATTCTTATACCCCTGAATCCACCAAATTCCACAAATGACTTTATTTTGCTAATACTTGCTAATCTAATTTACTTAATCAGAGCACGCCGGTGGTGAAAAATGTCGCATTCCACGGGAATCGGACTGAAAATGCTCCTAACTAACGAAAGCTTTATAATCTGATGTTACTTTACTTATCCCCTCTTTCGCGCCCCTAATGCTGTGATAAAGCAAACGGGAATCCATTGGGAGAGTCGAACTAACCGCATTGAGAAGGTCGACGCAGGCACGGAGCGATCTGCCCCGCTGTTGCAACCCTGCACATGCAGCAATATAAACCAATGAGTTCCGGCTCATTGTTTTTCTGTCTGAATTCTAGATGTTACATTACTGAAAACTGAGTTCAATCGATCGGGGGTGGTGAGCTATATACCACGACCAGGTGATCTTCTTTGTTGCAGACTGCAGCCACTTGAGTGAGAAAATCAGGATTTTTAACTCTTCCATCTGGGGTGGAGAACATGTAAGGCACGTTCACTGCATTCTCAACGTGGCTCTTCTTGAACTCCTCCTCCGTCCTGTGTCAATGAAAAGAACATCGCCCCTCAAACACTCCAGTTGTATCGAGATTTCAGATCCCTCTCCCCAACTCGATTCGAATTACACAGCCGAAACGAGAAGGAAAAAACGACAATCTGTTGAACTTCTGACCTCACATCTAAGTACCGGTGGCCGACGGTTAGGAGGCCTTTGGCAGTGTATACATCGACGTTAGCGACATCTTCAGACCTGCCAAAAGGAAATGTAAGAGAGAGTCAAGACTCAGGATGAAGGCTATGCGATCAACATCAGCTTCTGATGGCACTCGTTCATGCCAAAAAATCCTACTTTTTGATGGTTTCCATGGTTCGATGATCGCCGAGAGATCAAGATATGGAAGCTCGGATCCCACTCTGTGATATCTCGAGCTGCTTCAAGGAGAAGAAAATGATTTCTGAAATTTTGATCCATGGACATAGCAACTATATGGCGTGCAATTTTCACCAAAAAAAAAAAAAAAACCTATATGGCGTGCAAAGAGCAAACTCTTCAGCTAAGAAAGATTTAAAAATGGCGATCAAAGCAAACTGGATTTGTTCTTCCCTTTTGACTTTGAGATATCGCATTTAGTAATGACGTCGGCATCGGCATTACAGCTCAAGAAAGCGATTGATTGGATGTCGAAACGAGATCCACGACTTTTCTATGAATGAGTACTGCATCAGCTCGAACCAGAGACTATTCTTTTAATTATGTGATAATTGATCAAATTTAAAACTTGGAAAATAAATAAAGTAAAATGAATGTTGGGGAGGGAGAAAACCGTGGACTTCAAATGCTTTCCCCTCCTTTGAAGGATTAAGCAAGATGGGGTGTGAATGAATCATAATGTCAACGCGAGAGAAGTATTCTTTTTGTTCAATATAAGTAGTCGTGACTAAAAAAATCGAATAAAATTCGGTAACTAAGTCAAGTAGACATTGACGACTTTTTCTATTGACAATTTTATATTTTGACACTTATCGGCTGTTTTAGAAATGGAATAATGACATAAATGATTCTTAAACTTTGGCTCAACATGCAATATAGTTTCTAAACTTTAACCTAATGTTTATTGTGGTCCCTAAACTTTTAGTTCAGTCAATGTAGACTTGGATTTCTAGTACATGTTCTAATTCATGAATTGTATGAAAATATTCAGTGGAATCCTTTCATTAATTAGAGACTAGGGACAACATTGAATATTTTCATTTAATTTAGAGATTAAATTGAATAGGTACCAAAAGTTTAAAGATTACATTGAATAAATTAAAAGTTCAAGAATCGTATTACGGATTAAGTCAAAGTTTAGGAACTGTTTTTTATAATTTTTCCTTTAGAGATCTGCTAACCCGGAAAAGAACAGCTTTTCTTGACAAGGGACAGTAGAACAGGCTCAACAAGCTGCCATGTAGAGTTACACCACCTAAAACTCAGGAGAAGCGTTGACACCGTGGGGAAACGGTAGCTATTTTTCTTTAAAATATTAAAGGAGTAAGCAGGAGTGCTGTTGCATTATGATAGTCATTAGCTTAATTAACGGAGGAGAAGAAGATGATGCTGATGATGATGATGGAGATGGAGATGTGTAATGACGTTGACTTTCTATAGAAAATGCTTTCCGGCTGAACTCTCGCCGTTATAAGCACTCCCATCGATCTCTTCTTCTCGCTGATCTATTCTGCGTCCTAGGAATCAAAGTTCGACCTTCTTTCCGATTTCCACTAATCTCCGGTGAGTCGTCGAACTGAGAAAAATGTCAGGATCAGGGGCCCAGGAGCTTGCTCTGGGAACGTTGGAAGTGGACTTGACGTTACCGGAGGACATGCCCGTGATACGATGCAAGTGCGTTCCGACCGATGATGCGACCAAGGGTGTTCAGCAACTCAAGCCGGATAAGTATGATCTGTTGCGGAAGGTAAAACCCGATAAAACTCTAGGCGGTGGAATAAGTTAGGGTGAAGCTTCGTCTAGGTCTAGTATGGAAACTAAACTATCCTCACATTCCATGAAAAGTGAAACAGAAAGAAGAAAGGTAGGATAGAAATTGTTAATTAGATTTACATGAATGATGTAGGTCGGAGCCGAGTTTGTTGGAACCTTCTTCCTGGTGCTTTGCGCGGTCGCT
Organism: Eucalyptus grandis; assembly: GCF_016545825.1. Lineage (NCBI taxonomy): Eukaryota > Viridiplantae > Streptophyta > Magnoliopsida > Myrtales > Myrtaceae > Eucalyptus > Eucalyptus grandis. The sequence goes on along the minus strand of NC_052616.1, from coordinate 10,998,256 downwards.
GGCCCAATCGTGAACCAAAAGTATGGTGGAGTAGAGACGTTGATCGGGAACGCGGTGTGCGCTGGAGTTGCTGTGACGGTCATAGTTTTCTCGATCGGTCACATATCAGGAGCCCACCTGAACCCGTCGGTGACGATCGCCTTTGCAGTGACCCGGCACTTTCCATGGATCCAAGTGCCTGGCTACGTTGCCGCACAGGTCGGGGGCTCGATGTGCGCTTCCTACGTCCTCAAAGGGGTTTTCCATCCCTTCGCGAATGGCGGGGTCACGGTGCCTTTGGTGAATGTCAGGCAGGCATTTGCTCTCGAATTTCTCGCCACTTTCCTTCTCATGTTTGTGATCGTCGCGGTGGCAACCGATGCTCGTGCGGTACGGCGTCGCCCATGTCATATATTCGTCCTTCCTCTATCTGTGCTCGTTTCATTCCATTAATCATCAAAAGCTCTCCAACCATATTCTGGCTGCATTTTACATGATGACAGGTGGGAGATTTAGCAGGAATTGCAATTGGAGCAACAGTGCTGGTTGGCATTCTTGTGGCAGGGTAAGAATTGTATTTACTTATTCTTTCCTTTTGGAAAAAACATAGAGAGAAATCCGAGTATGTAACACCGCGATAATAGGATGTCGACTGGGGCTTCCATGAACCCCGTGAGGACTCTCGGCCCGGCTGTGGCAGCAGGGAATTACAAAGGACTGTGGATGTACATGGTGGCTCCTCCTCTTGGAGCAATAGCTGGCGCTGCAACTTACACGGTCCTGAAGCTTAGAGGTTATGAGGCTGAGCCGCCGCGTCGGAGGAGGATAACCTTCAGATGCTAAGGGTGGTCAGGTCCTCGACGACTCCGAACCAAGATCCGACTGCTCCACCCGGGATAAACAGCAATTTGCTAGGCTCCACCTGTGGTAGTTTTGTAGCGGTTTGTGTGGTTTTTAGGGGGACTGACAAAGGGAGTGTACGTGCCTTGAGTTTCCAAAAAGTATCCCAGAGAATGCCACTGTTCATGATCATGTTAGTTCCCTTTGGATGTATAATTTAGTTAGATTACAATTTTAGTCCTCGAAGTATGAATTTTCGTGCAATCTGGTCCTCTAATTATTTTTCGTTCAATGTATTTCTTTATCTTTCTCGTCTCGTTGAGGCCTTCGTCGTTAAGCAGTAGTTAACATCATTAGATTGTGATAGCGAAACGTTAAAACAACAGAAAGGGAGAAATTATGGAACCTAAATTTTTCGTTCGAGGATTGCTGTGAGGCGCCTAGGCGTAACACAACTTTCATCTCTTAAAAAATTTGAAGGCAGCTAACGTCCGTAGTTTTCTGCTCTGAATGGAACTTAGAAAGGGGTGTAGTTTAACAGGTAGGGTCCTTTTCTTGGCAGGTCATCTTTCATTTTCATACTATTGCTTGGGGCCTCAGCTCTTGGAATGATCATTGGTTATGTCAAAGCGGATGATCTTTCGTTCCACTTCAAAAGGATTAAAAAATCAAAGGGGGGGGAGTAATAAGCAACCTAATTAATATATGCATTGCGTAAGTGTATGATGCATGATGTCACCAGTAACAAGAATAGTGAAATATAAAGAATAGTGATAAAAGTGGAGTTTTTGACGATAAGATTATTCATATGACGCCAAGACATTAGGGGGACAGATATTTTTTTTGTTTTGTTTTGACAAGCAATGCATATGGATGCGGTCTCATGACATGTGTTTGACACAACCTATTCTATGCGATATGGGATAAAACATGAATCACAAAGAAAAAACAAAAAATGATATGACATGCCTAACTTTATCTATTGATGCGAATTGCCATGTTTTTATAGTAATTCGATTATTCAACAAGTAGAATCGAAATCAATATGTTTTAGACTGACTCGAGAATTGACATACAGATACGGCATTGACACGCGAACCCAAATTACCAACCCCTCTTACGGCCGGAATTTGCAGGCTGTTCTGAGTTCCTCTTCTCGTTTGTCCCCTGCAAATCCTTTGCCAACCCAAGCAGAGTATCCTCCTTCCATGTTCTGCAAATTCTTATACCCCTGAATCCACCAAAATTCCACACGCACACACAAACAAACATAAAAGTCTTTACTTTTGCTAATGTTTACTAATCTAGTTCGATTAATCAGAGCGCGTTGCCGGTGAATAGTCGCATTCTGCAGGAATCAGACTGAAAAGCTCCCAACTAGCGAAAGCTTTACAATTTGATATTGCTTTTCCTCGCTGTCGTGCCCCTAATGTTGTGATGAAGCAAACGACATTCATTTGGATAGTCGAACTTACTGCATCGAGAAGGTTGATGCGGGCACGGAGTGATCTGCCCCCGCTGTTGCAACCCTACACATACGGCAATATATTAACCGATGAATCCACCTGAAGTTTGTCTTTCTTTTTGTTAACTTCTGATGTTACATTACCAAACAACGAGTTCACTGAACCGGGGGTTGAGAGCTACATGCCACGACCAAGGGATCTCCTTTGTTGCAGACAGCAGCTA